>NW_004524639.1:8523959-8528739 GCF_000260255.1 Octodon degus
TTTTTCTTTTTGATTTTTTCCTGATTTTTATAACATTTTATGTCTATTTTTATGGATGTAAATACATTTTTATATTTTGCAGCTTTTCCCCATTCTTTGAATTGTTTTATCCAGCTTTTCTATTTGTTCATATCTGAGAGCTTTTTCAGTGATCTGATGATCGTTGATTGCCTGTCAATATGAATTTTTGATGCACAAAATTCTGCATAAGGAATTTCTGTGCCTTGAAGACTTGAGATGTTTATTGTTTCATGGCCAGAAGGTCCACTAGAGACTCAAAACTTTGCTATGTAGAGATCTTTTCATTCAAGCTGAATTTCTTCAAAAGAGGAATTTCCTACTGGTGGCTCATAAACTGTTAGAATTTCTACTCAGGCAGACATGTCCAACTTTCAGCCTCAGATTAAATATGCTGGGCATATTCAGGCCACACTGAGAGAAGAGGAATTATCTTGGAGTAATACAAAGTATATAATACTTGCATACTTTGTGTATATAAGTAACAACATTTCCCTTAAATTTTTGAAATTATAATACAGGCATATTCAACCATGGACCACAGTTTGGATATTTCTGGATGAAGGAGTTTGTGTGGATGTCTGACCATATCATATGCATATTTAATTAATCACCTTTCATTCAGTTTTGCAATTCATCCTCACCTGTCATCTTGCATAGTGTCTCTATTTCTGAAGGATTTCTCATCAATTTTTCCATCCAATATTCAGTGGCTTCCAGTTTATGAATTGGATGTTGGTTAATGATGCTCTGTGAGAATGATGAGAAGTGCCTGTGTCTTTAGATGTGAGTTTTGAATATTCTGTATTCACATTTCTAATCTATCTCCATTGTTTGGTCCCATTGTTCTATTCCTCTCATCTGCCAAAAATGATGCTGCCAACATTTGAGCCTTTCTTATATTTTGTGGATACTTGCAGGTATTTTTTCATAAAAATCTGACTCTGTGCAGAGTTAGGTCTTGAGGTTCCCTATTTGTTAAATTAGTTACTAATTTTTCTTCAATTTTCTAAAAATTTCCTTAGATTCTTTTGTTAGCTGATGATTCTTTTTTTCTGTTTAGTGAAATTCTGTATCATTTTTTAAAATTAGTTTTATTGAGAAACAAATAGCAATGAGACAGTTTCAAAACAGATTAGTAGGACAGTTTCAATAATTAATACATTGCACGTTGTTGTCTTCATAGTGGTTATTCATAGTATAAGATGCAGACATAATATCCTGTCCAAACACTATTAGTATAAATCTTTCTTCTCATTGAATTAGGATAAAGTAGTTGTATATCTATCCTAACTGTTTTGTATATACAGATATAAATGGTCCTTCCTTTGTGTCTCCTTTTTTGTTTAGTTTTGTTAGAGATGGGTATTCCATTGCCATTTAAATATTGTAGGTGCATGAATTCAGCAAAAATAATCCAATATAGTCCAGTAGTCCATAATAGTAGTGGATTATCTGTAGGGCTGGCAATGTCAGAAGTTGTTGACTTGAGCCTTTCACAGCTCAGCATATTAATATGGCTTTACTCTTTATACCTCGTTTTTATACTTTTCTGCTGGATGATTAAGATCAAGATAAAGCAAGAAATGTAACTTTTGTATCTGATAAGGTCAGTCAAATCCCCTCAGGATTTAGCCTGAAACCATGTACCACAATTTGTAGATGTTTTGTCAGTGTCAGCCATGTGGATGAGTCACAGCGATTGCTTGACTAATTTGTTCTCTGTGAAAGCCTGACAATGTTTTCTGTCCATGTGACTCTCCTTAGACACTCTGTCCATTGTTAATCACTTTTCTCTGTGGCCCCATAATCTCCTTGATCAGAAAGTTTGGGACAACACTTAGTTACAGGATGTTAGATACAGGTTCTCTTATGTCCTGAGTCCTCACAGACCTTGAAAGGCTAGGGCCAAAATGTTGGCTATCTTTGCAGCTCTTCTTTTTCTCTAATTTTTGGTCTGCAAACTTAAACTGTTAACCCTGCAGAAGAGAAGCTTAATTATATTATTACCCTATAACAGGCAGTTGAGCTTAACTTCACTATCTGTCTAAATATCAAACAAATCTGATGTTTCTTCATGGCCTTTTTGTTTTCTTTAACTCTTCTGAGGACTTAAATATGCTTAAAATCTCTATTTCTATATTTCATTTTAACTTATTTGTAGAAAAACCTATTTCCAATTTCAATTTACATAAGGATCACCATGATAATTGAAGATTTTGATTCAAGTGTTTGGGTGAACTCTGAGATTCTGCATGTATATCAAGCTCTGGGCACATTGACTATTGTGTCCGCACTTATGTAGGTGTGCCCAAGGACACTCTGTGTTATAAAATCAAAAAGGAATTTTGTTACTGATATACATGAGCTGAATTTTGGACAAGGCTCTTTGTCCCTGTTCTTTGGTTGTTTTGCTTCTTATCATACTTAAGATGCAAGTTAAGATTAGCTGGTTTTTGTAGGATGAATATGTGCGAAACCCTACATGAAAGATCATAAAAAAATAGGCTCTTGGTTCAAGTTTGTCCCATAATTAACTTCTACAGCTTCTTGTACTTCCAACGTTTCAGTCTTCCTGGGCTGCACTGAGTGAAGAAGAATTGCCTTGTGCTACATAATAAATATATATTTGCAACATTTCCATATTGACCATTATACATCCTTTTCTTCTCAAGAAATCATATACCTATGGAAGAATTTTCTTAAGGAAAGGAAAAATGTTTTTAATTATAATATATTTTTCTCTAAAAAGCAAACATGATACACTGCTGTCATAAAAACAGCCAATAAACAATTCTGTAACTTGTTTGTGGTAATTTTATTTAAATCTATACATATGATAAAATTTCTATAAGACTGTATACAAATACATGCGTACAAATACTGCTAAAAATTATGATACTCTTTTTATATTTGTCATTTTACATTCTAAGAAGTCAAATCTCAGAGAAGTGAGATAACTTTTCTTAGGCCATATAGCTCATAAATTCTGTAAATGAGATGTAAAGTGAAGTCTGTCTGATACAGAAGCCTAATTAGTTTCCTTACTACATTAATTCTTATGTTGCCACCTTGTTCCAACCCAGAACTGAAATGTGCACTTCCTCAGTGTTGGAATTCCTGTTCTTTAATAGATCCAATGAAGATGATTATACATTAAAACTGCTTTCTGAGAGTTACCTTCTTTTCTTAGAACTTCCAACCTAACCATATTTATTTTACTTTCTACTGAGATTTATTTTCATTTCCCAAATTCCTCCTGTGTCTTCTTTCTCTATAAAGTAAATATTGAAAACTCTCAGCCAGGGGCTGGCAAGATAGCTCAAGGAACTAAAACACTTGCTTAGGTAAACTTAGACAAGCACAGGAACCACAGTTTGATTCCCGGCACCACATGCTGTGCCAGGTGCCCCAGGGTGTAACTGGCTACATAAACCCATCACACTTTCATCTTTATACCTTACTTGTCTCAAGCATGACATTGGTTTCTGTAAGAGGTGTGGCATGCTGCATACAAGAATAGCCTTTCCTAGTTCTACTATCACTTAAATTTCTTCTCTTACCCACCCATTTCTATGTGGTATCTTCAATTTTCTCAATAAATCTGATATTTTATTTCTCTGTAAGAGTTTGAGATCATATACCAAGGCTTACTTGATCCAGACACATTTCACAGCTTTTGACATTGAAAGAATTTCAGAGAAATTCTAGTTCTTTTTAGTCAAATACTGCTTATTCCTTTATTGTTTTTTGTAGCACCTCAAGGAGTATGCATTCTGCCAGGCTCAGCACTCTTGGCAGCTGGATTCCACGTGTCACCTTGATGACCATTTCTCCTTCCTCCCAGGTACCACTGAAAGCAGCAGACTTCAGAGCTTTGCTGAGGCTGCTGTCCTCTAAAGTCTTGTTGAACTCAGCAGTAAAGACAGCAGGGGCGGGAACATTTTTGTTCTTCAATAACTGGATTCCTGCTGCTAGCTTCTGGAGCTGTCATGTCAGCTATTCTATCTGCGGTCTCTTTCTGGTTTGATGGGTACCTCAATTTAAGACCGTAGCATTTTACTTTTCTCTGTTCCTAAAGTAATTCTGAAAAGAACTCTATAATTCATTGATTTGTGTGTGTGTGTGTACCACAAACTTGTGCCATTTCACTGTTAAGGCAATTGTCAGTCAAAATTTTCTTTCTTTTTTCTTTTTTTTTTGAGTTCTTACTATTAGCAGAAACTTTAGGGTTCCTTGCTTAAGCCTGCTTTTCTTCATTTTTTTATGCTTTACTTTTTTATTTTTCCTATTTTGATTTTCTTCTTTATTTCTTTGCTCTCCACTAAATACATCTGCATTTGACAATTTGTACTTGGCTTTGTAAAGCAATTAGACTTGGCTCTTTCTTGGGGACTTGCCTTTAATGCTATTTTTTAGGTAACTTGTTGCAATCCAAAAGTGGCATCAGGCCTTTGTGAATCTATTCTGAGAAACTAGATATACACATACATGAAGATATGCGAAGTATGATAAAAATGCAATGAATATCTAGATTTTAAAATATTACAGTAAAAACATATAGCCATGAACTTCTCTTAAAACAGTCCCTATTTTGTTGAACACATATATTGTATCATTCTTGTCACTTTCTGAAGCAGTTATCAAAGTCCTCTTTAAACATTATGCACAGGCAGGGGAGATAGCTCAGTAGAATAAGTGCTTGCCTGGCAAGCACAGGATCCTGAGTTCAATCCTCAGTACCACAAAATAAATAAATAAA
>NW_004524639.1:8528839-8534329 GCF_000260255.1 Octodon degus
CACTAAATAAATAAATAAATAAATAAATAAATAATAAATAGAAGTGATGAGATTTGAAAGCAAAGATATTGTTCCCAAGTTCAAGCCCTGAGAGATCTTGCTGAAATATCATTAAATGCATTGGAAAGCAGCAGTTGAGTGGAGGATGAACTGATATAGGAAAAAAAATAGAAACAAGATCAGTTAGGAGATCCCTGTAATGATTCAAGCAAGAAGAGACTAGGCCTCAGATCATGGGTGGTAGCTATTACAATGGAGAAAAGGGAGAGACTCCAGAAACATTCATAGGAAGACCTGGCAGATTGGACACAGTGATAATGAAGAGAAATAAAGGAGATTAGGAAATTTATGACTCAAAATTATGATATGATGTGTAAATAAAGGAAATTCAAGCTTAGAAACCAACATAAATATCTGAGTCTGTCAATAGCTTTGCTTTTGTCAATTCTGATCAAGTGAAACTTAACATTCAGTCCTGAGACTTGATGATGGAGAGTCACAAAGCAAAACATGTATAGAAAATGATGACTAGGATGGTGAAGGGACTTAACGGCCCACAGGGCCAGTAATGGTGTTTGCTTGTCTTAGAGGAGGGAAGGCAAATTGATGGTCACGATAACTGTCCTCCGACATCAGCAAAGCAGAGATATAGAGAAAGAACAGATTTCTTTTGTTGTTTTGGCAAGGTATCATAAAGTTCAGGGTCATCCATTCAGCATGGTGCACACCTGTAATCCCAGCACTTGGTAGACTGAGGAAGGAAGACCACTGTGAGTTCAAGGCCCACCTTGGCTAGGCAATGAGCACAACGTCTAGGCCAGTCTGGACTACACTGAGACCCTGCCATAAAAAACCTCAGACAGGGCAGGGGAGATAGTTCAGTAGATTAAGTGCCTGCCTGGCAAGTGCAGGTTTCTGAGTTCAATCCCCAGTACCACAAAAACAAACAAACAAAAAAACCAGACAGACAAACAAGCAAAAAACAAAAACAAGGTCACTGAGTAGAAGGCACCAGTAGAGATGTATTTTGTCATTATATAAGGAAAACCATCTAGAAATGAGAACAAATCTGAGCAGAGCATTCTTTACTTTGGCACTCAGCAGATGCTTTGAGATGTAGTGCTTAACCAGTTTTAAAGTGACACAAGAGTTGTAGAATGACAAGCGGTAAAGGGGATTCAAATAATCAAGCTGTAGCTGGACCAGATGAATTTTAAGGGTCATTGCCATATGGTTACTTTGGAGTTATGCTTGGAGAAAGTTTGAGTGCTTAAAATTGAGCTGTGCCCTCTCAGGGGAGATAAACAAAAGGATTTTAGAATAATTGGTGGCCAAATGTCTGGCAAACAGTAAACATGTAAATAAGTATGTGTGCTCTTGAAGTAGACGATAGACAACTCAGGAAAACACTTTCCAGTGAACACAAGGCACACCTGAAAAAGGATGTTGCTACTCTAGCGTCAGTCTCCTCTATTGATCAGTCAGATTTATCATATTTGGGGTGGTAAAATCAGTCAGATGAGTTTGGCTTCTATTTTTCAAAATATTTCAGTGGCTGATCCTATAAAACAAGGAAAAAAATTGCTTGGTGATCCGGGCAATAAAAGGTATAAATATTTCACTATATCCATATCTATTTTATATCTGTATATAATCTGTATCTAATTATCTTATTAGTACATAATCTCTAGTGCAAAGTTAGCACTACAGCAAGAGGCCTGAGAGTGACACTTTCCTTCCTTTCCTAGCTCTTTAGGCTGCCTATGCCAACTCTTCACCTCTGAGTCAGGGGAGTGCTTGTACACATATTTTGATTTGCCTCAGGTTCTGTCCTTAAGTTGATTGTTCCCCACCTTCCTCTGACCTCAAAAAATGGCCAGAATCATAACAATATTCTTTCCAGGGGCAATCTGCTGCTTGGTTCATGGACCTCTCTGGAGCAAAGATGATAAATAGGTTTAATCTTTTGGACCAATTCTGATTGAATGCTAGTGGTCACATAGGGCACTGTGGTGAGAGGTCGTTCGGGGCCTTATCTGAGCACAGCATGAAAGAGGTCATGACCAAGTAATGATGTCTATTCTATACATAAGAGATGAGAGATTGACAGCATGCATGTCTCAGAAATGTACTGTCCTTGAGTTAGAGAAAAAAGCATTGGCCTCAAACTTTTATTACCTGTTCCTTGCTAGGATAAGGGATAAGAAAACATGACTAGTAATTCTAAATCCTTCTGTGCTTTCTGTTCACTAGCATCAGATACTAAGTTGTGCTTCATCTGACAAAAAATAATTTCCTAACTCCAGTTAAAACTGAGACCTGACCTTGGTCACAGATTACACCCCAATCTGACCACAGATGGCACCTAAACTCCAGGTAACTGTTACATAAATATGATCATTATTAGATAGATTAATTCCAACCCCTTCTCCCCTTGTGAGACAGAGTTCAAGGCCTGTACTTTACTAGAGGTGGGTCAGTTGCTAAGCCTTTTGTCTGTGAAGGACAGCGCATTATTGATACAGCAATATTCCTGTCAGTGTTTCTCCTTCAATTATCTAGCTGCACAGAATGCAGATACTTTATTGCCATGGTAGATAGTCTTTTTCTTAAAAAGATAAAAAAAATGGAAAGAAATGAAAATCAAGTGAAAGAAGTAATTTCCTGTGACTGTGAAAATGTAAAGCAAATGCCTGAACATGATTTTAAATGCATCTCTGAATAAGGCTGATGAGAGCAAGCTTTCTTGGAAAGGACATGACTGTGAGCGCTGCTGGGTGTAGAGTACATTAGGGGGCAGGGTAGCTAGGAATCATGTGCTGAAAGTCAGTTTCTATTAAATGAATAGACTTCAAACAGCTACTAAATCCAGTCTAGATAAATGGTTTTTAGAATAATAATTTTTAAAAGTCATGAAGTGACTTGATAAGGTAGTAATGAAACTGTCAGAGCCTCCACTTTGACTGAAGCTGAGGTGTAGTAGGGGATTTATTTCAATATCTAAATCCTTTCAGAATGTCAGAAGGGGGTAAGCTGAGGAATTAGAGCCCCACTTCAATTGCATTACCCAGAGTGGGGGCTTTGCAATGTACTAGAGTAGCTTTGTTTAGTACAACTTTCTGTGATTATGGAACTGTTTTGTATCTGAACTATCCAAGATAGAAGCATGTGGCTCTTAAGCACTTGAAATGTGGCTAGCATGGTCAAGAAACATAACTATAAAATTGATGGAAATGTAATTAAGTCAAAATTAAATAGACATCAGTGGCTTTCATATTGGACAATCTAGCACTAGAATTTAGATTAGTCTCCATATCCACAAGCAACCAGAAAGCCCAAGGAAAGGAGGAAACAACCTGCAAACCTGTATTTCTGCACAGTTTGTGTTTTTATATTTCTTTTGAGAAGCATAACCTTTTGTTAGCTTTGGATAGGCTTGGTACCCTAATTTTAGATGACAACATGTCAGTTATGTTTGTATAACTTTCTATTATTGTAATAAATAATAGTATCTGAGTTAAATTTACTGGGGATCAGACTCAGGACTTCGCACTTGCCAGGCAGGCACATATGCCATTCAGCTATCTCCCTGATCCTGGGAAAAGTGCATTTTGCCTCACAGATTTGGAAATCTCTGGCAGCACATCAAGGTAGAAGTGTGTGGTGGAGTAAACTGCTCACCTTATAGCCAGGAATTAAAGCAGAAAGAAAATAAAAGATGGAAGAGCCTAAAACTCCACAGTCCTCTGTGTAGAAACACACTCAATGACATAAAATTTCCCAACAGACCATACCTCTTAAACTTTCACCACCTCCCAATAGTACCTAGCTGGGGAATGAGCCCTTAACACATGGGCCTTTGGGGGACGCTTAATATCTAACCTATAGGACCAGTGTTGGTGGAACATGTGTCCCTGTGATCAATCTAATGACATGGAAATTTCCAATACATTGCTTTACTAGTGTTTGTTAATCACTTTAATGAAAGTAATCTATCTTATTTGAAGCACAGAAATGAATATTTCACAAAAATGTAAATAAGATTTGGGGTATAGTGTTATCTAATTTTTCCCTGCTCTTGATATAATAATCAGTCAGTTTTCATGATTTAAAGCTATGAAACATAATATATATTTTATATTACACTATGGGTGACTTGGCCTACGTATAAAATAAGGAAAATAGTATACTATAAACCAAATTAATTTCTTTCACCAAGTAATGGAACAGTTTTTATAATCGTTTGGATTGCATGTATCCTTCTGTTCTTTTATTTTTATTTATTTTTTTCCTTCTGTTCTTTTAATGACTAATTTTGATGGATAGCTCATGAATTTCTCACTGTTTTCCTATATTCTAACTTTACACTTATTTTACCACCTTATCATAGTGTATTCATTTGCAAAACTTAAAGAAGTTTAGCATATTTAGTGCATAAATATAATGATCGTTGTCAAAAGATAATGGTAGAGAAAGGTCATGGGCAATGTTGAAGTATTACACTATGCCATAAACAATGGAAATTATATGAGAATTTTAGCAAGCTCACTTGGTACAGCATGAAAAATGAATCTGAGTGCAGACAAGGTGAAACTTTATTGGTTGATTAGGAGGCGAGATGATGGTTGGAGTAGAGATGGAAAGAGGTGAACAACTTAAAAAAATTATTTAAGAGGTTGCACTGATAGAGGTTGGTAAGCGATTAAAAAAAGAAGTAGCAGAGTCTCTATCTTCCTTGAGTAGCCTCTGCTCTTGCCCTATGCTTTCTCCTGAGAGAAGACTCAGAACTCTATCATTCATTCTCTGAAATAAATCCACTTGCCAATGCATTTGTAAGAAATATGAATTGGCTTGCGTATTTCATGGGGAAATGGAAACTTGGTTACACTGCATGCAACAGAGTAAAATTTGATCCTATTTCCTCATTGGACATCTCTCTTCAAAAGTGTCTTCCTTACGTGAATTTCCCCTTTTCTTTTTCTTCTGCTTGTATCTCTCCAGCCCTTGTCCACATTTATACCTTGTGGATTTTTATCCACATCTGCCTCCTTTCTTATATAGGGCCATCTAACTTTTCTGTTTTTTTCCCCTCCAATTTATATTTTCATGTGACAACCCAGTTTTCTTTTTTCCTTAATATCTATTATTTTTAAGAGGTAGTTAATACTAAGGTAAAAAAAATTCTGTTATATTTCATTTGCCTCAAGGGCCCATATAGCTTAGGAACTACACTGTTAAAGTCTTTCTTTGAAACTTTGATTATTTTTCATAATTTACTTTTGCATTTTGTTTTTTAAAAAATATTACAACATGTATTAGTAATTCTGATTCAGTATCTTTGCTGTTGCATTTTCTTTTTTTTTCTTTTCAAAGTTTTATTGATAAACATACAGCAATGAGACAGTTTCAAATCAAATCAAAAGTACAGTTTCAACAAATAATACACTGCATACATTCTTCCCAGTGGTTAATTGCTGTACAAGATGCAGA
>NW_004524639.1:8534429-8535672 GCF_000260255.1 Octodon degus
ATACTTCTATAAGCCTACTTTTTCATTGGATGGCACTCAGTAGCAGTATTCACTACATATTTTAAAAATCACAACTCAAGAAGAGACTCAGAAATCATTTATATGATGCTTGAGAAAGCGGGAATAACTGTGTCCAAAGAGAGAGAGGGGCCAGGGATTTAGCTTAGTGGCACAGCACCTGCCTGGCAAGCTCAAGGGCCTAGGTTCAATTCCCAGTACCTCCCACAAACAAAGCAAAAACCAAAACCAAAGCTAAAACGAACAAAAAAATGGGGGGAATATGCTGAGGGGGATTTATGGCAATTATCTTTTACTGTAACAATTTTTTTTGTGTGCATGGCTGGCTCAGCCCACTCTGGGAGTGAGGCTGGTGTGGCATCTAGTACAGGGTATCAAACCACAGTCCCTGCATTTTCCTAAGCTTGCCTGAGCAGTCGCTTTAGACCACTGAGCTATCTCTCCCCTACTGTAATAATTAAAAAAAATTTCAACACATTGTATATCTCGATCTCTTCTTGTATATATATACAAGATTTTCTGATGTTTAGTAGCATAGTAAATAACTATAATGTAGGGTATAATACATTACAATATATCTCTAAGGGCCAGGGAGATAGCTCAGTAGAATAAGTGCAAGATCCTGAGTTCAATCCCTGGTACTGCAAAACAAAACAAAACAAAACAAAACAAAAAAACACTCAAAACAACTAGAAGAGTTGAAAGAGTCCTAATTCATAGTGATTAATGTTTGAGTAAATAGAGTTTCTAACTACTCTAATTTGATCACAATGCATTGTATATAATCAAATTATTATACTGTACTCCATAAATTTTACAATATTTACTACAGGAAATATTTAAAAATTATAAAATACTAGCCACATCCAAAATTTTTAAATAAGAAATAATAAACATTTTGTGTAGACCTATAATGCAATACTAAAAGGCTTTTAAAATAGTAAACATTATAGAAATCAGTATGGATATCTTTTAAAAAACTAAAACTAGAAATTCCATTTAACCCAGCTATTCTAGATATCTTCCCAAGAGTTAGTGCCACTGCATTGGAGTGAATATGCTTACCTATCTTCATAGCAGCACAATTTATAATATGTAAACCATGGACACAGCTAAAGACGATGTGGTATTTATACACAATGCAGTACTACTCTACTGTAAAGAAGGATAAACTTGAATTATTTATAGGAAAACAGATCCATCTTGAGACGTTAATGCTAATATA
>NW_004524639.1:8543682-8547544 GCF_000260255.1 Octodon degus
GCATCTTGTACAGCAATTAACCACTAAGAAGAATGTATGCAGTGTGTTAATTATTGAAATTGTCCTAGCCATTTTATTTGACACTGTCTCATTGCTATTTGTTTATCAATAAAATTATGAAAAAAAATAAGAAGCAATCCTTGGGAATAGCAAAACATATTTTGCAAAGCACACACTTGATAAAAATTTAATATCCAAGATACATAATAAACTCACATAGCTGAATAACAAAAAAGAATCCCGTTAAAAATGGTAAAACAACATGTGAAAGATATGAATAGATATTTATGAAAACATGCTACATATATGTATGAAAACAATATGGATGCATGCAACCTACATGTGTATTAATGCCAAATATTTATAAATTTAATAGCAATAATAAAGTATATGAAAGGGCATACAGATTACCAATACATATATGAGAATATGCTAAAGGTCTCTAGTCATCAGGGAAATGCAAATTAAAATGCAATGGCCTAATCCTTCACATGTGTTAGAATATCTACTAGCAACTGTGAAAGGGAACAAGTACTAGTGAGGATATGGGCAAAGGGGACCCTCTTACACTGTTGCTGGGAATGTAAATTAATGTCACTATTATGTAAAGCAATAGGGAGATTCTTCAGAAATTTAAAAACTGAATTATGATGTGATTCATCCATCTCATATATTTCCACAGGCAAATAATCATTATGTGGAAGAGATATATGCATGCTTATGCTCATTACAGGATTATTTCCAATAGGAAATATATGGAAACAATCTAAGTGTCCATAAATGGATGAATGAAAAATGAAAATGTGGTATATACTTACAATGGAATACTAGTCTCTCTTTACAAAGAAGGATATCCTATAATTTAAAAGCCATGAATGAGAGAAGGTGATAGCTCGGAGGCATATGGTCTTTTTTTTAGGCATATGGTCTTACTTGGCAAGTGTAAGGTCTTGAATTCCATCCATCGTACAAAAAATAAAAACATAAATAAACTATGGGATAGTATAGTAAGAGGAATAAACCATATAGCCAAATACTGCATGATCTCATTTATATATTGAATCTAAAAATGTTAGACTCTGAGATCAGAGAATAGAATGGTGGTTACCAGGAGGCTGAGGTGGCTGTTCTGGAGAATTTGGTCCAAGGGCACAAAATTTGTCTGAGGGGAGAATAATTTAGGACATTTATCAGACATCTTCGTGACTATAGCTAATAGTAATTTATTGAATTGTTGAAAGTAAGTATATTTTAAATGTCCTCACCACAAAAACATGGGAAATATGAGAGATAAAGCCCAAGTTAATTAGTTTTCTTTGACCATATCCAATGTATACATATTTCAAAACAACATACACTTCATGGTAAATATTTTACAAGTAATGACAGTGATTTCTGAAAGTCTCTGTTAGACCACTTGGCATGTGGGACAGTGCATATTATGAAAGAGAACCTTTGGCCTGTATAATTAATTCATCACAGTTACCTTGTGTGTGGAGAGACATACAATTATCCTCACTGATTTTGATATTTTTTAATATAATTTTTTACTTTATAGAAAACAGTAAAATGAATTTCATAATAAGAGAATAACAATAGTTAATATATTCCACAATGTTATCTTTAAAGTAGTTGCTTAGAGTATAAGATATGGACATAAATCTCTCCAATTAATATTAGTGCAAACTTTCCATTTCAATGAACTAAGAGACACTAGAAGTATACCTCACTTGTATTTTTCCTTTTCTCTTCCTTCCTTTCCCTATTCCCCTATCCTAGTTTCTGTTTCTGTTTGAACAAGTTCTTTCCATTTTACAATATCTGTTAAACATTTAGGCCTTTATTTACTCTTTCAGATTTTTATACTAGGGAGACAATACAAGGTTTACGTATGCAAAACTGGTTTATTTCACGTATGAGTATGGTCTCAAGTTGCATCCATTTACCTATAAAAGTGTCAAGTACATCTTTCTTTATTGTAGAGTATTACTCCATTGTATAAAAAGACCACAACTTTTTATCCATTTCTTGCTTACTGGGCATTTGGGCTGTTTGCAAAATTTACCTATTACAAATTGTGATGCCATAAACATAGGTGACCATATATCTCTGTGATATAATGCTTTAAATTCTTCTGGGAAGATACTTCGAAGGACTAACTGGGTTGAATGGGATCTCTAATCCTAGTTTTTGTAGAAGATGCTATCATAGTAAGGAGGTTTGGGGCCTGGCCCTATCTTAGTTCTTTAAGTGGCTGCTTCCACAACACTGTTAGGCTCAGGTGGCTGTGGTTCGATCCCCACAACTCAAGTCAGCCAAATCTGCCCTGAAGACATTCGGAGTAAGGAGGGTTTCCACATAAAGACTTTGTAGAGCAACCAAGCAAACTCTTTGAACAGACTTGATACTTAGCTGGTTAGGTCAACTTCCCCTATTAAATTTCCTAGACTTTTATTATCCCTAAACTTTACAGTTATAATTCCCATACTTTATAACTATAATATATTAACTTTAGGGGTGTACAATTTACCAAAAATAATGTTTTTGTTGAACAATATAATAAAAGATTCTAAAGGAATAAGGGCATACTCATCTGGTATTCGGAGTGAGTATGTTAAGTATTTAATGATTTTCTAAATATTCTTTAAAAATACATGTCAAAGAAATGTAAATCAGTTGAAGATACAACTATTACATGATGAAATTTGTCATGAATCCCTGAAGCTTAATTTTCTATTTATACTTTGGAACAACAAACATTATAATAGCCAACAATGTAGGAGACCCTGTGATACACAAAGTGAGCTGGAGGTTTTGCTTAAAACAAAATCATCCTTACCTGTGGGGGATATAAGATATGGGTTTGTTTTAAATGTATTTAGTACGGAGTCTACAGGGTTCTCACTACACAGATTGTACTCATTGTGATCCTTCTGTTTTCAGGTTCCCAAATGCTGGGATTACAGGTGCGCTCTACTATGCCCAGTCTCAATCACCATCTCAGTGTGCCTTGAGGACAGGACTGTCATAGCACACTGGGGGTATTGAACCCTGGTTCCTGTGTCTACGTGCTTTAATCTGCCGAGCTATCTAGCCAGCCCTAAGACATGATTTTATATGATATAATGAGACTGTGATCACAAGAGCCAAGGAAGCTTTGTACCTTAGGAGTCTTGCTGGACAGAGTGATCTTTGCTGACTGTTGAACTGAAGGAGAGTATGATACTTGACTGCATTTTGAAAGACAGATTGGAGGGGAGAAACATTTCAGTGGCAGAAAGTCCAATGGCATGAGCAAAGACATAGATTTTGAAGTAATGAAGGTCTTTTGTTTTTTTAAATGAAACTATAGATAAGGCATAAGGGAGGGATAAATGATCAGAAAAGTTGAATCAGAACGTTTGGACATTAAAGAGCATTTGAGATAAGTTAATATATTCCTCATTTTATAGATAAAGAAACAGGTAATTTGTGTGAGGAAATCTAGCTGGTTTATAATGGTTTAGGGTCAGTTTATACAGAGCTTTAGTTATCAGGTAAAAAATACTTCGGCTCAATAGGTAGTGGAAAATACTGTGGATATTTGATCAGTAGAGTGAAAATGTCAGATGTTACCTATTTACTATGGACCAAACCTGAGGCTAACTCATATGTGGTATTTCATTTAATGCACTGAAATGGGTATTACAATTAACTTTGTTCAAAAGATGAATAAAATAAGGTTCTGAGGAGTTTAAAGGGTTTTTATCCAAGGTTATAGAGCTTATAAATAGTCATAATGATATGATGGTTTCAGTTCTGGAAAAATACTCAGGAGAGGAATAACTAGGTTGAATGGACTCTCTAGTCGTAGTTTTTTTTT
>NW_004524639.1:8547644-8548932 GCF_000260255.1 Octodon degus
ATATATATATAGTATTTAATACAGGGTCTACAGTGTCTCACTTCACAGATAGGACTCATAGCCTTCCAAGTGCTGGGATTACAGGTGCACACCACCACACCCAGTTGCAATCGCCCTCTCAGTGAGCCCCGGAGGAGGGGCCCGTATGGCATGCCAGGGATTGAAACCCAGTCCCCATACCTGCCTAAGTAGGTGCTTTAATCCTTTGAGCTATCTGGCCAGCCCTTATTTATTGTAATGAAATATAGATAATAGGAAAAGAGAGAAAAACTTATTGTAATCCAGACCAAAAATGTGTCTAAAAGTATACCTTGATATAGGACAATTGTCTCACATGTCTTATATATTTTTGGATGATTACTCTAATTTTAAAATCTATATATAAATAAACAAATGAATTGGGTGTTGGCAAAATAAAATGGGGTGGAAGAAAAGCAAAAATAATTAGAACATGTTATGTACATGTACCAATTTTCTGTAATGAATGTAATCGGCATGTACCATATACATGCACTAATAAAAGTGAAATAAATGATAATGTAGAGCATATTTACTGACATCAAAGATTCTACAATATTTGCATCTACAGTGCAAATGTAGCCTACAGTTGTGATGTGTGTGTACAGTACTTGTCAAGCAGCAGTGAGTCTAGAATCAGGGAGATTTGCTTGTGACTGTTGGCTGCACCATTTACTAGTTGTCAAACTTTTGACAGCTAACTACGCCAACTTCCTTTGGAGGGAATTATCTTGGTTTGTCAATTTATGAAATAGGGATAATAGGGGCCGGGGAGATGGCTCAGTGGA
This sequence comes from Octodon degus, assembly GCF_000260255.1. Taxonomy (NCBI): domain Eukaryota; kingdom Metazoa; phylum Chordata; class Mammalia; order Rodentia; family Octodontidae; genus Octodon; species Octodon degus. Next base: position 8,548,451 of record NW_004524639.1, read on the forward strand.
ATAAGTGCTTCCCTGGCAAGCACAAAGGTCTGAGTTCAATCACTGGTTCCACAAAAAAAAAAAAAAGAAAGAAAGAAAAGAAATAGGGATAATAATAGCACCCACCTCATTGGGTTTCTATGCAGATCAAGTGGTGTAATTCATTTTCAGTGCTCAGGACAGTGACTGGTCATATTTCTAGTGTTTGAAACAAGAAAAATAAGAAAAATGTGTCATGCATATGCAATGTGGTATATTGCAGGCATAAAAACTAAAATTCTATCATTTTCAGAGAACCTGTATGGAACTGGAGGTTATTATGCTAAGTAAAATAAAGTAGACACAGAAAAATAGTTATTGTCTCTCCTTTCGCATATGTGGAAGCTAAAAATAGATCAGTAATTATTTGCTATTGGGAAGAGTACATTGAGTGTGTAAAAAAGGAGGCTATGTTTGACCAGTGAACATTATACATACTTATGAAATATCACACTGAACCCCAA
>NW_004524639.1:8549032-8579200 GCF_000260255.1 Octodon degus
CCTGGGCTGGGATTGGTCCCGCAGGCTCAGGGTAGCAGGAAACTCTCCGCCTGCTGTTGAATTTTCTATCCAAGGACGGTGTCTCACTTGCTTCACTCAAGTCATAGTCCTTACATTTGGTAATCTGTAGAGATTTTAGAAATATTTAAAAAATTATTAGTATTACTATACAAATGAATGCGATACATACATACAGCGTTCTAGTGTGATACATATATACATGTTATGATACAATCAAGTCAGTTAACATAGAAATAAATGTTATGTGCTTTATGTGACAGTAATGTTTCTGAAATGCAGGTTTTCTTGCACCATCTAATCTGGCTTTTTAATGTATTGATGCATCTTTAATCCATCAGGGTCACATTAAAATGGAAAGACTTATTTTTACTCATCGGACATTCTGGGAACTCCTATGTGTATCAGGTACTATGTGATGGTTTGGGTTTACAACGGTGAACAGATCTTGTGAGGTGACAGAAGAAACATAAATATGCAAAATAACATGGGAAATTTTGTTTTGACAAATAGGTACTGAATACCAGTTACCCTGGGTGCTAGAGATGTGGGATTTTTAGCTCTATGGAGCTCACAATATCACAGGGCAAGATAGTTGCAAGTTTGACAGATGACAAGATAAAGGTTCAAGAGGGAGGAGACAAGAAAAACCATGCTTAATTGGTGGTAGAAGAGAAAAAAATTAGGAACTGATTTTTTCAGGACACATAAGGCAACTGGTGATACAAACCAGGGCATGAGCAAACAAATAATTTTGTGAAACAATATGTGAAAATGTTAGAAAGCAGTAAGAAAAGAGCAATTAGGAACTGAAAATTAAGCCAGCATGTTGAGACAATTCAACCCTCAAATAATGTCCAGAAAGAGCTAGTATAGGATATAGGAAGCAGTTTAGGTAGATAGGCAATATTAGGGAAACCCACAAATATCTTAGAAAGGTAGAGAACAGGGCTTCAAATTTTAGTCTTTTTCTTTCTTTCTTTCTTTCTTTCTTTCTTTCTTTCTTTCTTTCTTCCTTTCTTTTTTTTTTTTGGTGAAACCAGGGATTGAACTCAGGTCCCTGCACTTGCCAGGCAAATGCGTATTCTACTGAGCCATCTCCCCTGCCCTTTCAAATTTTAGAAGCAAGAAGTATTCACAGACACCAGAAGATAGTGAGACAAGAGCATAGTAACTGAGAAATGGGTTGAGTGATTTTGAAACTTAAAAGGAAGCAAGGAAATGAAAGTAGGAGATAATTAGCCATTTTTGCTAAACACCATTGGAGCTGGGAAGCCTATCAGCTAAACACTTGGAACTAATGTTCCTTCAATTTTTTCTTTGATTATGAACAGTTTGGTCCAAGACGACATGGGTCACACTGCAGATGGCTCCAGCTATAAGGAATGGTGCACTGGGAGAGGAGAAGAACCAGACAAGATCATCACATTTAGTAATGGAAGATGTAAAATGCCTTTTCTGTGCTTTGCCTGCCTGAAAACAGAAAGTTTTAGGCAGAAATTTTTTGTTGATAATGATGATAAGGTGATTTAAATGCAACATTTATTTAGAGAAAAATACCCAGAATAGTGCTTTGCTTTTATCACAGAAATGATTTTCTTCCAAAGCTTAACTCAATTAATGTTTTAGCTCCCTTTGTATAATAGAACTGCAAATTCTGCTAAGTGTCAGCTATGCATTAAATTTCCCTTCTCATATTCATGGTGCCTAAATTATTTTTACTTATGTACTACTTTCTTACTGATAGTTTGCCAAATTCACATATGCACTGGAAGAAAGTTGGTAATTTCTTTCTGTTAGCATGAGATGCTTTATTGCTGAACTCAATGACATCACATTAATTTAAAGGGAGAGAGGCCAGTGAGACTCAAAATCAAGCCCTTCACTTCTGAATTTCCACATTTATTGCATTTGAGGATGCCAAGGCATAATGATGAAGCATTCTAGCAGGCGGAACCCATGGTTTTAAACGTATTTACTCTGCTGTAGCTGAATGTTGCTGCATACGACAAATGTTGTGAATAAATGCGTTGCAAGACCTAACAGCTCTATGAGAAACCGCATCATGTTAAAGATTGCAAAATCATTTCAGAAATTGAGCAATATTATAGCAGCTTAATAGTAAATTTGCATGTTGTGTTTCCAACATGTCAAGAGTATAAACTCTGTGCATATTTTTTACACAATAGTAAGTATTCCTTTGTTTTGGAATGGCCAGGAACTGAGCTTGAAATGCTCCCCAAAAGGCAAGAAACTCACTACTTGGCTACCAGTTAAATGGTCAACATTCTCAGGAAAAACTCAGGATGTGTACTAAATTCAGAAAGTCATGCTTTGTTAGTGCCAAAGAATAATTTAAATTGAGAAGTGCCCTGTCATATGGTTTGAAATGAGGAAATTCATTCCTTAGTTTTAGAATCTGAATCCTTCATACATACAAGTTACAATTATTGCTGTAAAACTAGCATCTGTCACTTTTCAAAGGAGACTTAAAAATGCAAGAAATCTCTGTTATGCTATTAATACAAATTAACCTATGTTCTGAACTTTCTAGAATGAGAACTTTAAAAAAAAAGTGTCTTCTTGTGGGCCTGGGAGATAGCTCAGTGGTTTATCTGCCTGCGTGGCATGTGCAAGGTCCCAAGTTCGATCCCTGGTACCAAAAAAAAAATCTTCTTAAGGCCCTAAGCTATTAGTATTTCCCAAACATTTCATCATTTCCCTACATCCATATTTCTGTGACCACTTTCTATACTTTGAGGTAGCACAAAATAATCTTTTGTAAGGTGTCATAAGAGTGAGTGTTCACACTGATCTTATTTTCCATAAACATCATTTTCAGTTTCTGGAATTAAAAGGATTTTCTTGATTTGGAGCCTTTCTATGATAAGGATGCTGACAGAACATAGCCATCAACTTCACTGGTTTGACCTACCTGGGTGTGAGTGAAAGGATTCATATTTGAGTTCAGTTTTGGGAAGGAGGTAAAAAATAGAAAATCTAAAAACATTTGAAAAAAAGGGATAGTATTTCCTCTGTATGCTGTCATGAAGAAATATGGTGTATATTCCACTTATGACTTATTTAAACCTGATTCCAAATCTGCCAGTCTGTAAAATAGCCTTTGGATTTGCAGTATTGCTTTTAAATCTAATGAAATTAAGTCTCCCTTGGGTCTCATCAGATCTTAATTGTTACAGCCTCTCAATGTTGCTGGTGTGGTTTGCACAAACCCTAGCTGCACTGCTAACATACCCTGAAATCTCAGCAGGATTAATTTTCCACAGTTTGAATGATTTTTATCAGATTAATTACCACCTCATGTAGTCCAATTCTTCATTCTCTGCCAGCCCACCCTAAGAACATATATCTATTTCTGGGGCTGTGAGAAATCCAACTGTCATGATGCATTTATCTGAATTCAATTTCTTTTTGTAGAAAACTAGGTTACTTGAATAATTCTTGCTGAGCCGGTGGCTGAAAATTGAGATGCTACATGTAAATAGGCATAGTGCTTCCAGGAAAACAGCAATGTGCTTTGGTTTGGATTTTGAGTTTGGTACCACAAACAGATGCTCTGAATGGTGAGTATGTGTGGTTTAACATATCATGAGGATCTTTTATAGATTTACTCATTGTTTTCCTTTCCCTCTGTGCACTCGTGCCTTGTACTTCTCTCATAAAAATCTAACCCAAACCTTTATGGTTACACTTGAAAACTCTGCAGGCTTTTGCCATAGTATTTTAATCCTATTATGAATGGAAGAACCAGTGGCAGGAGCCATGAAAGCATATACCAATATAATGAAAAAAACGGGGAGAAAGGAGAACTCTTCTTTATAGTAGACTACCAATTGATACATGCACGGGAGGAGTGGAGCAGCAAGTTGCCATTTTGTTGCCATCACAGTACAAGTGGGTTGAGGAAAGGATCATTCATATATACTATGTTTGGCAGAGGGTTTGATGAGGAACTGGGTGCATGAGTGATGTTTCACTTTAGATTGAAAATGTCCCTCTAAATTCTCATGTGTGAAAGGTGATTGAATTGTGAAGGCACTATAGCTGGTTTGCTGTCAGGAGGTGGAGTCTTCTTAGAAGAGGAAGGTCACTGTGATTGTGACCTGGGGGTGTATTCCCCTCCCCAGGTCTTCCCTTCTCTTTTCTCTCTCTCTGCTTTCTGGTCACCATGATCAGCTTCCCTCAGTCCAGGCATATGCACCATGCCAGCTCTGCCTTGGAGCCAGTTGATTAGGAACTGTAATTCATGAGCCAAAATAATCCTCTCCTCCTTGAAGTTGTGGGTGTCAGGTAGTGTACCCATCAATGGAAAACTGACCAACAGCTTTAGTCTCAGATTGCCTGCTCATAGGCTGCTTTGTATTTATGAAATAAAAGAATGTGCTGTGGAAACATAGGACAATGCCTTGAGTGGATGATCAAAATCAGTGTGACAGGTAGATATTTTGTCCTCCAAATGTGACGCTCCTCAGTAAAACAAATTTTTTATGTATTTTCACTATAAATGCATAATAAGGAAGAATCAAGCAAGCCAAAATTCGGGAATAATTTATAAAATAACAGGCCCATGCTTTTTGCCCATTAGTACAGGTTTGTAGTGCATAATACATACCTTGTAAGGAATTGGTACACGTACATGACACATGCTAATTCCTTTCTTTCATTCCTTTTCCCTTCCCTTCTCCCTTTCATCCATCTCCTGATTACCTTTGCTTTGTACATGTTTGCGATACACAATGTTTGTATTCCTTGTGTGTAGTGTGCACATGTACATAACACATCTCAATGTCCTTTTCCATCTCCTCTTTCTCCCCTCCTTCCATTTCTGGATCTCTTTCCCTTTAAAGATGTTAATGTTGTAAAAGGAGAAGAAAACTAAAGGCAACAGTAGAACAAGTTTTTTATGTATTGAAGGGACATGTCATGAAGGGACACGACAATACACTGGAATGCATGATTTTGGACTGGTTGTTGTCTCAGAGGAAACAAAACACCACAAAGAACATATTGAGACAATTGATGAAATTTGAATATGAGCTGTAGATGACATAAAAGTGAAAGTGTGCTCAATCTCTTTAATTTTATAGCTGTACTCTTTTTATCTAAGAGAATACCATTGTACTTAGAGGTATGATGTTAAGTGTTAAGGAGCAGTGGGAGCTATTGCATTTAATCTACCTTCAAATTTTTGAGTTGTTAATAAAAATAAAAGTAAGGATATTAAATAAGCATACAAAGTAAGCATAGTATATACCTTAGTTATATAATAAGCTATTATATGTGATATACCTAGGAACATGTATAGTTCATGAATTTAGCTGCTGTGTTTGCAAATTTCTGTGTGTAGTGAGTCAAATACTGAGATATAGAGGGAATGTAAATGAAACAAAATATAAAAAAGTTGCTGAACCTAGATAAAAGGTACACAGAAGTCCTGTGCTAGTCCTGTAACTTTTAAGTGAAAAATTGTTTTTTCAAAAAGTTGTCAACATTTCCCTTCTCTGTTCCTTCACTGCCATCATTCCTGCCACAACTCTGAGTCCCAGCTCTAGGCCCAGCTCAAACGTGGCCTTCTATGCAGTGCTCCCTTTTCTGAACATTGCTAGCACTGATGGTCTCACTGTCATTTGACACTAACCTGATCCTACTGATTACTTCATTTGGGGTGGTGTAAACAGCAATAGAAGTTACATGCATGGATGGTGAAATCAGACAACTGAGGTTAAACCCTCAGTTCTACCACGGAGAAATTGTACTGCCTTAGTCAGTCTTCTTACTCTTCTTTAAATTTTAGCTTCTTTAACAGGAAGTACCTTTTCATGAGGAAAAATCCAGTGTCCAGTGAGAGTCCAGAGACTCGAGGTTAGGTCTAGAATTGTCACACAGTGTGTGACTTGATAAAGCACTTCACCTCAATAAGCCTCAGATTTCTCACCTGTAACAAAAGGGCTTGGGCAAATAAGTAATGCGCCACTCTGGCTGCACATTAGAATAGCCCAGGGAGCTCTAAAACCACATTTTAAATGTATTGGTGTCTAGAACCACCACCCAATTCTGGTTTGATCAGTCAAGGGTGAATCCTATGGGGATTGTAATGTGTGGTCCAGTGTCAAGAATCATTGAGGCTGCTGCTTCCCTGATGCTGCTTCCAGCTTTACAGTTCTATAATTGTATGCAGAATTGCTGCTGTGAGTTTGTGTTATTGGTATTGAGGCTCTTTCTCCCCTGCAATGAGTGGCTTTGGGCTTTATCACACGGTACCGACACACAATATTGATGTGTTAACTATAATAATGATCAGCTAAGATTTTTCTTTTTTATCTGCCAAAAAGAGACATCTCTGATGATCTCAGCGTCTTGACAGAATGATTATTGCCTTCTAGAATCCCCTTCTAGCCATAGGAAATTAACTGTAGCTGTGGATGCTGTTAATGGGAATCTGGCATGTCAATAGGTTATTTCTGTCATTGTGGTTTAGTCTGATATTCTAATATGCTCCTGCTGCTTTTCATGATACTTAGCAAAAGAAGAAGAGGCAGTTGTTTCCCCTTGGTTCACATTTGACCAATTGCTATGCTTGAGGCAATCACAAAACACCATAGGTGTTGAAATGATTAGGCACAATTAAGATAGTGCTGCCTCTAAGGAAGAAGTCACTATCAAGCGTTTGATTTCTCAAATGCACAGGTTGTGTGTTCCTGCAGCAGCAATTACCTAAAAATATCTAGTACTTAATTACTTCCAAAGTGTCAGTCTTCATAACCACATATTAGAATGTTCTAATTGATAGCACAGCTGTAGCTTCTCTGCCTGACAAGGCATATGGCTTGAAATATTATTCTACCATGATCAGTTTTCTTTTTTTATAAAGCTCACTTAGAGATTGCAGATTTGCAGGAGCTAGCTAGCTGACAATTACTATATATATATTTTTTACATTTTACCATTTCTTGCTTTGAGAAAGAGGGGAAAAATGAAAACAAACAACCCCCCCCAAATAAAATGAAAGGAAAAAGCAATGAAAAACAAACAAACAAACAAACAAACAAACAGAAAGCTCAAAGGGTATAATAATGTAATGTAGGAAAATTCCCTGGTTCCTTTGCTTTTGCATTTCATTTTAAGAAAATCTTATGCATGTATGATCAAGATGTCAGCTAGGGTCATGCTCATCATCCTTAAAATCTTGGTTAGATTTGAGACTAGAAAGTCCCAGGCTCTGCTCAAGGTGTGAATTTCCAGGATGCTAATTCTATCCGAGTCACCTCTAGCTCTGAATTATTTGTGAATGCTGTCACTTTTATTTTAACATTTTCTCATGGTGCTGCACATGCTGTTTCCATTCTATTCTATATTGACTCAAGCAAACAGAAAATTTTATTGAAGCTTAGAGGATGTGGAGGGATTTCTACCTCAGGCCTGCAAACAAGTTCAACTGGCATGGTAGCCATCCTTGTCCTTCGAAGTCTCTCAGCCATTTCTGCAATTCAAACTCTGGTCTCCCTCCATATTGCTCTTCATTCTTGCTCTCTTTGTGGCTTCTTCCTTTTTCTTTGCTTTTTGCTTTTCTGCTGTCAGAAGGAATAAATGTGTTAGAGATATTCTTATGCAGAATAACTCAGCTCTCTTTGGTGCCAACTGTAAAATTTAGTCTGGACCTCCAAAAGTTGCACATTTGGTGCTTAAACGTGCCCTCCTGATTGGATTTATTTTCTAGCACAAGCACATCTCCAAGTCTATGAAAATTATATATAAATGACAAATTATTCTTTTATTTGGTAATAGGTTTTCCTATAAAATAGCCTCCTGACGTGTGCAAGGCTCTGACATTTTCTCATCCTAATTGATTCTCTACACAGCTGTCAAATGAATCTTCCAGAAACCTTTTTCATCATGTTATTTCTTTCCATATCACCTTTATTAGCATCATCTAATGAATATTCAGATGTCAGTGATTGATAATGGATGAATGTATTACCCCCAGTTAACTTATACTGTCTTAATTACCCCCAAGGACTTATAATATCCTAAACTATACACATGAGTAATAATCTGTGATGTGATGTGTTTAGAATAGATTCTTCAGTCTAGTTAAGCACTCAGGAAATGATGATGACTAATTTTGTATTTGTTATTATTAAGATTTCAGGATGTGGTAGTGGCTGGATCAGTGGGAAAGGGGTACCAAGCTGTGGGGACTTGCAGCTGCTGCTTATAGTCCTGCAGCTAAATAACTTACTGGATCCATGAGTAATATCAGAGTTAGGATTTACAAGTATCTCCTTTGTCATACTTAATACTGCCAACTGACTTTCTCTGGTTAAACCTGGAATTGTTCTTAAATGAATTTCCAAACTCCTTAGCCTTCCGTGAAACATCTCTCATGAGCTGACTGTTCTTTATAATTTTCCTGCACCCACACCCAATTTTTATTCTAGGTATGCATGTGTTAGATATACCATGAGATATTATGCCTAATGTGAAAACCGGAAATTGGAATTTTCCTTTGGGAACAAAGGAGTTAAATGGTGAGCTCCCTATAGGATGATGGCAGTTGAGGGTGGGGGATATAGGAGTAAGTTGAAAAATGTTAATGTCCCGGGCTGAGGAGACAGCTCGCCCATCTAAGCATCTACCTGGCTAAATGTAAGGACCCTGGTTTGATCCCTGTGTACAGCATTCCTTACCAGCCTGGAAGAAATCAGATATAGTCACACACGTCCGTAATCCCCGCACTGGAGAGGCTGAGAAAGCAGGATCACTACAAGTCTTAGCTGCATAGGGAGATCCTGTGCCAAATAAATAAATAAATAAATAAAAGAAATGTCAACGTCCTTCATCATTATGTGCTTCCTATTTTCTATTTAGGGCCTTCTTCTGTGTGGGAATTATGTGCATTTCCCTTTTCCTTGCACTGAGAACAATATTTCCCACAATATTTTAAACCCAACTTTTGGCACAACTGGGGGTTGACTACAGGGCCTTGCACATGCTAGGCAAGTGCTATAACACTGAACTATACCTCCAGCCCATATTCCAAATATTAAACAGTGAAATTGTTTCCTAAACTCCATTGAGGCCTTTGTCTCTCGTTAAGCAGGATTTGCTAAGTCTGCTCTCACTTTAGCCTCTTTCTTAGCAAGAACAGATAAGGCCAGAGAAGATTTTCTTGCCTAGAGTAAAGCAAGATTCTTCAGGGGCCAGAGGTAAGCACCAACTCTGATAGCAGAAGCCTATGGGAAGAGTCAGGACCCTATGAGAAGCTGTCCCAGCAGTGTCAGTTGGGAAGTACTTAATCTGGGCATGCTTCAGCGAGCTCATTCTCTGCCTGAAGTTTGTTCCAAGGACAGTTAGTTACATACTGCAGAACTGTGGTTCATTTGTTAGTTCACACTTTAATGAATGCTATCAATCAAGAATCATGCTGCTAACCCATAACTGAGTTTATTGTCTTTCTGAAATGATTTCTTCGGCTGTTTAGTCCCTAAACAGAATTCCATATTGGAGACCATATTGAAAACACTGTTTTTTTGTGAGATGGTAGGATTGGCCCATCTGTTTCTCTCCCTGCTCACCTGTAGACATAGAAATGGTCAGACACGCCCCACACCATGGTCCAGACATTACACCAGCTGGAGAATCTTACCTCATTGATTTCTGGCAATTATTTCCTTATAGAATGAGAACAAACTGCTGTAGAAAAAGATTACAATCCAGGCAAAGAGGTTTCTCTGATCATATCAAATGAGTGAAAGTTACAGGACAGGGAACGTTAGATTACAAGGACAAGAGATTGTTAGGGCACAGTGCCTAGGCAGGCTGTTACACAGCATTGGTAACAGAGCCTGAATATCTTAGGCACTGGAGGAGTAATATATGGAAACTGAATTTCTTAGATTACATTGCTTATATCTCTCAGTGTTACCAGATCATTTGGTGAAAGCATTTTTGTCAGTTGTTGCCTTTCTTTATCTTAACCAAAAGTATAAAGCAGTTTTATCATCTGTATTAATAATTTGCCCTGGGAACTCCATAGGGTTCTTTAGAGGATCAAAAGTGATAATGATTGTGAAAATCTTTGGAAATGGAAAAATATACAACTGTAGGGACTTGGCTGGAAAATCATAATATTTGAAGAAACCTTATAGAACATAATTAGTGCAATCCATTGTCCTTTGTTTAAAGAATTTTCTGTCATTATTGTATTTACTTGAAAATTTATGCTGTATATGGTTAGATTTCTAAATTTCTGAGTAAAAATATATAATTCTTTATTCATATTTTCAAAATATTTTTTTATTTTTTAAATTGTTTTCTCCATATTCTGTAGAGACTTAAAGTTTAACGTATTAATACTAGATGGAAAATATCTGTTACATGTTATGCCTAAAATGTTTGATATTCAGACAGATAGTGAGGTTAAACCCAACTTCATATGTTATAGGGTAATAAGAAGCTTCTCTTCTGGAGGGTTAACAGCCTAAGTCTGCAGAGCAAAAATTAGAGAAAAAGAAGGATTGCAAGGACAGCCAACATTTTGGCCCTAGCCTTTCAAGGTAAGTGAAGACTCAAGACATAGGAAAACTAGGAGAACCTGTACTGTAACATCATGTAACTCAGCTGTGTCCCAAATTTTCTGATCAAGGAGATTATGGGGCCACAGAGCAACGTGATCAATGAGGTAGGGTGTGACTAAGGAGAGTCACATGGAGAGAAAACATTCGCTCAGGCTTTCACAGAGAGCAAATTGGTCAAGCAATGGCCATGACTCATCCACGTGGCTGACACTGACAAAGTATCTACAAACTGCGGCACAGGCTTTCAGGCTAAATCCTGAGGGGATTTGACTGACCTTATGAGATACAAAAGTTACATTTCTTATTATATAGGTCTTGCTTCATCTTGGTCTTAACCATCCAATGGAAAAGTATAAAAACAAAGCATAAAAAGTAAAGCTATCTTAATACGCTGAGCTGTAAAATGTTCAAGTCAACAACTTCTGACATTGCCATTCTTATGGAAAACCCACTACTATTATGGACTACTGGACTATATTGGAATATTTTGCTGAATTCACACACCTACAATATTTAAATGACAATGGACTACCTATCTCTGACAAAACTAAACAAAAAGGGGGATACAAATGAATGACCATTTTGTATATGTATATTCAAAATAGGATAGATATACAGCTGCATTCTCTTAATTCACTGAATAAAGAGATTTGTTTTAATAGTGTTTATGGACAGGATATCATGTTTGCATCTTGTACAATGAATAACCACTAAGACAACAATGTGCAATGTATTAATTATTGAAACTGTCGTACTAATCGGTTATGAAACTGTCTCATTGCTATCTGTTTCTCAATAAAATTAATAAAAATAAATAAAAAAGAAAATTTACAATTATAGCAAAGTATTAAGTGGGGTGCAATTAAGCCATTCAATAAATATTTATTAGTGTCTACTATTTTTGAATGATATTCTAGGTGCTATAAATATAACAGTGAATGAAATACACGTGGCCTCTGTTGTCAGAGAACTTACATTTGTATAGGGAGAGACATACAAACAAAATGATTTCCGATAGTGATATCTGGTCTGCAGGGAATTAAAATCAGGTTATGTAAGAGAATGACTGGGTGGAGCAACCTTATATAGGATATCAGGGAAAGTCTGTCTGAGGAGGTGTGTCTCAGTTCTTCTTTTCTGTTGCTGGGACAAATGCCTGACACTCAAAATTAGGGAAGAAAAGGTTTGTTTAGCTCACAGTTACTGGAGATTTCAGTCTATACTCAGCTGGCTCCAAGGCAGACTGGCAAATGGCATAGGGTAGCAGTTCATGGGAAAAGAAGGCAGCAAAACAGCAAGAGCAAAAGGGAAGCATAACAGCAACAATGACTACAGAGAACAAGTCTGTCTCTCTCATGTTGCATCCAGGCTATCCATCCAGGGCAGGGGTAGCAATCACACCTGTAATCCCAGCAGCATTGACATCCATAATTCCAGCACTGGTCATGCATTAATCACCAAGTCTGCAAGTCTACTTTATGACTGCATGAGACTTTGGGGGGACAGCTAGACACAAACCATAACAATGTAAAACTTAACTTCAGTTTGGAATGACAAGAAAAAGCCAGAATGGGGAAAAGAAGATTCCAGATTGAAGAGAGAGCCAGTGAACAGCCCCGGATAGGAGAAGGGATGCCTTGAGGACAAACATGACTAGAACAGACATTTTGTGAAGAAGAGAATGCTATGAGAGGGCCCTGAAGAGGTAGAAAGGCCCCATATCTCGAAGGCAATTGCAAGCATACCAAACAATTCATTTACACTTTATTCTAAGCCTAATGGGAAGCCATTGGAGAGTTTTAAGCAAGGGAATTGCATATGCAGTTAAGCCTAATAATAAGACTCTTCTGGTTGATATGTTGAAAAAGGAATGAAGAAGACAAGGGTGGAAATTATAGCAGTAGTTAGAATGTGGTAATTATATATTTGTTTAAAATCTTTTGTTTCATTCTTGCCAAAATTTCTTGCAGGCTGAGTAAATTTGGGCTTAGCCATGTGACTTTATTTGGCCTAAACATTGTGAGAAGTATAACCAATATCCTGTCTGAGAAGAACTTCAAATGTAACTGTTAGTAATTTGGCTCTGCCACCATATTACTTCTGTTCCCTACCATGAAAACAGCTTCACCTTTAAACTGGGTCTTCAGTGGACATTTGGAGATAAACTTGTCTCATGACAGATTAGTTGCTAATTGCTAATTGTAGAGCAGTAACAGAGGGGGTTGCTGGGCCATGAGATTTGCATTTGGAACAACTGTAGTTTTCATTTTTGCCACAACCCTCATGTAGTTTGAGCAACAAATACATATTTAGTTCTGGGAACCCTTGAGAAATTTGAGGATTAGTTGAAGCTCACAAGAAGACTGTTGGCAACACAAGTGGTAGGAAGCAGTTCCATTTCCATATATTTAAAGACAGAACTAATAATACTTGCTTATAGTTACAAGACATAAAGTGGAAAAGGGGAAAAGCAAGTATAATGGGGAACCAGGGTTCAATTTTGGTTGCCTTAAATTTAAGGTGATTATAAGAGAGTCATACATTGATTTACACATGCCTCCCAATAAATTCCAATTTTACTTTAAAAGTTTATCTGAGCAAAGTATATGTGGTAACTTACTATGAAAGTACTGAAAGTGGACCTATATCAAGAAGTTCTGGCAGAGTAAAATGACTACAATCAGTACAATTCATTTTGAGTTTCTTAGTAATTAAATGAAAAGCCAAAGGCAATGAGTTACAAATCTCATTTTATGGGGCAGTTGTTCTCATTCTTCACAGTGGAGTATGGTTCTGGGATGGGGTCAATCCTATTCTGAATTGTAACCCCTGGACCTGCAACTAAACAGCCCTGCCTAGTGTCTATTCCAACAAATTGAATTTTAATTACTCTACAATGAGGCTAATATGTATGTGTACTATAAGGTGATTCTAATATGCAACCAAAATTGAGAATTATTAGTTTTATAGAAGAAAGTATACCCTTTGACATGGATAGGTAAACTTATCTTTGAGCTCTAATTAAATTTGTCTCAGGCATCTTTATGTGATGGATACTTAGCTGTGTATCTGGTAATGTTATAGACATCAATTTCCCAGGAAATACAGAAGCCTTTCTCCTTTGCTGCACGTTATGTGTACCCTAAATGAAAGCTGTTACAATGTTGAAATTGTAGTTGTGGAAAACTTAGCTCTCTAGGAGATGGATAGAGCCAGGATAACTTTCAGGTGATTTGGTTCAGCACAGTATTAAGCCTAGGGAATCATGAAAAATAAGGACTTACCAAAGTCCTCACAAAAGCCTGTAGTTTCAACAAGGCTTCACTGGGTGTGGAGGATTCCTCAGGGGACTGAGCCTTTTGGTTAGCTCATTTCCCCTTAACTGAAGCTTGATTGTAGTTGGACAGGGAGTGGTTTTGTTCATCTTCCCTTTTAGTTTTGTTACTATTATTCTTTCCCACGCCAAGCAGGTTTTTCCTTTGGGGGAAGACACTTAGGCAGAGAATGAAATTAAGAAATAATGTAATGATGATGGCGGCAATTCTTTGCGCAGCCTAAGAGCAGTTGGCTGCTAATTGTAGAACGGTAATAAGGGGGGCCCTGGGCCATAAGGTTCGAATTTGGAACACCTGTAGTTTTCATTTAACACCATGGATCATTAAACAGCTGCTCAGAATGGCCTTATTAAAACAAACACAGTTGCACTGCTTTATGCATGTGTTATATTGCACCGAACACATCAGGTGCAGAGGAAACTTCTAAAAATGAAAAAAAAAAGATACCACAAACCATATACTAAAGATGTTATTTTATAAAGGTAAACCCAAGTGTTTTTCTGCCTTTGTGAAGCTAAAGGTAATTGAACTTTTGCATTTTGCTTTGAGCTCTCTTGCTGGGGCTGAGGGGTATGAGAAGTCTTCTATGGGGAGGCTGTCACTGAAGTTAGTGGTGTGCTCTAAAACTAGCTTGGCAGACATGCTCCTTACCATCATTGAAAAAGTACAATGTACTGTCCTTGGAAGCATTACAATGATCTTAGAGAAAAGGGAGATTTTTTCCATCATGGTGGATATATTTGTTCTATATTAACTCATGTGTTTCTACAGATGTCTCATACACAGTTCATCCCACTTTTTGAAACTAATTTTAGTCATACTTTTTAGATATGAACAATGATCACATTCATCATAGGAAATTTGTATCTGTACATGATATATCTTGATTTTGTTATATTCCTCTCCCCATCCTTTAACCTTCCTTACCTTCTTATTTACAAAAGTTTTGTTTCCATTTTTCTTTCTTTTCTTTTCCTTTCATCCCCATCTCCTCAGTTCCTCATTCCACTGGAACATTTTCTTCCCATTTCATAATGTCTATCACACATTTTGGTCCTTATTTACACTTTTGTTTTCTAACACCAGAGAAACTATGCAGGAATGCATGAACAAATGTACGCCCAATCTATTTCACTTATGACTATAATCTCAAGATGCATTCATTTACCTAAAAATGTCTATTCTTCCTTGTGCCTGAGAAGTACTCCATTGTATAAACACAATCACATCTTTATCCATACTTAAGTTGATGGACATTTGGGTTGTTTCCAGGATTTAGCTATTATGAACTGTGCTACTATAAATATGGGTGTGCATATTTTGCTGTGGTATGGTGCTTCTTATTCTTTCAGAAAGATAAGAAGGGTAATAGCTGAGTCAAATCATAACTTTAGGCATAGTTTTTCTGAGGAATTTCCAGTGATTTCCATAGTAGTTGCATGAGTTTGTACTCCTACCAACGGTGGACACAGATTCCTTTTTTCTCCACAGACCCTCCAGAATTTGTTATTGGTTGATTTCTTGATAATAAACCATTCTTTCTGGAGCGAGGTAGAATCTCAGTGTTGTATTAATTTGAATCTCTTGAATAACTAGTGATGGTGAACATTTTTGCACATATTTGCCACTTGTAATTCTTCATCTGAGAAGTGTATATTCATCTCAGATGTCAAATTTTGGACTTGGTTTTTAAATCTAAAGAGTTTGATTTTGTTTTATAATTCTTTATGTATTCTAGATATTAGGCCTTTGTCTGAGGAACAACTGGAAAAACTTTTTTCCCAGTCTGTAGGTTTTCTCTTCACTGTGTTGGTGATAATTTTTCCTGAGTAAAAGCTTTTCAATAAGATGAAATTCCAGTTTTTGATTCTTTATAATATTTCCTGTGTGATCAGAGTTTTGTTTATGAAATTTTTGTGACTTCTATGCTCAAGTGTTCTTCCTATTCTACCTTCCAGTAGATTTAGTGTTTCTGTTTTAATATTTAGATCTTTCATCCATATATTCAAACTAGATATCAAGCTGTGCCTAGGTTCAGAAGGCAAAACAAAATTGGGATTTAGTGTTTTCCTAGACTTAAAAAGAATTGCGTCCTCTTGTTTGGATATGTTTTTTTCTCTCAAAGTTTCATGGTGTAGAAGCTTAGTCCCCAGTGTGCTGTTGTTGAGGTGAAGGAAACTTTAAGAGGGTGGAACCTAGTAGGAGGTCATTATGTTATTGTGTCATCATGTTCAGAAGGAATGAGTGTAATTAGCATGAGATCAGGTTAGTTTTCATGGTAGTAGCTTTTTATATGTACCCACTTCATTTTCTTGGGCAGTTCTGCACATACTGTGTTCTTTTTTGCTTCCACACTATATTTGATGCACACAGACTCCAAACTTCCAGGGACGTATGGGAGATTACATACTTTCTTGGTCTGTAGCCACCAGAATCTTGAGTCAAACAAACCTGTTTTCTTCACAATTTACCCAGCCTCAGATATTTTTTATAGCCATATAAAATAGACTAACACTCTGGCTTCTATTGGAGATATTTTCTAATTATTTGGCTAGGGACATTTTGGTATTTTAGGTATTTTTTTAATGAGAATGACAGTGGAGAATCTAAGGGGGGAGAAAAAGAGGGAGAGAATTTCATCCTCCAAACTCATGCTCTAAATATTGATTAACCTCTAGAGAGCATTTGATCCAAGCCCTAAAAAGTAAATTAAACTTTCTATGATTCTAGAAGTGTATAATCACGAGAAATACTTTATTTTGTGCTGTAAGACCTTTATGGACATTATTTGTGGCCTTAATTTCATTACAGGTCAAGAACCATACCTCATGTGCCCTCTGACTTTATAACCACAGTTCTAAGTGGTCTTCAGGCTAGAAAAGTGATCTTGGGGAGGGAAGTTTATTGAGTGGCCTGAATGATGTTTATAGATTATTTGGCTGTGGTTTGGGTCTAGATGTCTCCCCATAACGTCATGCAGTTTTCAGCTTTTTCAGAGGTGGCTCACTCTAACATGTGTGATGCAGGAATTAAGGGTGTATGTTTGTTAAATCAGTTCACTGATTGGTTTGGAACTACCCTGATGACAGCAGTCTAGGCACAACAAAAAAGATGCCAGTAAGGCTCCGTGTTACTTTTTCTGTCTTTGTCTACCAGGAACTGTTTCCCCATTTACATGTGAAACCCTGCCTTGGAGCCAGCTAAATATAGACTGAAACCTCTACAAATTGAGCTAAATGAACCTTTCCGCCATTTAATTTTGGGCATCAGGTATTTTGACTCAGAAATGAGAGAAAATCAACTAAGACATTTGGTACTATAATAAAATTCTGGGGTCACTTAACTTATAAATAGAGAATTGACTTGTGATTGTGGGGCTTCCAGTGCAAGATTGGGCAGCCTGATGGCTTTAAGGCACTGGTTCATATGGTATGTCATGGCAGGAATGCATGAACAACAAACTGCTTATACTATGAGCCAGGAGAGAGGGCGAGGGCAAGGGGGAGGAGAGGTTGGTGGGGAAGGGTAAAGGGTATGGGATAGGGAGGGGAGAAGGGAGGGTGAAATGGAGGAGGGGAAGGAGAGGAAAAGAGAGGGGGAGGAATCAGGGGAGAGGGACATCAGGGTTTCATAATCTCTTTGTGGGCATATCACTAAAACATAGAACTTCCATTAGGCCACATCTTTCAAAGGTTGTGCCACCTCCCAGTAGTGCTACCCAGAAGACAGCCTTTAAGACACAAACCTTTGAGACACTCACCATATTCAAACCATAGCAGGTTACTATTTAAAAAAGTAGGAGCAACCACATAAATTATGGGCAGATGAACATGGCTTGCCATATTCTCCATGTACTATCAGTTTAATCTTTCCTATATGTATCCTTGCTCAGGGGCCCTGCTGTCCCAATCAATTTTGTGACTTTGGTCTATTTACCAAGTCCATCCTTAGCAAAATTATTAAACATATCAGAATTTTATGTGTGCATTTTCCATCTACAATTACTGCTTTCCTCTTTTTACCCCTTTAGTGGGCCAGGATTTCCTCCCTTTCTCACTCCCTTGTAGTTTTGGACAGGTTCCAAGACCCCTTCAACCCTAATGAGTTAGTCTATTGATAAATATAGTCCTTCCATAACCCACTCACCTTACCAGGTAAATTGACAATCAAGATTATTACACCTTTTGAAGTATTGCTTTAGGAGAAGATGGAGAACTACTGCAACATGAGAAGGAAATTACTTGTGCAGTTTACAGGGCCACTGGGAGTGGAGACCCTGACCTTAAGCTAGTGAGATGGAGTAATACCATTGAATATTTAGATGCCCATTATGTACCTGTAGGTGAAGTTGGGGGCATGGATAGGATAGGACAATTTAGTGCTTTCCTTTTAGATCTGAGATCAAATCACAAGTGATTCTTTCCTATGTTTTTTAAATACTCAATTCCATGTCTCCCAGACAAGTCTCAGCAGCGTAGCTCTTTCCTGGGAATATGCAATATTTAATGAAAATATGTTCAATGACTAAATGAATGAATGGTCAGGAGAGCTTTTCGCAAACTATCTTACCTCACAGTAGTAGCTTTGGCTACTTACAAGCTACATGCTGAATAAAAAGATAAACACCTCCAAGCAAAGGAGTGGAACATTTTCTAGGTTTTAGCCTCTGTTCAAGGTTCAGCAACAGACTTCTTTGCTGAGTGTCATCACCCACTGATCACTGTTCTACCATTGTATAAGTAGAAGGGGTGGAAGCAAGATTTTCCTTCCTCAAAGAAGAAGCAGTTTCTCCTCAAGCCCTCTTTCAGATTGTTTTTCTCCAGGCTTGACAGTAAAGAATCTAAGTGAGCTATTCAACTCATATTCAATGGAGTAATACCATTGAATATTTAAATGTCCATTATGTACCTGTAGGTGAAGTTGGGGGTGCGGATAGGATAGGACAATTTAGTGCCTTCCTTTTAGATTTGAGATCAAATCACAAGTGATTCTTTCCTATGTTTTTTAAATACCCAATTCCATGTTTTTTAAATACTCAATTCTTTTAATAGGCCTACTAAAATTCTAAGCCAATGGAAGAAAGAAATAATTCTAGTTTTATTTCTGATTATTTTTTCCTATGGAGACTGATTACTGTAAGGTGTTTTCTGTTTTGGTTTTTAGATCTTCTGTCTTTGGGTTCAAGCTAGTTTGGATGGTTATAAGTTCAACTTTTACACACACACACACACACACACACACACACACACACTCATGTATACACACACTCTTTCCAGGCAGATCAAGTCCAGCTACATAATTCTGCTCCAGGCTTATAATCTATAAGGCTTTATGTGGTTGCAGCAATAGGTTTGCAAAGATTACAACCATTGATATTTCCTTATCTGAATGGTCATAATCACTGTTCTGCTTAAAAACTTCTAGGCCATTTGAGAAACAACAGATTGACCACTGAGAAAAATCCTTCAAGGAGTTACTAATTAACTCCCAGAGAATGTGAGTAAGATGTATATGTCAATGCGGAATTTTATTTTGATCTCTAAAGTATTGCAAGCAGGATGTTTTTAAAATGCTCTATAAAGAAAATTAGCTAAAAAAAGAAAATTAGCTGATAGCTTATTCCTTTTCACCACTGCTTTACTCAGGCCTGCCATAAACTGAGTTGGATCACTAGGCTACAACAGAGAACTAAGCACATATGGGTTATGCTTTCAGGACCATGGGGTACCTATTTGTTTTCTTCTGTCTTGATAGAAAATTCTAAAAGCTTGCCATTAGATGCATGGAGTCTCCCTAGACAGGATGGCTTAAAATTATTCCTTGAATGAAATAAGTGGCTCAGGGAGGAAAAATTCAGGTGTAATATGCTCTACTTATTTGAAATAATTAAAGTAGAAGATTGTTACTTTCAGTATTGGGGAAAAGCCTGATTTACAATATAGTTTTTATAGAATCATATTTTATTTTCTTCAGTTTTATGTAATAGATTAATTGTTAAACAAATAGGGATAGGTAGGTATCTTGAATTATCTGATGAATAAGTAATTATTATTCTTATAATTATAAAAATATATTATATTTATGTATCTACTATATAAAAATATTGAAAATACAGAAAAGTTTAAAAAATAAATGTATGATTCTAGCACTCAGAAGCAACTGTTTTTGATACAAGTTTACATCCTTTACCTGGTCCTTGGGGACAATTGTGTTTTGAAATTCAGAATTTTTCATATCTGAGTAAAGTAATACAATGTATGGCTTTATGATATCTCAATAGGAATGTAGGCCAGTTCTGCATGGTCAAACAGGAATATTTCAGTAGGAAAGCATGTAAATATTCACTTCAAGGAAGATAAACAAAGACTATAAATAACTCAGAAGTATTCGTGTCAGATTTTGATACCAAGCAAGCTATAAAAATCTTTCCATTACAGAGTCTTTTGTATTTTGGAATTACTTGTAAAGGATTGTGAACTTACATTTCTTTCTTTTTTTTGGTGGGGAAGGGTCTACAGGGTATTCAGGGTCTCACTACTAGGTCCGCCTCATAGTGATCTGCCTGTGTACAGCCTCCGAGAGCTGGGATTATAGGTGCACGTCAAGACACCCTGTTTCAATTGCTCTCAGCACACCCTGGGGGTAGGGCTGGCACGGCAGGCCTGGGGATCAAACTCCTGGCCCCTGTGCCTCCTTACAGGTGCTTTAATCTGCTAAGCTATCTGGCTGGCTCTTGTGGATTTACATCTTAGCACAACATTTAGACAGTTTTTAAACACTCATCATATGCTTTACATAATAGGAATAGTTTAATGTACATGGATATTTGTGCTGTATATGCTAGTATAATTGTGCTGTATATAAGGGAGAGGTCCTGCACCTTCAGAAGCTGCCTGATAGATAATAAGGAAATGCCCCCTAGGAGGACTTATTTCTACCCAAATGTGAGGGGTTTCAACAGTTTTGGCCTTAGTTTCGTCCTTGAGCATTGACTCTCTCATTCCTTCACTTGGATCTGTCATTTCTGCTGGGGATGACCCTACATTTGATCCTAGCTCTCCTCACAATTCTCTGGAGCTCAAAGGCCACATTGTCGCAGCCTGGCCATGTTCCTCAAGCAAACAAATCCCACCCCATCTCCGGTTTTACTTTTGCAAATCTATTTTGGCACTGACATTTCCTGGTGAACCTGCCCTGCCCTACTTGGTCAAGTTAAGACAGGCATGACCTGAAGAACGGTTAAGAAAAAAATAAAGGTGAAGGTTAAATGCATGCAGCGTCATTTCAAATTGAAGAGATGGCTTGAAAGGCAAGTGTCAGAAATTAAGCAAGTAAATAACAGAACACTATAAGCCATTGGTTTTTAACTTGATGGCTGCTTGTCTGTGCCTCTTATTGTGTCTGTGCTCTACATTTCAACATTGCATCAGATAATGAGTGTTTTGCAGAAGCAAATGTCAGAGCACATTCTTATATGCAAAGAAGACATGGAATTTGGTGAAATGATAATAAATAGATGAAAAATGATTGAAAACCTATAATTACCGAGGATAAACAATATGCTATACTTTCTTTTCTTTGTTCTGAGTCTGCTGCCGTGCTTTTTCCTAATGCAGTAGTTCAGGCAGGCATTGCTTTTCAATTATATGTCTCATGCTAAAGTTCCTGCTGACAGGAAGGATGAAAGCACATTTGGTTATTATGTTTTCTTCCCTTCCTCATAGAATCCAAGTGCCTAAATGCTAATATAAGCCCCAGCGATGGGAAGCCCAATTGGAAATGTTATTAGAAAGCTATGAATATGTAGTTAAATATGTATGATTACAATATTGCAGGACATGTGTAATATTGATGGGAACTCAACTGATCTCAATATTTAATAAAGGCTTAATTTAAAATATGGACATTGGGGGAGTGAGTTGTTTTATTCTTTTTGCAAGTGCAGCATATGTTAATTTCTTGCTGAGAATTTGTCTAGTAGATTCAATTTCCTTCTGTAATTTCTTATTTTGAATTTTCGTCTTTTTTTTTGAAGCACACTTCTGTATGCAGGTCTGGACTCTGATATTTCTGAATGTCCTAAGGTGATATAAACACTAATAATATGTTTTGAGGCACCCTGGAGCAGCTAAATGTGTTACTAATGATTCTCTATAGTGTATTTAATTGACATTTATAACTATACTTAGGAAATTTGGGCCAATAATAGCCTTATACACTGATCATAAAGCAGCCTAAGTGTTTAGCTTAGGGATTGGTTATAATGGTGGATACTAGGAAAAGGACTGAAATTGCCTGTGTAATTATTGGAGAAGGTGCTTGAAGACTGATGAGCTCAGGACTTTTTTAATGTCAACAAATGACAGTCTGTATAGATCATTACTACTGAACAATAGAGGGTCATAGCAAGAACTGGAAACCTTAATCCATTGAACATACTATCCTATTGGATTTATAAGCTATTTTACTGTCATTTTTAATATCAACTATTCATCTCTTTGAGAATTCATATAATTTAAAACAAAATAATACATTATTGTGCATCTCTTTTGCTAAGTGTATTCATATGTAGACTTATTTTTTTCTCACTACATCCCTTGCAAAGAGAATCTTTGTATCCAGAGTAGAACTGAGAAAAGTGAGTCACGGAAAGGTTCAGTGATTTGGCCTAGGTCACACATGGAGCATGGAAATAGGAGAGCTGAAGTTCCAAATTAGAGCTATCTATACAAAAACAGAAAATGAAAAAAAAAAAACAGTTAGAGCCTCAGGAACACAATATAAAATGATATCAAGCAAGGGAAATAAAAACAATTTAGCATTTGGTTTAGGTGTATTGTCAAGATTTATTTATCTCTTATGGCTTATTTTCTGGAAGGACTGAGACTTGGACCACTGTAGAGGATGGTAATGACTTGGTAAGAGATGTATCCACTTTGGAGAAGCAATTTCAAATTAATATCCTACTAATATCTAGTCATGTTGATTATATTCAGATGTGTGACATAACACTTTTGTCTTATGAGCCAGATTGAGTACCTTAAACTGGTGCTGGGAGAACTGTTATGTTGCCCACCCATTTGCTTGGGGTAAAAGGGCACTGATTTCCAATTAAGCAATCTAATAGCTTGTATACTGAGAGAGTTGGCTGGCAAGACAAGTTCATGAAGAGGTATATTTTGTTTCCATGTTGGATGGGGATTGCCTGGAAAGACAGAGGTGGAGTACCACTTGGAGAGACTTGGAAGCCAAGAGTGGCATGCCAGCATTAAGTATCTGCAGAAAGCATTCAGTGAAGAGCTTTATTTGTGCCATTAAGTTGAATGGGTTTGAATACAAGCTCTGTCACTCTCTAACTTTGTAAACTTTTAAAACTTGAATCTTCTTAGTTGCAAAATGGAGATAAAAAGTACTTTTCTAGGAGGCCTTTTTAGGTGATTGGATGTATTATGATGTATAAATACTTAGAATTATATCTGGTGTATAGTAAGTTAAGAGCTCAATAAAAGTTAAGAGCTGGTCATTATTCCTTTTAGCTAAAGAACCAGTCTAACGTGGAATGTATGGTTCTTTAGAAAAGTGACATTGATTTAGCCACATCAAAAGCATTTGCAGAAGTGTTTGCCATTTGGCTTCTATATTTATTTGATTTTGAAGTTCCTTTTCCTAGGTTTGTATGTGGTTTTAGGACTGCTATTGCAGCTATCAGTTCTGTTGTGGAAGTGATGATAAATATGTTCACTAAATATACCTAATTAGAAGCAGGTTTTCTAGAAGTGTAGCAACATGCGTTGAGTTTGAAGTTTATTTACCAAAGAAGATTTTAATTGACTTGTCCATGTGTGCTTGTTATTTAATCATTATGTTTTTAATACTAGCAAGTCAGTTAATGGCACCAAGAAAACAACTGCTATTGTCATAGAGTCAATAAAGATAGTATAGTCACTCTAGTATGAAGGTTATTTTGTATCTGGTTTCATTGTGGTAGCCTGTCTGATTTATAGCTGGAATCAACTGGCTGTGGTTCTGGCCCCTGTCTACTCACATAGTAATTTTAAGCACATATTCTCAGAGATCTTACCATGGTATTTATGGGAGTCCTCAGGGATTCTCTTATACAAACTCTGAATATGAATTTTGGCTCCAGAGTTAGTTAGACCTCCACAACTGGTGTAAATACTACATTCTAGACTGGGTGCCTCTGCTTCTACCTTGCCACTCTGCTTGCCATCCTGCCAATTGTCTTGACTATTGACTTTTTTATATTAACTTTATTGAGAAAGAAATAGCATTGAGACAGTTTCAAAAACAGGTTAGTAGGATAGTTACAGTAATTAATACATTGCATATTGTCTTTGTGGTAGTTATTCATAGTACAAGATGCAGGTATGTTATCTTATCTAAACACTATCAGTACAAATCTCATTGCACTAAGAGAAAGTAGCTATATATCTATCCTATTTTGTATAACTAAAAATGGTTCATTTATATCCCCCTTTTTGTTTAGTTTTGTCAGAGATGGGTATTCTACTGCCATTTAAATATTGTAGGTGCATGAATTCAGTAAAATAATCCAATATAGTCCAGTAGTTCATAACAGTAATGGGTTATCCATAGGACTGGCAATGTCAGAAGTTGTTGACTTGAGCCTTTTATAGCTCAGCCTATTAATATGGCTTTACTTTTTATACATCACTTTTATACTTTTCTGCTGGGTGGCTAAGACAAAGATAAAGCAAGACCTATATAACAAGAAATGTAACTTTTGTATCTGCCAAGATCAGTCAAATCCTCTCAGGATTTACCCCGAAACCCTGTACAACAGTTTGTGATGTTTTCAGTCCTTATGGATCTATGATACTTTGTGGTCACCAGAAAAGTCAGGAAATCACATGGCCAAGCTGAACATCAATGGGACAAGAAAGAATATATTTCTCCCTGCATAGTTTGAAAGGGAAAGGTCAAGGGAGAAAACGATACTTACACTAGTTAGTAAAAAAATGGGAGTGTGGGATGGCTGGTATTTAACTTAGAAGGTGTGGTAGTAAAAAGTTGAGACTATAAAGTTAGGCACTTATGAATTAAAATCTCAGCCTTTCCATCTTGTATACTGTTGTTATATAAAGAATCACTATCCTGTATGTGCCAATCTTGGGAACAGGGGAGAGGGAGGTAGTTGAAATGTGGCAGAATATTTATTGAACTTAAGGTATCACCTCCAAAAAAGCATGAAAACTACTATAGACAAAAAGAAATACCTTTATGTGCTAAAAACTTCCAGTTGAATCTGTATTACCTGCTATTTTGCTTTTGTTTCAGAAAATTGACATGGTTTGAATATCATATGCCCCACGTAGCTAAGATATTCCATATCTTAGGACATTTGCATCCTAAGATGTTACAGGGTTGGATCACCTCATTGGGCTTTTGCTCCTAGTACTACTATCCCAAGCACACATTTTCCCAGAGTAACTGGGCTGAAATGCCTGAATGTCTTTAAGGGTAATTTTCAGTGTAGAATTCTAGGTAGTATTTTACTTTTCTTTGAATAATTTAAATATTTTTATTACCGTACCTTCTTCTCTGCATGATTTCTGATAAGTACATTGTAATTCCTTTCCATGTTCTTTTATAGTTAAGGTGAATTTCCCCTTTGATTTCTTTCAAGATTTCCCCCCTTGTCTTTAGCTTTCATGCATTTCATGATGATATGCCTAATTGTAGATTTTATGGTGTTTATCCTACTTGATATTGTCTTAAATCCTTGAATATGTGGTTTGGTGCCTGTCACTAATTTTGGAAAAATATCAGTCATTATTACTTTATCTATTACTTCTGCTACGTTTTCTATAATTCTTATCCAAATATTTATACTATTTGTGGTTTTCCTTTATTCTGATGTTTCACGTTTCCTCTTGGTATTATTTCTATTCTGTTTGAAGAAATTCTTCTAACAAGAGTGGCTCATCTGCTCATAAATTTATTTTTCTTTGTTTAAAAATATTTTTATTTCATCTTCATTTGTAAGAATATTTTATTGGACACAGTATCTAAGGTGACAGTTTTTTCCTCCTGGTATTTTAAGAAAGCTGTGCCACTTCCTCTGGCCTCCATTGTTTCAATGAAAAATCTGTAGCTCTTCAGAACATTATTTCCCTCTCCCCGAAGAAAGTGTGTCATTGTTATCTTATTTCCAGAAAGTTATGTCTTTGATTTTAAAAAGTTGAGCTGTGATCATCATGGCCTACATTTCATAAGATTTATCCAAACTGGGTCCCCCAGCTTCCTCAAGGTGTAGAGTTATGGCTTTCGCCAAACTCAAGTAGTTTCAACCATTGTTTTTCAAATATTTTTCAATATTTTTCTTATTAAATCTCTTGTTACTGTGCCACATGTCTCTATGGCTCTTTTCATTTTGCTAAATTTTTGCATTTCACTCTGCATTTCAGAGTGGGGAATTTTTTTTGCTTCAAGTTTATGGACTCAGTTGAATGGAAAGAGAATTTAAAGAGTAAACAACAAAGAGAAAGGACAAAAGTTAGGAAATGTGATAGGGGCAAAAACATACATTTATATAAACAAGATGGTTAAGGTAATGATCCTAAGAATTTCCATCATATTTTTGAAAATAGCAGTTAATGGGTGAAAGTGTCACTCTGATTAACTCTATGTGGTGATATCTGTGAACTAAGCAACTACAATACAGACAGCAAAGGATAATACTAAAAGAAGCTGAAAATACCTGTCCTTTTGGTCTTCTAAATGTGTGCAGCTTCTAATGTCATATCAATTATTGCTATACTCTCTTTAAAGTAAATGTTTGTAAAAAATGGGGTATTAAAAATAAATGAGAGGGGGGCTGGTGAGATGGCTCAGTGGTCTAAAGCACCTAGTTAGAACAAGCTTAGCAAAGCATCGGGACCGCGGTTCAATCCCCCAGCACCACATGCCAGCCAGCCCCGCCCCCTGGTGGGCTGAGCTGGCCACACACACCTCTCTCTCTCTCTCTCTCTCTCTCTCTCTCTCTCTCTCTCTCTCAAATAAATAAAAAAAATAAAGTATAAAAAAATAAATGAGAGATAAGAAAAACAAAATGTTATAGATTGTCCTGCTACAATATTGTATATGGTTTGATTTCTTTGCTATATTCTTTAATTCTGATTTTCAATCTACACATTGAATTTTAAAATTTCATTATATTGCCACTTTATTTTTAAATATATTTTATATATAATACAAGTTATATTTAATATTTTTTTGCACATGCTTTTTTGAAGAGTAAAAGTTTGAATCCAAAATCTTTGGCTACATCCCCAGCTGTTCTTTAATTGTGAGACAGGTTCTTGCTAAATTGTTCAACTTGTAATTCTCTTGCCTTCCAAAGTTCTGGGATTTACAGAAATGCACCACCATGCATAGCTTCCATTTGTTTTAAGAGCATTCATATTTATTTATTTGAGCATTTCTATAACAGCTGCTTTAAAATCTGTATCAGATAATCCCAAAATCTGTGTCATGACTAATTTCTTGATTTTCTTTTCCTATGTGAGTCAAGATTTGAGTAGTCCTTCATATGCCTAACAATTTTGCATTATATTATCAACATTTTGAATATTTGAATCTTGTCTAAATCCCATGAGAACCTAGGTCTCATTTAAATCCATTAAAGCACGTTGGTGTTTTAAATTTATTAGGCAATTGACATGATTCAATTCATATTACTAGTTTTAACACACTTTCTGTGAGCTGCGATGTATCTGTCAGTTTAGTTTTTAAAGTTTTGCAATGCTATTTGAATCTCCCTTGCCTGTATGCCACCCAATCTTCAGACTTCGGCCTGGTTAATAGTTTATCAGTTCTGTTGTCAAAGTCACTGGGGTGCTGATTCAGACCCAATCTACCCTTACACAGTTTAGTAGTTCATAAACAATTTTATGGGTTTGATCTCCCGAGTTCTTCCTTCTGTTTAATTTTCTCAACACTTTGTTTCCCCGAAACCGCCATTTTGGTCTTCTGCCTGGAGACTACATACTTCCATGAAGATGCTCCTTCTATCTAGGAACAGTCAGCAGAGGATAGAGAGAGAAAATAAAAAGAAATGGATCTTGGTCTCACTCTTGGACATGCAGTCTTACTGAATGGAGAAAAACATCCTCTCCTTTAGAGTTTGGTGCTTATAATTTTGTAATACCTGTCACTACCAGTGCCACTGCTACAGCTATAAGATTGCCTAAAGCCTGGGGCACAATAGAAATGAGAAAGAAAACAAAGGAATTGGAGAATTTAGTACAGTTTGAGTGTTAGATGTTTCATTTCCTCTTGCTTGAGCTATAATTAGTTTCTTCTTGGGCTTTGTTTGTACGAGAAGGTTTACTTTTTTTGTCTTTTTTTTTTTTTCTGTCCTGATTTCTGGCCAGGCGATATAGGAGGAGAAAAGTGCTAAACGAAATGCTGGTTAGTGATATCACACATTTTGGTATTCTTTCTTGCTATTTTCACTATAATTTACCTTTCAGAATCCTTGAATAGCTGTATCATGTATTCTTTGCAGGCCTATGGTCAACTTCATTGAGAAAAAGTCTGGCCTGTGCTCATTTCAAATTACCTGTGAGCAAAAATAAATTTCTTTTTTTCCATAATTTTATTGATAAACAAATAGCAATGAGACAGTTTCAAATCAAATTGGTAGGACAGTTTCAATAATTAACACATTGCATACATTCCTCCCAGTGGTTAATTGCTGTACAAGATGAGGACATGATATCCTATCTACAAACACCATTAGAGCAAATCACTCTATTCATTAAGAGAATGTAACTATATATCTATCCTAACCACTTTGAATACACAGATACGAAATGGACATTCATCTGTATACCCTTTTTTTGTTAAGTTCCGTTATTTGAATATTATAGGTGTATTAACTCAACAAAATATTCTAAAAGAGTCCAGTAGCCCATAATAGTATTGGGTCTTCTGCTTCACTGGCAATGTCAGAAATTGTTGACCTGAGTCCCTTACAGCTCAACATAACAGCATGGCTTTACTTCTTATATTTCGTTTTTATACTTTTATGCTGGGTGGTTAAGACTAAGGTAAAGCAGGGCCTATGCAACAAGAGTTGTAGCTTTTGGGTCATGATAAGGTCAGTGAAATCCCCTCAGGATTTTTCCTGAGATCCTGTACCTCAGATTGTTTGTCAGTGTCAGCCATGTGGATGAGTCACAGCCATTGCTTGGCCAATGTGCTCTCCGTGAAAGCCTGAGAGGATGTTTTCTCTCCATGTGACTCTCCTTAGGCACATTCTACATCATCGATCCCTTTCCTCTTTGGCCCCATAATCTCCTTGATCAGAAAATTTGGGACACTGCTGAGTTACATGACGTTAGAGTACAAGTTCTCATATGTCATGAGTCTTAACTAACTTTGGAAGGTTAGGGCCAAAATGTTGGCTTTCCTTGCAGCCCTCCTTTTCATCAAATTTTGGTCTGCAAACTTAGGCTGTTAACCATCCAAAAGACAAGCTTATTGTTATTACCTTACAACTTAGGCTGTTAAGCTTAACCTCACTATCTGTCTGAATATCAAACATCTTAGGCATAATATGGAACAGGTATTTTTCATCAAGTATTGATATGTTGAACTTTAAGTCCCTACACAATATGATAAAAACATTTAAACAATTACAATATATTTTTTAAAATAGGCATAAAGAATAATATACTTCTTATGTTTACACATAAGCCCAAAAATCTCACCATATACAACCTTGAAGCAGGACAGTCCCACATTATTCCTTTTCCTGTCCTTTACTTTCATTCACCACCCCCTTCTTTTTGACCATCCACCTACCTGAGAGACTTCATAGCAACAACTGGCATGTCGTGACAAGCAGCCCATATTCAGAAGACCAGAATGACAGGCACTCCAAGCATGAAACTACTGTTACAGATTAGCATCTGCAGTGCAGTTACTTAGTTCTCAGGTATCAGTATATATAGATAGTCTGGGTGAGAATCTTTCCAATTAGCTGCTAGATTAAAAAATCTTCTGGAGATTCTCAGGATCATTGCCTTGCCCATCTTCTACCTATAACTGTATGCCTTGACATTGTCATGTTTCCTAACTCTTCTCCTTTCCCTCTCTTGATTAGTTAGTTGTTGAGATCCTGCTTCCCTTTTACTTGTATTATACCTTTCTATTTGTATTTCTTCTTT
>NW_004524639.1:8579300-8586226 GCF_000260255.1 Octodon degus
CAAAGGGGCCAAACATACTCACTGGAAGAAAGATAGCCTCTTTAACAAATGGTGCTGGAAAAACTGGCTCTCTACATGCCGAAAACTAATACTTGACCCAGGTTAATCACCATGCACTAAGCTAAAGTCAAAATGGATTAAAGATCTAAACATTAAAACAGAACCATTAAATCTCCTGGAATAGAAAGTAGGAGGAACTCTTGAAGACATAGGTGTTGGCAAAGAGTTCACGAACAAAAGTCAAATCTCATGGGAAACACTTGAAAGAATTAACAACTGGGACCTGTAATTATTGTGTAGATTTTGCATATGAAAAGAAAATACCAACAAAGTGAAAAGACAACCCACAAATTTGGAAAAAATCATGACAAATAAGTACTCAGACAAAGATCTGCTTTCTGGAATTTATAAGGAACTAT
Organism: Octodon degus; assembly: GCF_000260255.1. Lineage (NCBI taxonomy): Eukaryota > Metazoa > Chordata > Mammalia > Rodentia > Octodontidae > Octodon > Octodon degus. The sequence continues at coordinate 8,579,720 of NW_004524639.1, forward strand.
AAAACAATAGGGCTCCAAAATTTAAAGACCCAATCCAGAAATGGGCATCCAACATGAATACATGCTTCCCAGAGGAAAAAATTACAGAAGCAAATAAATATATGAAAAAATGCTCCACATTACTACCTATCTGAGAAATGCAAATTAAAACCACATTGAGATATCATCTCACCCCAGGAAGAATGACTTTCATAAATAAATCAACCAACAACAAATGTTGGAAAGGCTATGGGGAAAAAAGAACCCTTCACCACTGCTGGTGGGAATGTAGACCGGTGCAACCATTATGGAAATCAGTGTGGAGACTCTTTAGAAAACTTGGACTGAAAATCCCATTTAATCCAGCTTTTCCTCTACTGGGAATCTTCCCGGAGGATCTGAAAACATCATATCATAGGGATATATGTGTGCCTATATTTATAGCAACACAATTTGTGATAACCAAATCTTGGAAACAACAAAGATGCCCATCATCTGAGGAATGGATGAAAAAGATGTGGTATTTTTATACAATGGAGTATTACTGAGCTATAAAGAATAATAAACTCGAAGCCTTTATATGGAAGTGGATGCCACTTGAACATATACTCATATGTGAAATAAACCAGACACACATGTGTAAATATCATATATCTTCCATAGTTTAAGAACTCAAAAGAAGAAATACAAATAGAAAGGTAGAATACAACTAAAAGGAAAGCAAGAACTTGAGGACTAGACAATGAAAAGATCAAAGAGAAGAGCTAGCAAACATGACAGTGTCAAGCTGTACAATTATATGTATAGGGTGGATAAGGCAATGATCCCGAGAATCTTCAGAAGATTTTTGAATCTAGCAGTTAATTGGAATGATTGTCCCCCCAAGTATATATACAGACACCTATGAACTAAGCAACTGCACTGAAGATGGTAATCTGTAATAGTAGATTCATGCTTGGAGTGCCTGTCATTCTGGTCTTCTGAATATGGGCTGCTTGTCATGTCATTCCTGTTGCTGCTATGCTGTCTCTCAGGTAGATGATTGTTCAAAAAGAAGGGGGTTGTGAATGAAAGCAGTAGACAGGAAAAGGAATGTCGTGGGACTATCCTGCTACAAGGTTGTATATGGTGAGATTTCTGGACTTATGTGTAAACATAAGAACTAGATAATTCTCTATGCCTATTTTTAATATATATTTTAATATTTTAAATAATTTTTCATCATATTCTGTAGGGACTTAAAGCTCAATATATCAATACTTGATGAAAAATACCTGTTCCTTGCTATGCCTAAGATGATTGATATTCAGACAGATAGTGAGGTTAAGCTTAACACCTAGTTGTATGGTAATAACAATAAGCTTCTCTTCTCGAGGGTTAACAACCTAAGTTTGCAGACCAAAATTTGATGAAAAGGAGGGCTGCAAGGAAAGCCAACATTTTGGCCCTAGTCTTTCAAGGTCATTTAAGACTCAGGACATATGAGATCTTGTACTGTAACATCACGTAACTCAGTAGTTTCCCAAATTTTCTGATCAAAAAGATTATGGGGCCAAAGAGGAAAGTGATCGATGATGTAGAGTGTGCCTAAGGAGAGTCACATGGAGAGAAAACATTCTCTCAGGCTTTCACAGAGAGCACATTGTCCAAGCAATGGCCATGACTCATCCACATGGGTGACACTGACAATGGATCTACAATCTGAGGTACAGGATCTCAGGAAAAATCCTGAGGGGATTTCACTGAGCTTATCAGATCCAAAAGCTATGACTCTTGTTGCATAATTCTTGCTTTATCTTGGTCTTAACCATCCAGCAGAAAAGTATAAAAACCAAGTATAAGAAGTAAAGCCATGGTGTTGTATTGCTCTGTAGGTGACTCAGGTCAACAGTTTCTGACACTGCCAGTGAAGAGGAGGACTCAATACTATTATGGACTACAAGACTCTTTTAGAATATTTTGCTGAGGTAACACACCTATAATATTCAAATGATGGAACTAAACAAAATAGGGGATATAGATGAATGTCCATTTTGTATCTGTGTGCTCAAAATGGTTAGGATAGATATATAGTTACATTCTCTTAATAAATAGAGGGATTGTTGTAATTGTATTTGTAAATAGAATATCATGTCTGCATCTTGTACAGCAAATAATCACCAGGAAGAGAGTATGCAATGTATTAATTATTGAAACTGTCATACCTATTTGATTTGAAACTGTCTCATTGCTCTTTGTCGCTCAATAAAATTATGGCTAAAAAATACCTATAATGGGGCCGGGGAGATAGCTCCGTAGAATAAGTGCCTGCCTGGCAAGCACAAGGTCCTGAGTTAAATCCCCAGTACCACCAAAAAAATAAAAAATAAAACCAGTAAGATGGAGAAAAGAAATTCATGTACACAGCATTCATTTTGTTGTTATTATTGTTGAATAATATCAGATGAAAAAATAGGTTCTTGAAATTTGAATGGCTCGTTCAAGACACAGCAAAATAATGATGGCACTGAGATGACCAAGACTAATTTCCTGTTCCTCCACCAGAGCCTCCTTCCCAACAGTACAACAGGTGTCACAGCAGGCTGAAGTCCCAAATACAGAGTAGGGAGCACTAGGCCTGTAGGAGCAAATCTAGAGACAGAAAAAGGAGTTTTCAGCATGTAGCAGATACCTGAGAACAAAAGCTGAGCCACACTGGCACCTCAGATAGATTTTGCTTATTCACGTACTCAGGAGCAAACATGTTCATAACAGTGTTAATCCTCATGTCAATTCTCTCCCCAAGGATGCTCAACAAATGCCATCTAATTGCGATGAAAGTGACAAAAATAATGAATTCAGATCAACTTGAGAGACCCAGCTTTAGCAGAAGAACATACATAATAAGCAACATATTTGAGAAGCAAATGTAGGGGAGAGGAAATAAAGAATATGAAAGAGGGTGAGAGAAAGACATGAAAGCATTTCATAGGCAAGATCTAAACATATAAAATAGAGAAGTAAAAAGCAAGCAGCTGTGTGGGAACAAAAGAATATTCTTCTCCTCCTTATTTTCCTTTCTTCCCAGACTCTTCAGTTGCAGTTCCTACTAAATAATAATGTCAGCTCTGTCTTTGCTCCCAGCTCAAAGAGAATGATAAAACAGCAAAACACTCAAAGTGAAAGTACAGCTACAGATAAAAGTTGATGACACATATTCCTTCCTACCCCCCCTAATTTGGCAACCTCTACTAGAGAAGCACAGTTATAGTGAATATGTTGAACAAAGACAGAAAAGACTACTGAGACTACATGGGAAAGGGAGACTTTCTTTTGTTCCCTAATGGGGTGTTTTGATGACTGCTAATGTTGGTAGTGCTCAATATGAAGCAGAAAGTGAAAGTGGAATGGGAGGCGAGCTACTCAGGAATCTCAAAGCCTCTAGGACACAGCTATCTTAGATGTGAAAACACACATTGGATATAATTAGAGACATTACATTCTGTGTTCTTTTACAGATTAAGAGAGTTAAAGAAATTGGACTGTGAATTCTACCCATTATAAGAAGATGTGGAGTGGTCAAATAGCATTCCAATTTTTAGAAAGGATGTGATGATGGATAGCATAAGTCACAACTTGACAAGCTTGATGTTAAGACAGTGATTTTTGAAATTGCTTTTAAAAGATAGCATATGATTTAAAAGTTTTCAGATATCAGTGGGAGTTTATATGGTCTTACTGTGAAGTCATATGATATAAACTACATTCACTTATTTGGTAGGGGTAGCTTTTTTGATGTCCCTGGAGAATGGATGTATGTGACTGTCATCCTGTCATGTAGTGAGATTTTTCAATTATATGTTTTGAACATGTTATGATCTATAGCCTCACTTATAGAATTATGTCCATTAGTAGTTTGTTAAAGTAACAAATAGCAAAGGATACGGGTACGTATTTGGATAGTGTTAACATGACAGCTTCTATTAGTCAGAAGATTCTGCTTTTCACCCTGTTCTGTCAAATATTTTTATTAATCATTCCATTAAAAATATTTTTTAAAACCTGTTGATTTGTAAAGGATAGGAAAAAAGATGGATATAAAAGTAAGGCTTTTATAGTTTTCAACCAGTGTGTGGGGTAGGCAGAATCTCAGGATGAAATTTAATAGACATACGTGTAAAATATTATTGGAGGGTTCAAGAAACTGATTGCCAAAATATAGATTTTGGCTTAGTAGGATTCATGTGAGAAAGATTTTTTGGGGTGGTTAATGTACAGTGAGCTGAAATATAAGTTAATTATGAGATGTGGCTATGTGTTTTTAAAATACATTAATATTATAGTTCAAACACTGGCTCCCCACACTACTGCCTGAATCAATTGCATAAAAAATACTGGGAAAAAAAATGAACACTATAGGTAGCACCTAAGAATCAGTATTTTTAAAGCTTTCCAGGTGATATTAATGAGCAACCAACACTAAGAACCACAGTGATAATAGTACATGAGATAATTGATGATAACATTGTCATATGTAATGGTCAAATCATCATCAAGATATTTCACTTAGTCTTGGTAACACACTTTACAAACTGGAGCCCATATAGAGCAGATTGACAAGAACAGTAAGGAGACTTGAAGTCATGGAAAGTAGGGCATGCGAAGATGTTAAAGGAGCTGGTGTGTGCATTCTCAGGAGAGACATACATTTGCCTTCAAGTCAGTGAGCCTTTATCTTGTTTGCTCTAGAGGTGAGAAATAGGACCATGAAAATTAACTAACATGGGCACAAATACTAACTTGTTACAAGGAATAACATTCTTTACAGCTATTTAATGATATAATAGCCTGCCTCAGAATTAAGTGATTGTCCTATAATTTGGGAACTCAATGGTTTTTGTCTGATTAATCAATTTTTGAGGAGAGTGTGCATAAGGGCTATGTTATCTAAGACTTAGTGGGACATGAAAGAAACCTAATTCAAATAGATTAAAAAATAAAGTTTATTATTTTATATAACAGGGCATCTTCAGGAAGAGCTGATTCAGGGATCAAATGGTATCACTAGACTTTTTTTCTTCAGTTTTTGGGGCCTGTTTGCCCCTTCTTGGCTGTATTCTGTATGCAGTTGCACTCCCTGTGGTGTCCTAGCAACTTAAGCAATGACAAAGAAAATTTTTTTCTGATACGTCTCAAAAAAGTCCTGAGAGAAATACCGATTAACACAATTCTAAATGGGTCAATGTGACCAAAAATGTTGTTGTAATGTGTGTTGTGTGGAATCACTATATGTATGTTTTGCAAGAAAAGTGGGGGAACTGGAAGGACAAAAGAGAAAGGGCCTCAGGCAGTGAATAGCAGACGAAGAGTGAAGATCCTTTCTCGCTCTGCAGTTATAGTATTATTTGATACCATGGGCTAGATACAACAATAAGTACAGAACATTATGCCTTCAATGGCTCATCACACTACTCTTTTCTGTAGCCAGGACCATATCTTCTTTCATGCCTTTCCCTTGTCTTTTCACCGTTGCTTTTTACTGTTGAATATTTCTGAAATGACCTGTTTCTATTCTACCCTAATACATAGTATAAGACCACGGAAAGTCCTACCTCTTTGTTGTAACTGGCAGGCTGCACTGATCTCCATTAAAGTGCTGCAACACTCCACATAGTTAATGACTTCACTATATCATGTCTTACACTTTCTTTTCTATTCCTGAGTATGAGTTTGTTTTGTAATTATTATAACTGAGTTCCTTGAGAGCAGGAGCAATGCCTTATTCTTTTGTATTTTTCTTGTGCCTTGCATAGAGTTAAGAACAAAGTATGGGCTTGCTCTTTAGATTTTAATGACTGGTGATCATTTTGATATATACCCATACCTTTATTACTATATCTAAAATCTCTGCCATATAGCTAAATGACCTCAGGAGAAAAATGGTGCTGCTGAATAGGGCATTGTTGCTCCTTACAATTAGTAGGATCTGTACCCCATGCTCACTTATTCTAACTGATTTCTTTGGTTTAGGACTTGAGGAATGGGTAGGATTTCTGGTGAAAGAATTTATTCACCCACTCTTTACAGAATAATTTGTTAATTAATACATGTTATGCCAAACTCTATTGTGTGTGTGGGAGATACACTAGATCCCTGTTATCAATTAGTTCCCAGGAGTAAATAGAAAAGCAAAAATTAGATAACACTAACATAGCACCAACCATGGGATTCTAGTTTGGGCTACATGGAGCAAACACATTCTATTCTGTCCTGTTTATTGTAGACAGCTATGAAATCTTATATAAATGAATAGAACACTGAGAAGTCTGACGAGTAAACAGTTGTAGATTGAAAAAGAGCCAGAACTCAAGAATACCATGGAATCAAGTGAGTATATTACTATTTTTATTTGGTATGTCCTGACCTGAACTCAGTATGCCAGAAACCTAAATGTGGACAGCAGACATTTCAGAAGAATTGATCTAATTCTGACTCAAAGAATGAAAAAAGAGACTCCTGACAATATAATATTGCCCAGTTCTTTTTTTT
>NW_004524639.1:8586326-8592507 GCF_000260255.1 Octodon degus
AGAGAGAGAGAGAGAGAGAGAGAGAGAGAGAGAGAGAGAGAGAGGAGAAAAGGGTCCAGAAACCACATGTAGTATCAAGGTCATTTCCCCAGTGATCCATTTCCTTCAACTAGGCTCTAACTCTTAAATTCTCATTGTCTCACAATAGTGCCATTAAATTATGAACCCATCAGTGGTTGAACTCAGGGATGAAATCAGAGCCTGAATGATCCAATTTCTTTTCCAAAGCCTCACCTCTGAAAACTGCTGCAGAGGGGACTAGGCCCCCAACACATGAGGCTTTTGGGATGTATCACATTCAAACCATGTCAATTTTCTGAATAAAAGCAAAACAGCAGGTAATACATATTCAACTGGAAGTTTTTAGTACGTAAAGGTATTTCTTTTTGTCTATAGTGGTTTTCATGCTTTTTTGGAGGTGATACCTTAAGTTCAATAAATATTCTGCCACTTTTCAACTACCTCCCTCTCCCCTGTTCCTAAGATTGGCACATACAGGATAGTGATTCTTTATATAACAACAGTATACAAGATGGAAAGGCTGAGATTTTAATACATAAGTGCCTAATTTCATAGTCTCAACCTTTTACTACCACACCTTCTAAGTTAAATACCAGTCATGCAACACTCCCATTATTTTACTAACTAGTATAAGTATTGTTTTCTCCCTTGACCTTTCCCTTTCAAACTATCCAGGGAGGAATATATTCTTTCTTGTCCCATTGATCCTTGGCTTGGCCATGTGATTTCCTTTGGCCTTGTGGTGGTGGCAGTGTTGTACTCCATCACTTGAGTCTGCATTTGACCCAGTGAGTAGACAAAGATGCCAAAAATAGAAGGTTGGAATGTTATTTTATTTTTGGCCTTGCCCTCTTGTACTTGTGCAGTGACCTTGGTCTTCTACATGGGAAGAGCATACCTTAGGAACCTTTCCACTACTATGAAGTTGAGAGACATATGAGGCATACAATAACCCAGCTTACTTCTTGGAGCCCAGCCCAAATGAGTCCAACTTAGAGAGTGATGTGTGAGTAAAACAGATGATTGCTGCTTCAAATTTCTGAATTTAGAAGTATCTTGCTATATAGCATTAGGTAGCAATGACTTTTTTTTTTACTTATGACCATATAAGTATTTAGTTGAGAATTTATTATGTTTTCACATGAAAATTAATTGAACATATGATTTTAATTTAAATCATGACACCTAAGGATACTTTTGACACATTTTCCCACCTCCCTGATCATTCTATTTTTTTTAAAAAAAGAAGTTTCTTACTAAGCAATGCGGTTTCCTTTCCTCTAACAGCAGCTTCCAAAATCTTCCAAATTCTGCCAGGTCTATTAGGAACTTCAGAACACAGTTGCAACTTGCTGTTTCAGACATCAAAACGTCTACTTCTCCTAACTATACTTGTTACGCTTGATCTCCTTTATAATACAGCTTCAGCATCTCTATAGGTCTTCGCGCATGGTATGTGCTGACAAGCACTCGTAGATCACAGGATTGTGTGCTGGTACATCCTTCATGTCTCTGTTTCTCCCCATGTTGTGCAGTGAACTCTAAAAAAGGATTTAAACATGCTCGAGCTTCAAAACTATTTTTATCCTTTAATGTCTGCAGGACTGAGGGGTATGCTACATACCATCTCTGACCCTGAGATTCCTCAACTGGAAAATGGAGTGATGATCTCTGTCTACCCTCACTCTTAGCACATCTGTGAGCTTTAGACTCTCAACAAGGTTAAAAAGATCTTATGATTCTTATTATTTATCCCTAGTATGCTCAGCAATGTCATAGTTACTAGCAAGAGCCATCATTGTTCTCTTCCTTGTCTTTTTGAAGATAGAGATTTTTCAGGAAGTGGGAGGTAGTAGTTTCATCTCATGACCTCTTGTTCCTGCCATAGACTGGACTCAATTGTCTCATTTTCCCTCTGTATTCTTCTTTCACCACTAGATAGGAGGATTTTAACCATGTTCACTGTATGCCTTTGACTCAGAGAATTATGGTTGCTTGACAAAGGAAACACAGGTGTGAAAGAAAGTGAGCTTTGGGGAGTTGAAGTAGTAACAGGATGCTGTCCTTGGCATCACATTGTTTTTGACTTCTTTTTTATTTTTTATTTTATTTTATTTTTGTATTTTAGGGAAGGGTCTACAGGGTGTTCAGGGTCTCACTACTAGGTCAGACTTGTAGTGATCCACCTGTTTACAGCCTCCCAGGAGCTGGGATTACAGGGTGCAACTCCATTCCCAGTTTGAGCATGACCCCAGGCCAGCATGGCAGGCCCTGGGATCAAACCCTTGGCCCCTGCACCTGTTTGCAGGAGCTTTAATCAGCTGAGCTATTTGGCCATCCCTATTTTTGACTTCATAAGGTTGTTCCCACTATTTGATAAATTGTAAGGCATATCATCTAGAGAATAATGAAAACAAAATCAAGCCTCTCTTTTCTACCAGTTATGCAGCCCTTCATGTTTCACAAAAGTAAAGCAGCTCTTCTCCTTCACTCTTGATGTTAGTTTTAGGACCACTCAACTTTGGAGCATGGGACAGTGTAATTATGATCGCATATGTCCTTGAGTTCACTAGCTTCACTGATAGGGATTTACAATGGAAGAGAACACTCAACATTGAGTGTCATATGTGGAGTGCTTTACATTCTTTATATCATTTACTTTGATTTTTGTCCTGATATTAGCTCTTTCACCCCCATTGTACAGCACAGGAAAGCTATGATTAGAGTTAATAATGAACAGAATTATAAGTTAAACTTAATTTGTCTGAATCCAAAGTTTGTGGATTTTCCAAGATACCACACTATTTGCATTTGCTTGGTGTTTTGGCCAGAGTACGATAGCATGAGTTCTACCATCATTTTGATAAACAATGATTACAGCAAGGATATAGCATCAGATATCCTTGTGTTTGAACTCTAGGCCTACCATTTGTCAGCTGTGTTATTTTAGAAAATTTATTTACCTGACCTCTCCAAGTTTCACTTTCCTTAGGGGATTAATAAGCATTTCCTTCTTAGATTTTTGGGGGACTAACTGAAATGATGCATATAAAGGGATTTGTATAGTGCTTCGCCTAGTATCTTAATACCTTTAGGCACTAAGTAATGTCTAAAAATCATCTGTCTCAAAATACAAATTTCAATGGAGCCAAAATCTCTTTAGGTTGTTTTAATTAGGACACGAGCAGTTATTCAGAACTTAGCTACAGCAGGTTATTTAGGGAGGTGCTTTTGGGAATTGCTTAGCCAAAACTTCTCTCATTGTGTATAGTGAAATTAAGGTTCAGAGAAGGGCCATGTCTTGGATCTATGTTACCTCTCATGGTCTGCAGTTGCAACTTGCAAGATTTCTTGACAAACTCAGTGACCTTAAGCAAAGAATTTCATCTTTAGTGGCCTTGTTTAATCTATTTGAACACTGACAATGATCTTTACCTTTCTATTTATCAAGCCTTGGCTATAAAAGGTGTCAATGAGGTTTTAGGTATTTATGATTATAAATGCATGTATTTCTTCCAGCATGTTATCTTTTCCCACATTCCAAATACTCTTGTGCTTTCTGGACCAGGGCTACAGTTCAAGGAGTGTTCTCCAGCTCCAGATCTCTCTTTACCTTCTTTATAACCATTATTATCTGAATTCTTCATCCTATGTTCCATTCCCATTGTGATCCATTGTTTTTCAAACTCCCTCAATAGAATTTAATATAAGCTAAGGTATTAATGGTCTGATGTACTACCTTTCCCACATATCATGTGTATATTAACAGAAACTTTCCCTCAGAGGAATGATATACAGTAGAATTTCATGCATGAAGGCATAGGTTTATAGAACACAACAATTTGAATAGCTAGACTCTCTTTTAATGCAACTTGGGTAGTCATTTGGAAAATATTTACCCTTTGGAAATTCTTCAGAGAGAAATGCAGAATGTCTTAAGAGCTGCAACGAGTCATGGCCTTCCTGTAGTCGATTTTGCAGCAGGGGGCAGAAGTAGAAATTTCCTCAGCTCTTAATGAGTTTGAGTTCTGAAGGTTGGAGATCAGTATACAGATATTTTAAGGAGTATTTAATGGGATGAACATTGAAATATGCATTAATCTGGATAAAATCAGAGATATTCTGTTGTATTCCCTGACACTTTTTGAAGGGAGTAGGAATCCAGAGATCATATAATAGCTGGTGTTCATTTTCATCATCTCATCTATCCTTATTGGTAGAGAAACCAGTATACTGGGTGAGCTGAAGACTTGGGCAGCCATAGTCATTGGCATGGGAGATAATTATCGATATGAATAAGAAGGAACTAAGCAACTCTCTTATGTTGCCATTACTGCTATGTCCTTTCCTGTCATTAGTTTTTGCATTTAGGGGTGAAAGTTTTTAGGTATTATCCAATATGTCATCTCTGGTAGTGACTTTTCCAGAGTTGCAGTGTAAATTTATGGCATAGTGAGGGCTTCAGCCCAAGAATCTGGATGACCTATTTCTGTCATTTCTAGTATCCCACAGTGTCTTTTCTGTATCACTTAAGACAGCATAGGTAAGTGGCATGGTATTCAGGAGGCCCATGGTTTATATGCATGTGTGTGTATGTATACAAACATAAAGTGTGTGAATACATGTTTCTGTATAGTGGCTGGCACATGGTTATCTTTCAAATATTTTGGCTATCAGTTTGTTTTATTTATTTTATTTTTATTTTTTGGTACTAGGAATCGAACTCAGGACCTAGTGTTTGCCAGGCATATACATTTGTGCCACTTAGCTATATCACTAGCCCTTAGCTCTCATTTTAGTTACTAAGCATACTTTATATTCATATGCACAGTGTGTATGATGGCCTTGAAGCCTACTTGTTTTGGTTTATTGATGACAGATTTCAGAATTTTCTCATTTATCTTAGGTAATCATAAAAATTTCATGTACACTGCTACCCTGGGCCTGTGGAACCTGCCGGTCCCAGCCCAGGTGCAGCATGGCTGAGACCCTCTTTCACACGCTTGGGACCCCCCCCACCACTCTGCAGCACCTACCCACCCCGCCCGCCAAGTGAGAATTTCTGCGGCATTCTGGGGACACCCAGATCCAGTCCGAGCCCAGGCCCAGTGAGTGTGTAGGAGAGTTTCCTGCTACCCTGCACCATCTGGACCTGCAGGTCCAAGCCCAGGTGCAGCGTGGGTGAGATCTCCTTCCACCTCCGTGGGCCCCCCACACCACTGGGCAGTATCCCCACCACCCCGCCCACCCAGTGAGAATTTCTGTCGCGTTCTAGGGACACCCAGATCCAGCCCTAGCCCAAGCCCCAGTGAGTGTGTGGGAGAGCTTCCTCTCCCCCCTACTCCACCTTGTCCCCTCCAGACTTAGCTCAGGCCTGGACTACAGGCCAGGGGTGAAACGCAGCAGCTTCAATCCCTGCTGAGAGTGTAGGGAACAAAGCACACATCTAGTCCAGGAACAGAACATCTTGCAAGAGGGGGACAACAGGATCACTCCCAAGGGCGGCAGCAGGAAGGAGCTGAGCACAGCAGCCAGGCCCAAGCCAGGCAAAGCAGAATAAACCCAAAATTTGTAGATCTGCACCTGAATTTCAGTAAGTGCTAAGGTTATAACTGCACCAAAGCTCTACAACAAAGGTCAGAAGACAGTGCTACAAAAAATGACAACGAGAAGGTGCAAAATGCAATCTCAGACCCCAAGCCCACCCATAACAAGTGCAGAGGACACTAGCACAGAACAAATTGGGAATCACACAGCTGAAATCAATGAATCAAAAGCTTCTGAAATAAAGGAACAGCTGCAGAAAGGTATAGAGGAACTCGGATTGGAAATGAAAAAAGAAATCCCTGAATAAGTAGCATCTTCAGTAGAGAATCAAATGCAGAAACATATGGACAAAACCCAGTGCCCACCCAGAACAAATGGGGAGGACATTAATTCACCTGAAATGTATGAATTCATAGAGTAAATAGTAAATAAGCAACAGCAGAAATTTATAGGGAAACTCAGATAGGAATTATTTTCAGAAATAAAAGAATTCTCTGAACTCATAGCATCAGAAGTAAAGAATCAACTACAAAAACATAGGGAGGAAACCCAATCTGAAGAAAGCACTGCAGTGGGGCTGGAGAGATGGCTCAGTGGTCTAAAGCACCTACTT
>NW_004524639.1:8592607-8607690 GCF_000260255.1 Octodon degus
AACCCTGGCCACTGCGCTCTGCCTAAGCAGGCGCTTGTGTCCGATGAGCTATCTGGCCAGACCCTGCCTCTTTGTTTTCTTTTCTTTTCTTGTTTTTTTTTTTTTTCTGATTTCATACACTCTCGCTCCTAAGCAATCCTGTATCAGGAGGAAGGCAGCAGCTGAGAGCAGGAGCCCAAGGGAGCTAAACATCTGAGGGTAGAGAATCTTTTTTGTTGAATCTATAGTTTAGAAAGAGTTGGGCCAAATCTTAGTGCTAATTTTTTTTGTTTCTGTCTCCACTAGGCTGTAAATAAGGGCATAGTTGCAAACTGCTTAGCAGAATAATTAATTGAGCTTTACGAAATTTGCAAAAGTATAGTTGTTCTTTGGAGCACATGGGGAATTAGTTTCTGGATCCTCCAATACTCAGATGATCAAGTCTTTTATGTAAAATAGTATAATAGTTGTATATAACCTCCTTTTATATACTTTACATCATCTCTAAATTCCTTACAATATTAAAGACAATGAAAATGCAATGTAAAGATTGTTACACTGAATTGTTTAGAACAATCATAAGAAAAAGTCTATATGTATCAGTATAAAAAGTCCTCCTAGGGCTGGCTAAATACCTCAGTGGATTAAAGCGCCTGTAAGCAGGTGCAGGGGACTACCGAGCCAGCTCTCGCCCCAGGGCGCGCTGAGATGGCAATTGACACTGGGCATGGTGATGTGCTCCTGTAATCCCAGCTCTTGGGAATCCAATCTAGTAGTGAGACCCTGAACACCCAGGAGACCCTTCCCTAAAAATACAATACATAAATAAATAAGTCCTCCTAGGTCTTAATATCATACATAAATGAGCTAGAAGGTGAAGAATGTTCACTCAAACCAGTGCTGGAGAGAGAATGAGAGTCTGCGAAGTGGTAGAAGACTTACAGCAGCATAGACTTGCACATCGCTTTACTCTCATGGACTCAGCATAATGCTTAGTATGTGGCAAATTCAAGTTTTGAATTTTGGAAGCTTCTGGAATTTTTTCTCAATCTACTGTTGTTTGAATCTGTAGGTGTGACAACTACAGATACTGATGGGTAATTATTGCCTACTATATATCGTAAAGCTACCACAAGAGAGGAGATTACATGAGGTTAAAGGAATCAGATATTCCAAAGCACAGAATGAAGGGAAATATTTAAAAAATTGATGTGGTGATGTTTATGTCGCTGTCCATTTCAGAGCTGATCCCACTAAGCATCGACCAACATGAAGTTTCTCTGAATGTGAAATAGCCCTACAAAGCCTCCTCCTTCATCTGTTGAGGAAGCAGCATGTTCAAGTCAGTGCTCTCACCCTAGAGGATGACAAAACACTGCAGATTCTACAGTATTTTGTTTGAGGAACAAAAGAGAAAATATATAATTTTTTAAAATTGCAAGTAAGTGCATGCATAGTAACACAGGAACTGGATCAGGAGATTTCACTAAAGTCTGACCATACTTGATACTATACTTTGGCATTGGCTTTCACCTTTTCACTAGCGAAAGTTTTGTAAGTTAGTTCTGCTATATATCTATTTTGAAACTGTGAATTTGTCCCAATGCAATTGATATATTAAGGAATAACTTGAGCATGGCATAAATTCTGTTTGCTTGAGCATGATTCTATCATCAAGAAACTTGAGATGAATGCCGAAAATTGCACCCAGCTCAGCTGAATGGTTTGGTAACCCATAAAGCTCGTACCTCAGCCATCTAGCAGCCATAACCATTCCAGACTGTGTTAACTTTCCATCTGATTTCAGGTAACTTTCTTCACAATGACTCACAAGTTTCAATAACTATGTTTCTAAAAAAACATTAGAAGTTCTCAAGGTAAAGTACCTTATTTACTGTTTCCTTATTTATTTCTAAACCATTCACACATACTAAAGTGCATTGCCAGTTTCTACCTTGTTTTTAACATGTCACTGATGTTTTTGTTGTTATTCTGCTAAGCCATCCCACATAGGCCTTGTGGTTTTATTGTGAAAAGTTGCAGAGTACAGTAAATTTAAAGAATACACATATGTTATGTGATAGCAAGTGATTGTATCTAGTTTTACTTTTGCCCTTCCATCCTTCCATATCCTCTTGCACAGCAGAAGTTCTCTTTCTTGAGAGTATAAGGAATTGAATGGGTGGGTGTGCTTTTGCTTCTCTGATTTTGAGCCAGATTTCTACCAACTTTGTGACCTCTCTGAGAAGACACTTTTATGACTTGACAGTCATGCTTCACTTTACAAAGGTGGTCAGCATCAAGTTCCAAAGTGGTTTGGGACATTTGTTTGTTTGTTTTTATTTTTCTATTTTCCTTTTATTGTTTTTGACATTATCTTCATTACTTTTCTCCTGATTTTGGAACAAAACACTCTAAATAAAGAATCAAGGAAGGAAAAGTTTATTTAGCTTATAGTTTAATGGAGGTTTTAATCCCTACTCTGCCTTGTAAACTGCTGAGTAGGGACTCAAACCTCCATGAATTATAAGCTAAATAAAGCTTATTTATTTATTTACATGAGCAAGCAGTTCATGTGGCAAAAAACAGCAAAACAGCAAGAGCAAAAAGGAAGGAGCACTTGAAGCAACAACAGCAGAAAGCAAGCCTCTCCCCCTTCTTTGTATTGCATTCAGGCTATCTGTGGGTGTAGCACTCACATCCATAATCCAGGCATCAGATCATGAATTAGTCATAAAATCTAGAGGTCCACCCTACGAGTGCATGAGGCTTTGCAAGGACAACTAGACTTGAACCACAACAAAGATGTGATCTCACTGTATAGATCAGGCGGTCCTTGAACTTACTATGTATCCCAGGCTGCCCTTGAACATAGAACAATCCTCAGCCTCCTGAGTGCTGGTATTACTAACTTGCACCACCACACCTGGTTGATAACACCATTCTTTTCATACTGGAACCATATTTAATTCCATAGAATGAGATGGAGCCTGGGGGGAAAAGCTTCTTTGTTTCTCTGTCTCTACCATTCTATCTTCTTCATCTTCATTGAAGCAGTACTACTAGTGTTTGACAATTTCAGTTCTGAGTATACCGCTAGATAATTGTATGACCTTGGGACTCTTCTTTGCACCTCATTTCCTTCATATATAAAATTAAAGTTATAATAACACCTACCTCACAGGCTGGTTGTGATGATTGAATGAGATGATCCATGGAAAGCACTTAGAACTGGGCTAGTTGCTTTACACACATAATCTCAATCAATGCTAAAGTCAGAGGAGTCTGTATCTATTTAGAATCAGGTGGAGATAAAAATAAAATTATTCCGAGCTATTAAATTCTGTCAGTGGGGAAATATAGTTGCATTTAGTCCCAATTCTTTAGCACTTAACTATTGCATTAAAAGATATATTTGTGGTTTAGTTTCTATTTATGAAGTTTATAAACATTGGCCTATTTCTTTCATTATCTGTGTCGCTTACCTTAGGGGCAAGGTTCTCAAGGTACAGGTGCTTCTACATAACTGGTTGAAGATTGGATATTTGGGTTATATAACTGTAACTGATCGGTATATTAAATGAAATGTTAAATGAGACTGCAATTTCACTAAGGGCATAAATCTTTTTCTCTTGTGTCTCCTTAACATTTAATATGATGGTTCTCAACCAGGGCAATTTGTACCCACAGGGGACATTTGGCAATGTCTGAAGTCATTTTTGATTATTTTGACCTGGGAGAGGGTTGTGCTACTGGCATCTAATAAAGAGAGGCCAGGGATGCTGCTAAATAACCTTCACTGCACACGACAGCCACCCACAACAGACAATTATCCTTCTTCAAATGTCAACAGTGCTGAGGTGGAGAAATCTTGCTCTAATACCATACCAAAATAAGGAACACTAAGGCTTCTCCATAAATGTATATTGAACAAATGTGTGAAATCTGGGGACAAAAAGCTGATTGTATGTTAGTGACAGGACTTTGTAGTCAGTCCTATGAAAAAGAAATTATAAGAAGGCCGAGCACTTCTGCAGCTGGTGCGATCATGATGTAAAGTCCAGTGTTTACCTTACTTAGGGATCCAGTTGTACTGGTGTGTGTCTGGGACATACAGTGGCTAAATATTTTGAAAAATAACTATGTAAGGTAGTGTACTTTCTAGAGTCTACAGATAAGTATTCCTGGAAATAAATTACATTATAAACTATAAGAAAAAGATAAACTGACTGTAGCCTTGGGTAGCAGACAGGAAATAACATAGGGAGTGGTTGTAGATTTGTCACTTTGTGGTATTCATAGAAAAATGAATTCAGCATTATGGTGCAAATGGAAAAATCAGAGTAAGTCTATTTTAAGACATCTCAGTCTTACTTACGACAAGTACCTCTGAAATGGGGTCTTAGTAAGGAAAAAAGAGAATGTAGACTAAAGTAAGTTAACAACCCACAGGAAATGCACAACTCAACCCCCAAGTGGCCGAAAAGACAAAGCAAAGATGTGTGCATTAGAGCATCTTTCAGAAATTGCCAGAATAACTTTGCACCGTGAAAAGAACTTGGAGCCCACAGACTATGTCACATAAAATGTAGAATTTAGGTGCCTTAGAATATCAGCAGAATGTAACAAGAGCCTCTGGATTAAATACTATTTTTCTTTACAGCCTACGAAAGAGTGTCCGTGGGGACCTCAGTGATCATACAGTCACTCATGTAACCCTCCCACAGATGTTGTTTCTCAGAGCCCCTCACCCGTGGGTTCAACTTGACACTCATGTTTTGGCAAAATCTGACTAAAATAACTTCAGAGATCTGGACTTTTGGATGTAAAGAGTTTAAGAATATAAATGGGGGCTTGTCCTTGTCTATTGTAGCTTAAGAACTTGTCATGTACTTTATGTTCTCAGTAGAGATGGCTTTCACTTCGATCAAGTACAAAGTAGGACAAAATGTACTGACAGACTACCAAATAGAGCTGTGGACAGTAGTTAAGGAACAGTTCAAAGCTCTTTAAGCTTTTGAAAATATATTAGAATATGGTAGCAACTAGGGAATTCAAACTGAAAAGGCTAGGTGTTATTTTACTCCTTACATTAACTAAAAGGAAAAAAAAGTCAGTTAATATTAAATGTTAACTGAGAGTACAGAGAAATGGATGCTCTACTGTTGACCATCAATTGGCACTCTTTATGGAATCAGTACTTGGCTCTATCAATTAATTTCTAAGATGTGTTTCTCCTTTAATTATACCAATCCTGCATATATCCTGCAGAAACATATAAATATATGCACACAGAAGTACATAAGAGAATATTTTGGTATCATAAAGTTGATCTCATCTCCCACCAAGGATGACTGATTAAATAAACAAAGATATAGTTATTTTATGGGATATTACAGATCAGTTAAAAAAGAATAGGTCACCTCATACCTATTGACAATGAAAATCTTCTAGGCTTATTATTAAGGATAAAAAACTATTACAAAATATATGTAACTTCACACTATTTCTTTTAAAACTCCACAAACTTTATAAATTTGGATGTATGCATAGGAACAAATTGAGTAGGAAAAGGTCTTAAGAGATGTAGATCAAACTAATCAGTGTTCTTTTGGAGGTGGAAGAGAAAAATATTGGTCAAGGAGCCCTTTTATACGTACTAATTGCATTATTATAAGAACATATCATGTAGTTCTTATATAATTAAAACCATACACAGTGGGGACATAGGAAATCCAGAAAAAAAGAGAAAAACTAGAAAATAGACATAGTGAAGACGGAGCACTTTTGTGTCCAAGAAAGATTTACTATTAAATTTCTGAAAATTTAAGTTTTATTCACAAACAACTTGCTGCCTGAGGGTGGGCAATGGGAGCGGATAGTGAGGCTTGGTGTTAAATAAGGATGCAGAAAGGAGTGAGTAGGCACGTGGCGCTTCAAGGTTTACAGTGGGCTGCTACTTCTGAGCTGTCTGTCCAACCTCATTTAGCCCTGTAGCCCTCAGGTTGCTCCCTGAAGCTTGTATCCTGCTGCATTTGGATATAACCTAGGGAGGTTGAGGACGTGTCCTCCCTCTGCTTTGTCAACCTTCTCCTTGGCTAAGTACTGCCACAAAGAGCCTCTGAGCATGGGGGATGTAGGACATCCTGGAGGGGATATCCAGCATCCTGTCTCATTAGAGCTCTGGGCTCCTATTAGCTTGGCGCAGTGATCTATGTTCTTGTTCACCTAACAAAAATAGAAACAGTGTTGAAACTCATGATTAGTTTAGGGATAAGCTAAACTAATGTGGATTTCTTTCCATGTCTACATTAATAAAAAGTCCATTATCCATTTTTAAAGATTTTAGTCTCTGTTTTAAAATAATATAAATAGTTCCTTCATCAAGGGCTTATAGGCTCATTTCATACACATGGGGTTACTGAACGTGATTTCATCAGAAAGTAGAGTGGAAGGCCTTCAGTGACAGGAGTGGTAATTAATTTTCTGTACACAGGCTTTGCCCAGGAAGGATTTGGCAGACTTGTGATTGCCTGAAGAATATCAAGCTAGGTGACTGGTACTCTCTCTTTCCCTCTCAATGGAGCCAAGGCCTTATACATGCTAGGCAAATATTCTACCACTGTCATTGAGCTATATCCTCAGGCTATACTCTTCTTTCTGTTTAGATCCACATTGTTCCAGCTCAAATTTCACTAAATTCTGATTTGTTTAGGAAACAATATTCAAGGGAGAAAGACAAGAGGACATAAATTTGTTCATAAAATGATACACACTGTCATCTGTTCAACTGCTCTGCTTATCAATTTATTTTAGTACACAGGGAAGTTACTCTTATACAGTAGGTGTTCAGCAAATTTTTGTTAAGCAACAAAATGAAATGACCAGCTATACATATCATGATATCTGGTATATTTTAGCAACAGCAAGGTGGCCCATGTGAATACATTGGACTGAGCGAGGAAAGAATGACAAGAAGTAAAATCGGGAAGTCTGTATGGGACCAGTTCTTGTAGGATCTTCTGAGTCACAGTACAGTCTTTAGGTGTTATTCTAAGTATGATGAGATCCCTTTGGAAGGTTTTGAGAAGGTGAATGACATGATGATTATAGCTAATATTTATTGTTCCAGGTACTATCTAAGGCATTTTAGGTGTACCAACTCGTGAAATCGTCAATATATCTATGATGTAGCTACTACAGAACATTGTTAAAGAGAAAAGCAATTTACTCAGAGAGATTAGGTGTTTTGGCCAAGATCACACAGCCAGTGAGTAATACAGCTGGAATGTGAACTGTGGCAGTTTGACTATGGAGTTGCATGCTTAGCAGTTGTACATCATGTAAATGATCTGATTTACATCTTAAGTGATTCCCCCTCATTGCTTTATATAGAGCAGACCAATGGGAGGCAGAACTGCAGGTAATAGACCAGTTGGGAGGCTATTGTAATTGACTTGGCAAGTAAACATGGCATGGTGGCTTGCACTAGGGGTGGCTGCAAAAGAGATGGAAAGCAAGGGTATTCTGCATGTATTTTAAAGGGAGAGTCTAAGGGGCTTCCTGATGGAGCAGATGTGGGGTATGAGAGAGGAGAGAGGTCATGGATACTACTTAGATTTGCATATATTGTATATATGTTTGTAAAAGAAGTTTAGCTATTGCTAACCCAGAAATTTTCAGGTTCACCTTGAACAGTCCACTTCCAAGAGAATGAGAAGTGGCTAGTTTTTATGATGATGGTGACATGTTGACTCAGCTTAGTGTTGTTACTCTTGCTTATCCTCATGTGAGTTTGCAATTTGGAGAATGCTATCTCTCTCTCTTCCTTTATTTTTTTGTGGGCTGCAAATATTTATTCTTGATACTGAGGGAGTCACGTTTTAAGAAACACACAGTGTTTTTTCCTGCTATGGTTTCATTTCACCTGGTTCAGAATTTGGGAACTGACTGGGTAAGATTTACTAGGGCACAGGGTTAAAAGGCACTTCCTGGGCCTGGGCTTGTGCTGGGTCTGAGGGTCCTGAGAATGAGGCAGAAGTTCTTACTCACTTGGCGGCTTGGGGGTGCTCCTGAGGGGTAAAGGGGTCCCAAGAGTGCAGCAGAGGGTCTCACTCACGCGGTGTGCCTGGGCTTGTTCCGGAGAGGTCTAGTAGGCTCAGGGGAGGCCTTTTTATTTTTTAATTTGAAGAGTAAAAACAAAAACAACACAAACTGATAGGAAAAGCAAAGACAGAGGTAGAGTAACATACAATGGTACATATGGTATAAAATTTTAAAATAAGAATAAAAATTAACAATGATTGTTATAGTGCATGATTTTATCATCAAATCTGTTGCTCAGATTAACAGATACAGGTATACAAGATTGGTCAAATAATTAAACATTAACCCTTGCTCTCAATAAACCTTAATTTTTCTTCTCTATCTTATTTTTTGTTTACTTTAAAGAGAGCATGATAATAATTGATAAGACAAATGATACACATTTAGAAGAACAAGAGATATTCAACCATCATTTGTATATTGCACATTGCTGTTTTGATGCAGTTGCTCTGATTACAGGTATTAGAATATAGTTAGCCAAAGTGAAAATTTTAAACATTAACTGCTCTTTAAAAAAAACTGGTGTAAATTAGTATTACAATCATCTCACCTATCTTGTATTTATTTATATTTGCATGATTTTCCCCTTCCTTTTTTTCCTTCTCTTTTCTCATTTCTCTCATTTTCATTATTTTTTCCTTATTTTAAAGCTTTATTCTGGTTTACTGTATCTACTATATCTTTTAGATTTTATTTACTCTTCAGGTTCTTACACTAGGGAGGCAATACAATAATTACCCATATGGGTCTGATTTATTTCACTTATGAGTACTGTTGCATCCTTTTATATATAAAGGGCTCAAGTTTGTCTTCCTTTACAGCTGAGCAATACACCATTGTATAAAAATAACATATATTTGTGTCCATTTTTAGGTAATAAGTGCTTGGTTGTTTTCAAGATTTGGCTTTGACAAATTCTGCTGCTATAAACGTGGGTGCACACATATCACTGTGGTATGATTTTTTCAGTTCTTTTGGAAAAATACCCAGAAGAGGAATAGTGGGGTTGAGGGGATCTCCAATTCTAGTTTTTGTGGCGTCTCTGCACCGATTTCCATAGTGGTTGCACCAGTGTGCATTCCCACCAACAGTGGAGAAGGGTTCTATTTTCCCCACATCACATACAGCAGTTGATATTAGCTGATTTCTCTATGGCAGCCATTCTTTCTGGGGTGAGATGGCATAACAGTGGTGTTTCAGTTTGCAATTGTCAAATGACCAGTGCTGTGGAATATTACTTCAGGTATTTACTTGCCACTTGTCTTTCTTCCTCTAAGAAGTGTGTATTCATCTGAGATACCCAGTTTTGGATTGGGTCTTGAAATTTGAAGGCCCGAATTTTTTTTATTTCTTCATATGTTCTAGATAGAAATTCTTTGTCTGAGTGATTTCGTTTTTTTTTTTTACTTTTTTATTTAAATAAGGAGAGTTCTTTCATATGGAAAGAGCTAGTACAATCACATATTTGAAAGGAAAAACAACAGGTACTGAACTGGAGGGAAGGGAGAGTGAGTGTCCAGCACAGCGTGTGAATCCATGATTCCATTTCCCATCCGAGGTAAAATTTTCCCCAAACACATAAACAAGCTGCACAGTACACCTTTAGCCATCGTCTGCCCTTTCAAACCAGATATTTGTCTGAGTGATTTTGATTAAGATTTTTTCCCAGTTTGTGGGTTGTCAGAAACCTTGAAGTGAAGTTGTTCTGTAGTTATCTTATGGCCCAGTCCTAAACTATTAACTTCCTCCCAAAGTGGGTTTTTTTTTTTTAATCCTCTTAAATATGGTGGGTTTTGCCCTGGTTTTTTTCAACTCTAGCTTACTAGGTAACAACCCATTTTCTGAGTAAAACCCCAAGCTGGCTTTTTTTCCCCAAATTTTGTTATATAATTAAGCTTATTGGTAAAACTTAGATATGCATAATAATCACATTCAGCATAGGGAATTTGTACCTGTATGTTGTACATTTTATTCCTCATTTTTACCATTCCCCTCTCTTGTGTTCAACAATTCTTCCCCTCCTTACCTACAAATTTTTATTTCCATTTAATTATTTGCTCATCATTTTCTCCTTTTCCCTTCTACCCTCCCCCCAATTCCCAATTTCCCTTTAAACAATTACTTTTTGTTTCACCATATCTACTACGCATATTGGTTCTTATTTACCCCTTAAGTTTCTTGCACCAGAGAGACAAAGTGGTATTTACACATATCTGTCTTATTTATTTCACTTAAGAGTATGGTCTCAAGGTCTTTTATTTAGCCACAAATGTTTCAAGTTTATCCTTCTTTCTGGCTGAGAAGTACTCCATTGTATAAAACTTATTTGGATTGTTTCCAATATTTAGCTATTAGAAACTGTGCTGCCATAAATACAGGTATACATATATTGCTGTGATATGGCTTGTAATTCTTTTGGCAAGCTATCAAGAAGAGCAATAGCTGGGTCAAATGGCACCTCTAGCCCTAGGTTTGTTGTTTTTTTTTTTAGAAATTTCCACAGTGGTTACACCAGTTTATACTTCCACCCCTGGAAGCTAGTGGAGACTTAGCATATCAAAAACAATTCTGGGCAACAAAGGCAAAGTAGGCACATCCTAATCCCTGACTTGAAATTATACTACAAGGGTATTGTGATAAAAAGTGTATGGTAGTGGCAAAAACAGAACTGAAGAACAGTGGAAAACATTAGAAGATTCAAACACAGTTACAAACACACTCAGCCATCTTCTCTTTGACAAAAGAGCTAAACACATTTGCTGGAAGAAATATAGGCTCTTTAATAAATGGTGCTGAAAAAAAACTGGCTTTCCACATGCCAAAAACTAAAACTAGACCCATGTATATCCCTATGCACTAAACAAAAATCAAAATAGATCAACAATGTAAATATTAAAACACAAACACAGCCTGCTGGAAGAGAGAATAGGCACAACTCTTTAAAATGCAGCTGGAGGGAAACGCTTCATGCACAAAACCTTGGATGTGTAGGGAATGCTTAAATAATACACAAGTGGGATCTCATGTTATTACAAAGCTTTTGCATAGCAAAAGAAATTAGCAACAGAGTGAAAAGGCAATGCACAGAGCAGAAAAACAAAATCTTAGTTATTTGTCAGAGAAGCAACTAGCATCTAGAATATATAAAGAATTGAAAAGAGTCAGACTCCCCCCCCACCCCAAATTTAAAGATCCAGTCCAAAAGCGAGCATCTGAAATGAGTAGACACTTTTCCAAAGTACAAAAAGCAAATAAATACATGAAAAAATGTTCAGCCTCACTGATCAATTGAGAGATACAAATTAAAACAATGCTGAGATTTTATTTCATTCCAGAGAGAATGACTATTACAAAGAAGTAAATCACTAACAAATACTGGCAGGGCTGTGAGGAAAAGGAACCCTTCACTATTGGTGGGAGTGTAGACTGGCGCAAAGTGCTTCTGTAGCTTCTGCGGACCTTCCTTGGCCTAGCACTTCTGGCCTGGCCCGTTATTCTCCACTGAAGCTGCTGACCCTCTCTGGACTTACATTGTTTCTGCAATGACAAGTCTCCCTTCCCAGGAGCCTTGGGGAGGTTTCCACACAGCTTTATTCCTTTTTCTGTCTTGTTTGCTGTTTCTCCAGTTTGTGTGTAGCTTCTACTTTCCAAGTCATTGCACTCCAAATTCCCGGTGATATACTTTGTTTCCATCTTCAACAAATTGTTTTTTAGATGTCTCAACTCCAAGATTCAGAAAGGCTGTATTCGATTTTTTTTTTGGCAGAACCGGGGATTGAACACTGCCAGGGAAGCACTTATTCCACTGAGCCATCTCCCCAGCCCCCTTTATTGTTGACTGCTGCCTCACTATTTTTTCTCTTTCAGCTTTGAGTTTTGCTTTTAATTGTCATTGTAGATAAGGACAACAACAACTAGCACTACCAATACCACATCCTGAATATATTGCAAGTCTTATAACAAATGTAAACAAATTGTTTGCCAGAATGAAATACACATGGCCACTAGTCACATTTCTAATACAGTCCTAATTTCCTTCTGAAGCCTGCTAAGTCTGGCCTTAACTTTTTGCTTTCCTATCCGTGTTCTGGTTTTCTTTACTTTCAGTCAGAATCACTCTTCAAGGTCAGCTTACAGCATTCCAGAAATTCTCTAGCTGGCACCCCCAATGTTTTGCAAGATGCTTGCAAAAACCAGGTTCCAAAGGCTAGCTTTTATCCACGTAGTCAAAACATTGATGGCACTCTTGGTACCAATTTTCTGTATTAGTTATCTTTTCTATCACTGGAACAAAATATTTGACCCCATAAACTTAAATGAGGAGAGATTTAATTTGGCTCAGGATTTTTAGAAATTCAACTCATCAGCTAGCTCCAAAGTATCAATAACATGGTTGCAGAGCAAAGCAGAGGAAAGCTGCTCCACTCATGGCAGCCAGGATGTGGAGAGAGAAGAGAGGAGTCGAGGAAAAAATTGCACCATTCCAGGTCTTACCCTCATTGACCCTCCCCTACCAACCCTACCGACCTGGCTCCACCTCTAATCAGAAGATGTTTGAGAGACATTTGAGATCTAAATCACAGAATTTATCTTTTTTGTAATTTGCAAATTTTCTAAACTTACGGAAACTTTTTTTCAGATGAAATGTTAGAGGAGATCCCAAAATATACACCAGAACACCCAAGATACTGTTAGTACAGGAGAGGAGGAAATGTAAAACATCTTGTGTTTTTACTATTTACTTTCAAGGCAGTTCCTCAGAGACTCTTTGAAATCCCTAGCACTATTTTTTAGGTCTTTGGAAGAACTACTGCTTCTTTAGGGAACCATGCTTTAGAATATCTGGGGAAACATAAATATGCACAGAAAGACTCACCACTGTGTTTCACTAGCTTCAAATATTGACCATGACAAGGGTAATATGCTTTTCACAGAAGAATGTTAGGTTTTTTGTCACTTAGCTCGCAAAGACACACTTGGCTATTGATCCTTCTACATATCAAGGGAAACTCATAAATTATTGGGGAAATGTCAACAAAATTGAAGAAAATGGCAGGAACTCTTCCAGTCTCAGAGAAAAACATTATTTGCAATTTCATGTCCCCCAGTATCAGGAAAATTCCCACAGGCAGTGGGAATTTGTGAGAGCAAGTAAGTCACTGATTATATTGCTATTTATCACATGTTCTCAGTTCTGCTTCAGTCTGCAGAAATTGCTGAATCAGGAGAATTTTGCAAAGTGGGCATTGGTAGGGCTTAAATACTTTCTTGTTAGTTAGAATGTTCTGAGAATAGACTATTATTTGGGTGACTAAAATCTGGGCCTCAGTGAAGTGATTAAGCCTCATCCTCCTTCTAGAGTCCTCCCTATTGCAGGTGAGAACCCCTCAGATTTTTATGTTACTTTAGCCTATGCAGTGTCCTTTACCCCTTCACTACTATAATTTCCTATCCTCTGTTGCTTGGAGGAGTAGTTTTCTCTCGGCCACTCTGCTGATGAGCAATGTTGGGAGAGCAATATTACACTTTCACTTGCCTGGTTTCTAAACAATTGAGGAATTCAAAAGAATCTGAAGATGCTGTATAAAATATCACCTTTAATATAGGTAAGTATAGGGGGTGGGGATACAGAGTAGTGGCCTAAGTGCCTGCTTGGTAAATGCAAGATCCTGAGTTCAATCCCTGCTACCCAAATATACATTAATTAGGGTAAAAGCCACAGCTTATTTCAATGAGCAAATGGAAATTTTAGAGGTCCTGAGTTACAGACTTATCTCTTTGGTCACAGGGTAGTCAGTTAGTACCACCAATGCCTCTTACTGTTTAATAGAAATTTGAGCAGTACACAGCTTTCTTGTAATGATCCATATCCCCCCAAAAATGGTAGGGACAGAGTTCTGTGTGTCCCAATACCCTGTCCCAAGTGCTAATAAATGAGACAAAAATCACTAACCTCTCCATAGGAAAATTAAACCTTTTGTATATTGAAAGAATGGTGAAGTAGGGAAGAAGAGCCTCTTTTGATATTTCTCAGTTATTTTTTCTTAACCTGCTGAGTTTAACCACTGAGCTATTTCTACAGAGGTGGGAGGTCAGTAGTTTATGAGGACAGTACTGGTCCCAAATTTGTGAGGCTACTTCTACATCCAGCAAATCACTGCACTACTGAGTTGCAGTGTGGTTGGTGGTACATCCAAAAAGTTCTGAAATGTATCTGAAAACTATAGTAATTAAATTAATATCAGGTCCATGTCTTACCCAAAGATAAAATTTCATTCTACATTTTATTTTCATTCTCAAATGATGTCCGGCCTCATTGCTATGGTAGCCCATCAGGAAGTACAAAATGAGATCACAGGACAACATTAAGATACTAAAGCAAAATGCAGCAATATAATGTCAGTCATTTGAATATAATCTTTTCCTATCACATTTCAAGGGGAATATTAGAATCCAGATGCTATATTCCCTTGAATGTTTCAGTTAAAGTCCAGAGAAATGAAAGTCTAAATTTGTTAAGGACCAAATAAATTAGCATTTATTTGTTTTTATTTTTAAAGCATATAAAATAGTAAAAAAAAAAAGGCATTAGAAATGATACAATTTTTTTTTTTGCTCCGAATGCCTTCAGGGCAGGTTTGGCTGGCTTGAATTGTGGGGATCGAACCACAGCAACCTGAGCCTGACTGATTTGTTGAAGAAGCCACTTAAAGAACTGAGCTAAGGGGCAGGCCCCCTAGAAATGATACAAAATTTTACTAAAGAAAGTAATAGGAATTCAACAATGGTTGCTATGTTGCATTATGCTATCTTCAAATTGGTTATTTAGGTTACAAGTTATAAACTTGCAAAATTGGTTAAAAAACAGAACAACAAAAAGTTATAAGAAGTCAAGAAGAATTGCCAGTACTGCAGATAACCCACTACTATTAATGGCTACTGGACTATATTGGTTTACTTTGCTGAATTCATGCACCTACAGTTTATGAATGGCAATG
>NW_004524639.1:8607825-8620323 GCF_000260255.1 Octodon degus
TAATAGTGTTTAGACAAGATATCATGTGTGTGTCTTTTACTATGAATAACTACTATGAAGACAACAATATGCAATATATTAATTAGTGTAACTGTCCTACTAACTTATTTTGAAACTCTCATTGCTACTTCTTTCTCAATAAATTAATATATAAAAAAGTCAAAAAGAAGGAAAAAAGAACAGAAATAAGAATGAAAAGAAAAAATTTAAGCATTAAGTGCTCCTTTCAAAAGACCAGCAGAAACCGGCAGTAAAATTATCAAAGCTACCCTGTAAAATATATATTTTTCCTTTTTTTCTTCTGTCTTTTCCTTCATCTCAGCTTTTCCTTCCTATTGAAAAAATTCTTTCCTTTCCACAGTATCTATTATACCTTTCACAATTTATTTACTCTTTCAGGTTTTCACACTAGCAAGACAACATGATGTTTGCACGTGCAGGTCTGAATTATATAACTTAACAATCTAGTCTCTCGTTGCATCCATTTATCTATAAATGCCTCAAATTTATCATTTTTGCAGCTGAATAGTACTGCATTGTGTAAAAATACCACATCTTTTAAATAAGATTCCTTTCCTTTGGGAATTAAAGTTCAAAGAAATTAAAAACCAAAGTATAACCTCCCTAACCACATATTCTCTTCTATATTAATGATAAAAGTTCTTAAGACATGTAGCCCTTTTTATCTTCTTGGAATGGATGTGGTACCTTCAGGTCTTCACTGTTTGTATTAGGTCAATGCTAACTCTTTGATCTTTCATATAATTTGAAGAACTGATAGAACCTACAAGATAGTCGTATCATTGTCTCCATGCATTCTCAACTAAAAATCAAACAAGTGTGGTACTCATCTCACGGCTCATATTAACCTCAGTGTACTGGAATTTATAATTTGTGGCATTCATTCCCGTGATGATTTGAATATTTAAACTCTTCCATCACAAGTGTTGAAGGCTTAGTCCCCAGCCTGTGGCACTTGAGGGAGGCAGTGGATACTTAAAAGGGGGGTTTATCTGGAAGAGATGACTCACTATGAATGTGCCCTTGAAGTATATAACTTGTTCCCTGACCCTGGTTGTTTATTCTTCTTCCTGACCACTATGAGGGGAGCAGCTTTGCTTTACTGTGTGCTGCTTGATATGATGTTTTGCCTCACCACGGGCCCAGAAATAATGGAGCCAACCGATTATGAGCTGAAAATTCTAAAGTAGTGAACCACAACAAATTTTCCTCCTTTAAAATTGTTTTTACTACAGTGATGGAAAGATGACCAATGTACTTACCCTATATGTGAACTAGACCTAATATCTTGATTTTTTGAATATTCTGATATATTTATATGCATATATTAATTTTTACAAATACTGCTTCACTGTGACATTCATAATGCCTATAGCACATTTTGATTACATTCACCCTTATATTTTTCTCCCTTATACTTCAATATTTCCTTTCTCTTGTCTAACATTCCCAAGGATATTGCATTTAATAAATATAATATGGCTTTTAATAAATTAATTACAGAATGTATCATTTGCACCTTAGTTTATAAGACTATGACTTCTATCTGTATAAGTTTCTTTCCTTCTCTTGTTCTTCTTGCTTGCTTGTGCTAAAGAGGACAGCTCTTGTGAGCTGTGTTATGACCTGCTCTATGGAGAGACCTATACCTCAAGGAGCTTTCCAACAAGAAATAAATATCTCAGTTTAACAGTCTGTAAGGCACCAAATTCTGCCACCAGTGAGCTTGGAGTGACATGAGTGATCTGGGAAGCACAAACTCCTCCAGCTGATACCAGAGATGACTTGAAGGCCTGGATAAGACCTCGGTTATAGCCTGTGCAAGGTCAGTAGACCAAGGATCCTGATGAACTGTATCAGATTCCTGCTCTGCAGTAACTGTGAGGTAGTAAACATTTTCATTTTGAGCCACTAAATTTGGGATAATTCATTATGCAGAAACATAAAACTAGTACACAGGTCAATCTGTAGGCCCTACAGAATTTACACCACATAAAAAGTATACCTTGTACTCCAAATTGCTGTAAATTTGACAGAAACTCAGTAGTATGGGAAGGAAAAAATGACAGAGGAAATAAATCTTACTTTTAGCCCTGCCAAATGTACCAGTCTTCCCAAATATCTCAAGTTCATGATCTGTACATTTAAATCTAATTTGGAGACATTTCTCACCAAGGAACTACTTTTGGCCTTATGCATTTAAAAATAATTTGCCTAATGATACAAAGTTGACTCTTGGCCTAATGATAATCTCTATAGGCTGCCGGATTCACAGTATCTAATGTAAATATTGAAGTGCAAGGTCTATAGCTATGTGTCCCAGACCTACCCAGAGGCTCTCTTTGTTATTTCAGTCAGCTAATTCTGGTTTTTGTCTCCTTCACCATATTCTTGGTTCAACACATCAGATGTTTAAACTGGAGAAGATCCAAAGAATAACACCTTAAAATCCAAACAGATATGTACAAAAAAAGAACAAGGCAGATGGGAAATAAAAATAGCCCCTTTATTCTCAATTAAACTGAAAGGAATGTAATTTACATCTATGGATAAGTAAGCCTGTGAGATTTATCTTCTAACCAGAGGCAGCACAAGACCATCACATTGTCTTTTCTCTCTCCATGGTTGTTTATGTTCCTGTGAAATTCTGTGCATGCTGGAGCACACACTTTGTAGAAAGCCTCATGACTATGAATAAAAAGGGATAAAGGAGATAAGACAAATAGGACTGATTTTCTAATCAGACTTACTGCTCAGATAACTCTCACCTCTTTGGGAAGAAGTAAGCAAGTAGGTACATTAGTCATTTAGCTGTCACTGAGATGAAGTACCTGATTCCCAATTTTAAGGTGCATTATGATTCATGGTTTCAGGGGTTTCAATCCATGTCTGGCTTGTTCCAAGACAAAAATGACACAGAATGATAGGATGACCATGGAAAGCTTCTCAACCCAGGGTATCCAAGAAGTAGAGAGGGGAAAAAAAGCAGCTGAGGAGAAGAATACATCCTTTCAGACTGCACCTGCAGTGACCCATCTCCTCCAACTGGGCCTCAGTAACAAAGCATTCTGCTGCAATGGATGAATCCACTGATGAGTACTTAATGCCCCTATGATCCAATCAACTTCTGAAAGCCCTAACTCTGAAAAGATGGTCTAAGCCATAAGAGGAAGTTAGTCATACTAATCAAAATAAGGAATGAGGGGTAAGTGTTGCCTCCTATTTCTATATTTTCTTGAATTACTATCTCCTTATCCATCTCTGTATTTTTTTTTGCTTTCTCAGTTACTGAGTAAGGCTGATGAATATACTACTGAGGTGCTATTGCCTAGTTACCATTCAGGGCTTTTTAGCAGTTAGTATGAAAAAAAGACTCATGGGGCTCTTAGATATGGGTAAAGCCCAAAGGGCTGGCTCCCAGAAAGTTGTTCTTTCAGTACCCACTATATCTCTTACCTCTTTTTAAAATAAATTTTATTGAGAAACAAATAGCAATGAGACAGTTTCAAAACAGATTAGTGGGACAGTTTCAGTAAGTAATACATTGCATATTATTGTCTTCATAGTGGTTATTCATAGTACAAGATGCAGACATGACCTCTTATCTCACCTTCAACTTCAGAAATAGAGGGCCTTCATCAGACCTAGTTTTTATACACAAATTTCTGGTTTTTATCAAAGTACACATGCAGACCTCCATTCTGTTTAAACCACATATGCATATTTTTTTGGTCTTAATTGGAGTAATACTTTTAAAGGAATACTTTTTGTGTCTTACTCAATAGGAATTAATTTTGATATGTACTATGTGGAAAGCTAGTCAAGAATTATAAACATGGACATCAATGTTGTAGTGAGGGTAATCATGGTTTTTACTTAATTTCTGACTTATTTTAAAATGTAACCTCAGGTCAACAATTTCTGACATTGCCATTGAAGCAGAAGACCCAATACTCTTATGGACTACTGGACTCTTTTAGAATATTTTGCTGAGTTAACATACCTATAATATTCAAATGACAAAACTAAACAAAAAAGGGGATACAGATGAATGTCCATTTTGTATCTGTGTGCTCAAAATGGTTAGGATAGATATATAGTTACATTCTCTTAATGAATAGAGGGATTTGTTCTAATAGTGTCTGTAAATAGGATATCATGTCTGCATCTTGTACAGGAAATAACTACTATTAAGACAGTATGCAGTGTGTTAATTACTGAAACTGTCCTACCAATTTGATTTGAAACTGTCTCATTGCTATTTGTTTCTCAATAAAATTATGAGAAAAATAAAAAAATAAAATGTGACCTAATACCTTGCCTTTTAAAGCACATAGAATCCATATACGATTCTATTTTCTAGGATAAAATATTTCCTGATTGGAAGATTTGTACAGTTTCATAGTCAAGATGATTCAGATTTAGGTAGTTTGAAAGTTACTAAGGACAAACACTTTAGGAAAAAGTATAAATTGAGGAATAAGGTTGAATTTTGCATTGTCACTTTCTTTTCTATGAACATTTCATGTAGCCTTTTTGCCTTATAAAAAAAAACTTCATCAGTGTCTGACTGAGATGTAAAACTCCCCTGCAACATGATACCCTAGTAAAGACCTTTCTTCTTTGGAAAAGATCAACTTGCATCTGAAATATTTTATCATTTCTTATGGGTCATCAGGGTGTTCAGAAATAGCCATGATAAATCCAATATTCTCAAAAGAAAAGATTTGGGCTGGTTTTGTTCTGCATTCTGCACAGCCCTTACTCTTGGCCCTGTGGTGACAACATTATGATCTTTTTATGTAGCTTACCTGGCATCTAGAGATACTTGCTTTATTTGTGTGTTTATGTTAGGGGTATAGGTCTGTAATTCAGGGAGGCAGGGAACTGAGGAGATAGAAATCACAAAGGCTCATTTGCTTCTGTTCTTTTATTTTTTCAAAATAATGTGTTCAAATCACTTGGCTGAAATATCAATTTCTGTAATATCTGGCAAACCTGTCCCTCTTTTTCTTTTACGTTTGGAGCCAGTCATAACTACCGAGGTCTGGCTCTGCATAGATATGATGAAGATCTGCCTACAGAAGATGGAGTAGCCAAAATAAGATAGCCCCCAAATATCTTTCTTTGAGGTGCATTCCTTTTATTTTTATTCTTTTTTGTATTTCAAAAACCTTGTCAAAATATATGTACGTTGTTTAACAGGAGATGGGTAATGCATTAAACTATCATCAGTGGGATGGAAAGAGATTCAACAGATTAAGCAAACAAATAAGGCCTATGAGGAGAAATGGGATACATGTTTTTATGTGAGGTCACAAGGGATTTGTCTGGAAACTGTAATTATAATAGTTATTACCATTCCAATCACTACTATCTCCATTATTCATCACCATTTATTAGATGTTTATTATGTGCTTCATGTTCTTCAAACATACTTAATTTCCTATGTTAGCTCTATTAAGTCAATACCGTTATTAGTCTTCCTTATAGAATTAAGGAAACTGAGGCTCTTAACAAGCCAAAATAATTTGCACAGTGTTCCACAGGTAAAATGTATGAATTCAGAATTCCAACTGAAATCAAACAGGAGGTAAATACTTTCAAAAAGTGCCATTAATTGAGCCATATGATTTACAAAGGTATATGTTATTATACGAAATGCTCACAGGTCTGTCAGACCACTTTTTTAGTATTTCCTGTTGGTCCTTCACTGTGCTGTTATGTGTTTCTGTACCTTATCTTACTTAATATTCAAAGCAACCTTATGAGGGTGATGCTATTACTGTTTCTATTTTACAGGCAAGGAAGCAAAAACCTAGTGGAATGAAATGATTTATTTAAGGCCACACACATAGAACTCAGTAGTGCCTAAATTTGAAATCTGCCTTTAAAAGAAGATGTTGAGTGTTGGTCACAAAAATATATTGTTCTGTGTTTAGGAACATGAAGATAGAAATGTCTGGCTTAGGTAAAATACCTTTTATCCAATCAGTTATTCTTCTCTCGGCTTCAAGTCTTTTAGGTCAAAACTCTTCAAGGCTTTCACATCCATATCTAGTCTATCAGAAAATCCTTCAAAATGTTGCCTATTCACATGTTAACCTTTCCTCCTCATGTCCACAGCAATCACCTTGGTCCATGCCCCTATCATCTGTCATTTAGATAATTACATCTGCCTGTTTTGGCCCTAGCTTTCATTGGCAGATGTTGTTGGATGTCTATAAAAACCCACTGGATTTTTTTTTTCAATAGCCAAAGAAACATATACTGGAAAGCACAGATGTCTGATAGACATGTATAATAGCCACCCTTGCAGTAGAAAAGGCTGCATGACTAAGTTCTCATTAGTAGAATATAAACATGTGATATTTCTGAGTCAAGGATTTGTGACATTTGGTCTTGAGTACTCTGTACCCTTCTTTTTCTGTATGTTGGAAAGTGCATATCTTGGCAGCCTGGCTTTGACTTTACAACCTTGACAAGGCTAAGTGAAGGTTAAGAAACTTGTGGAGAATTTGGGTCCACAAATCACCACAAGCAATGGACCTTCTCTATGGATTTGAATAATTCACAAAATACTTGATAACAGAAGGGTTTAAGATTTAAATGTTATGGATTTTTGGAATATTTAGACAATCTTTACTAGTTGGGCAAATCTGAAATGATTTTGCAATGTAGGAGATTTTGGATTTTTAAAAATGATTATTTTTATTAGTACAGATTTGTAGTACATAATGTTTGTATTACTTGTGTGGAGCTAGCACATGTACATTACATATCTTAATTCCATTTTTCATCCCTTGTCCCTCTCCTCCTTCCCCCCTCTACTTAAATCTTTTCCTTTGTTTGTTTGCTGTGTTTTTAAGAAGGGGTCTTGCTATGTAGTCCACTCTCACCTTGAACTTGTGACAATCCTCTTGCCTCAGCCTCACCAATACTGAGATTGCACTCAATACTCCATAAACACTTTTGAAATGGATCTGTGAACAAATATTTATTGCAGTTTTGTAGTTTCCAGGCACTTTTCAAGATGCTGAGACTACCCCAGTGGGAGTATCTTAAACTTTAAACCTATCAGGTCCCTTAGGCCTGAGAGCCAATCAAATGATACTATAATATGGACTATGTTGTCTTTAAAGACAGTGCCTCTCAAATTTTGATAAGAGAAATCATCAGGATATCTTGTTAAAATGCAAATTTGGATTCAGTAGATCTTGGATGAGGTTGGGATTGTGCATTGAGGCAATACACAATTGCCACTATTACACTCAGGCTGTTCCATCAACCATATTCTGAGTATCAATGCTTTAAGCTAAGAAAAAAAAAGGATAGGGAATGGCTAGTCAGATGATTACTGTTTATCTGGGGCTACTTACTCTCCTTCTGCTGCAGAGAAAATTCTTTGCTTGAGGCCCAATACTAGCTGTCTAATTTTCAAGCTCCACCAAGAACTATACATGTTTTAATTAAAAAAGACCCTGAAACAATTAAGATAAAGCATCTAGAGTGACTGCAAAATGTAAATTGTGTTGTTGTTTTTCTAACGGGGATGGAGTAATGTTCCTGCCTCTGTTTAATTAAAAAATGAAACAAGGGAGATTTTGAATGTGACAGACAGATGCCTAAAAGTGCTACAGAAAACTTTGATGAAAGTTTTTGCTGTTGTTACCGTTTGGCAAATAAGACTCTGGCACAGCACATCTCTTAATTTAGGTCACTGTGTGAGATAATTGGCTGAAGAGGATAAAACCTTTTTCACCTTGTATGCCCTTTAAAGAATTTTAAATTTCCCACCGTCACTTAACTTTTTTTTTATCATAATGTGTTTAGATTCCAAAAGTTCCACACAAGAATGAAAGTGCCCCCTAGATTAAAAAAATTATTTATGTAATGACCAAGAACACAGTAGGCTAGGAACTCTGGGGCTTATTGTTCAATCTTTGGGGCTCTCTAACCTCAAAAAATTTTATGAAAAATTTATCTTTCTTTCTATATATTTTATTTTGTATTTCTTTCTCTAGGGAGAGTGTCATAAGACTCTCAGATTGAGTCTGTCAGTTCCTGAATGATAAGAACCTTCTTAGATATGAGGCTAAATGAAAATTATGACAGAGAATTTTGCAGAAGAGGGGAAGAAATGTACAATACTTTATTGTTGTTTGTTTTGGATTTCTTCATGTGTTTCTTTCCCCCATTAAATTTTGTTTCCTTGAGAGAAAGTCAGACCTGTCGATTGATGTGTGATGTGTAGCACAGTGCCTTGCACAGAAAATATATTCAATCCATGATTTTGAATAAGGCGTGACAGTGGGTCAGGACAGTACCAGGTGAACAAGATAAGGAGGGAGCTCGAAGCAAAAGGAACATTGAAGCATTTGGGCCCTGGGTAGCTAGGTGTGCTTCAGGCAGCTGCGAACTAAGAAGACAGAACTGGAAAGGGTATGCAGAGATAATTTCAGTAGCTTCATATTTTTTATCAGACTCAATTTCATTTACACATCTTCTTTTCTAGGGTAATACTCAATGGGAGGCAAAATCCAAGTCTAACACCTCAGCTTTTTCCTTCTTGTTTCCTACTTAGGACATGCTGTTCAATCAATAAAAATGAATAATTTAAATTCAATATCCCTCTGTCACTATCAATAATACTTTTGTGAGTGATGTAGTACTGTGGTAATTTGATTTGTTAGTCACTGCCACATTTTTACATGACAGCCTGCTGAAGTTGTAAACTTAATTTACTCTAGGCATTTGAAACAAGTAGCATTGATGAATTTTATCTTTAAAAGTATTGATTTCAGCCCCCCGAAAATCTCTCTTATGTATTACTGTTTATTGAATAAACAGGCACCTGTCTGGTTTAGGAAAACTTTTTAAACTAAGGCAGCTTCTTTTTTTGTTTCAAGTAGTTCTTTGTGGAAAAATGTAAGACAGGGCTGGGAGATACTCAGGATATTGCTGACTTTTCTGTTGCCCACTTTTGGGAATAGCATATTATCATTTAGGGCAGCATAGAGTCTTCTGGATTATTCTCTGAAGCTCTCCACAGTAGGGGCAGAAACTACTATCTTGTAACTTTGATTCACTATTGACTTTTCCAAAGGAGATGCTGCAAATTGCCCATCAGGTGTGTGCCAGGCATTTCACATAGTAGAATTTTGTTTACATGTATATCCAAGATTTTTCATTTCCAGTTAATTATTCCTAGGACTTGCTGCTCAGTTTGATTTCAGAGAGTTTTTGGAGCACCTCACAGTGGTGGCTGTTCTCTGGCTATACTACAGTTGCTGATACCATTTTTTAAATGTGGCACTCAAGTCTTGATGAGATCAGAAAGGGCTAAACTTCTCAAAGGACTTAAATTAAAATTTATTTTAAAATTTTTATTAGTACACGTTTGCAGCCCATAATGTTTCCATTCCATGTGTGGAGTTGGCATATAAGAATAACACATCTTAATTCTCTATTTATCCCCTTTTCCTCATCTTCCTTCTCTCTCCCTGTCTCTTGATCTGCTTCTGCTTTGAGACAGAATTATATCCTTCCTACCTACCTTTTAGTTTTGTCTTTATATATTTAGGTTTCTCATATAAAATAAGTGATACAATATTTAATTTATCAAATTTATTTTAATTAACATTGTGGTCTAAGCTAAATTTATCTAATTCACTCGTTTCATCATGCATAAGCTGCATGAAAATAAGAGGCCATCCAAAAGGAATGGAAAAAAAATAAAAGAAACAGAAATATGATTCTACTAACAATCATACTATGGTTAACTAAGTATATGGCTCCTTTGATATAAGCTGTCATTATATACAGCTTTATTTATTCTTCTTTTTCATAGATAGCATTTAGTATAACTGTAATTATTTGTATCTTTAAGTAGCTGAGCCTTCTAAGGTCTATAATTGGGGCAAACTGGAAACGTTAATAAAATTTATATTTTGTGTCATTTTCCTTCAAAAGGCATGTATTCAAAATCTTAGAATAAGTAAGTGTATAGGGATACATATTTCTAAATTAAAATAATATATCTATATAAAAACATACAAATCATAAATATGTAGTAAAGACCATTTTCCACAAAATGAGTATATATAATTGTCACATAGATAGTACCATCATCTAAAGATTTTCAGGATCATTGCCTTACCCATTTTGTATATGTAACTATATTGCTTTGCCTCTGTCATGTTTCCTAGCTCTTCTCTTTGCTCTCTCTTCATTGTCTAGTTCTTAAGTTCTTGCTTTCCTTTTAATTGTGTTATAGCTTTCTATTTGTATTTCTTCTTTTGAGTTCTTATACTAGGGAGACTATAGGATATTTACACATGTGTGTCTGGTTTATTTCACTTATGAGTATATCTTCAAGTGGCATCCACTTCAATATAAAAGCTTCGAGTTTATCATTCTTTATAGCTGAGTAATACTCCATTGTATAAAAATACTACATCTTTTTCATCCATTTCTCAGGTGATGGGCATCTTGCTTGTTTCCAAGATTTGGCTATCACAAATTGTGCTGCTATAAACATAGGCACACATATATCCCTACGATATGATATTTTCAGATCCTCCGGGAAAATTCCCAGTGGAGGAATAGCTGCTTTAAATGGGATTTCCAGTGCAAGTTTTCTAAGGAGTTTCTACACTGATTTCCATAATGGTTGCACCAGTCTACATTCCCACCAGCATTGGAGAAGGGTTCCTTTTTCCCCACAGCCTCTCCCACATTTGTTGTTGGGTGAGTTCTTTATGATAGCCATTCTTTCTGGGGTGAGATGATATCTCAATGTTGTTTTAATTTGCATTTTGCGGTTGGCTAGTGATGTGGAGCATTTTTTCATATATTTATGCGCTTCTTTAATTTCATCCTGTGAGAAGTGTGTGTCCATCTCGGATGCCTATTTCCGGACCAGGTCTTTAAATTTTGGGGCTCTAGTGTGTTTTAGTTCTTTATAAATTCTAGAGAGCAGACCTTTGTCTGAGTACTTATTTGTCAATTTTTTCCCCAAATTTGTGGGTTGTCTTTTCACTTTGTTTATAATTTCAGTCCCCTAGTATGGGACCATTCCTTAAAATGATTTTACTATGAAAAATCTGAGTGATTTGCTAACATACAAAATAGGAGCTTTCATGAACTCATCACTCAGGTTCAATTAGTATCAGCTCATATCCAATTCTGCTTAATTTTTTAAATGTATTTACTACAGTGTCTATAGGGTCTCACTACACAAATTAGAGTTGTAGTGCTCCGTCTCAGCCTCCTAAGTGATGGGATTCCAGGCGCTCACCACCATCCCCAGTCTCAGTCACCTTCTCAATGCGCCCTGAGGTAGGACTGGCACTGCAGGCCAGGGATCGAACTCTGGTCCTTGAGTCTACCTAAGCAGGAACTTTAATCCACTGAGCTATCTGGCCAGCTCCAATTATGCTTAATTGATAAAGTCCCACTCCTTAACCATGATTATTTTGAGGCAAGCTGATCTTAAAAACTTCAGGGCCTATTTCTAAAAGATATAAGCACTTTATAATAATTAGAGTGTTTATAACACTATCACACCTAATATTTTTATAAGGATTATGAAGTAATATAACCAGTGTATAAATTTCTCAGAGTTTCTCTTAATAGTTTATGTGAATAAAGAATCAGATGAGGTCTAGATGTTGCATTTGGTTGGTGTTTCTTTTAATTCTAATTTAATCTTCATGTTTCCCCTTTATGTGCTCTGCTTCTCTCAGCATCTCTGTTTTTGTGTCCAAGTGTCTGGCACATTTATTAACTAGAGTTTCACAGTCTGAATTTTGTTGATTACATCCAATAAGAGGTACTTAAAATATCACCCTACTTTTATTAGTAATAAATTGGTAGTTAGAACTGCAGATTTGATACACTTCAGAGTTTATCTTTTGAAAAGTATATCTCATACATGGGGTTCTGTATATCCATTAAGAGATAAAGGGTCAGAAAGATAGCTCAGCAGACTAAGCACCTACTTAGGCAAGTGCAAGGACCAGGGTTCCACCCCCAGCACTACATGCAGTGCCGGCCGATGCCCTAGATGTGCTGAGCAGGCACCAAGTCCAGGTGTGGTGGCATATGTCTGTAATCCCAGTGTTGGGGAGGCTGAAAACATGAATCCTTCTAGTATGAGCTGAGCAGTGAGACCCTGTACCAAATACATTAAAAAGTTATGTAATAACTTTTGTTTCTTTTCTTACAATGCCAGCAGCTACCAATGATACTGATTGCCCAATACATAGAGGTTATCAAATGTAAATATTCTTGGATTATCATTACATTTTCTTTTCTTTTTTTATCTTTTATGTATTTTTTTCAACAAATAATACACTGCATATATTGTTCTTAGTGGCTAATTGCTGTACAAGATGCGGACATGTGATCCTACTTACAAACACCATTAGAACAAATCATTCTATTCATTAAGAGAATGCAACTATATATCTATCC
>NW_004524639.1:8634289-8640836 GCF_000260255.1 Octodon degus
CCCATGCTGAGCCTGGGCTGGGACTGGTCCCACCAGCACAGGGTAGCTGGAAGCTCTCCACACACTCACCGGACCTGGGGTAGGACTGGGTCTCTACATTTTCTTCTATTAATTGGAGTACTTGAATAAAGGCAAACTTCCCCCTCTCAAATATTTGATTTTATGAAAGTGTGTATCATATAAGGAAGGCAAGATGAGTTCTTCCTCATTTCACTTTGTTTGCTAGTTTTAAAAATAACTGCATAGTAACCAATGAGTTTATCTAACTATCATGTGAACTCATATTTTTAATATGGTTTTGTGTTTCAATGCATCGCAGTCATTTGGAGTAGCTTCATGTTGAATTTTGGAGTAGCTTCATCCTTGTATTGTCCCTGCCAAATTCACTGAGAAAGAAATTAAGGAAACCACACCCTTCACAACAGTGAGAGAGAGAGGGAGAGAGATCATTTTATGTGATTCTTTTTTTATACTTTTCTTGCTTTCTGGTATAATCTGGTCCCAAATCAAGTATTTCTTGTCCTACATTTGAAATTTCTTAAAAAATTCTTGATTTCTTTAGAGTGAGAATTGGTGTTTAGAGATGACAGTCTGGGTGCTAGCGCTGCTCATTGTGCTTAGACTGTATTTCTTGTTTTTTTTTTTCCCATTGGACAGAGATACAAAATGTTTTTAGTGTAAAATACATGATGAACTTATTGGATATTTCATATTTCTTACTTGATATCATGATCTTATATCTGTATGTACTTCGTTTTATGCTCAAATTCCTGCTTTTTAATATGATTAAAGTACTGATTTCTTTCATCCTAAATGCCACCAATGTATCAGTAGTAAGATGAATGAAATTATTTTAAGATTTTTAAATTTAATTTGGTCCTTAAGGTGTATCCCACTAGGAATAGAAAGTAAAATTACTATATCTAATCTATCATGAGAAATTTTATGGATTTTTGAGGGATGACATTGTATATGGCTACATTACTGAATTTGTTTATTAATTTCACAAGTTATGTAGTGGAGTTTGGGAGTCTTCATGTAGAATAGAATGTCATCTGCAAATAATCATAATTTAAA
Source organism: Octodon degus (assembly GCF_000260255.1). Lineage (NCBI taxonomy): Eukaryota > Metazoa > Chordata > Mammalia > Rodentia > Octodontidae > Octodon > Octodon degus. The sequence continues at coordinate 8,635,367 of NW_004524639.1, forward strand.
TTTTTCCTTTACTATCTTTATTCCTTTTATTTCTTTCTCTTGTCTGATTACTCTGATTTATGTTTCACAAACTATATTAAGTAGGAGTGATGTTAGTGGACATCCTTGTATTGTTTCTGCCAAATTCACTGAGAAAGAAATTAAGGAAACCACACCCTTTGCAACAGCAAGAGATAGAGAAAGAGAGAGAGAGAGAGAGAGAGAGAGAGAGAGAGAGAGAGAGAGAGAGAGAGACTTAGAAATCAACCTAATAAAGGAAGTAAAAGATCTATACACTGGAAATTACAGCTGTCTGGAAAAGGAGATTAAAGAAGTTATCAGAAAATGGAAATATATCCCTTGCTTATGGATAGGAAGAATCAACATAGTGAATATGATCGTACCCTCAATACTTCTATAGAGATTTAATACAAGTCGTGATGGAAATACTATTAGTATACCTCATAGATATAGAGAAAAAATGCCTAAAATTATTTTGTAACAAAGAAACCTAAGATAGCAAAAGCAATTCTGGGCAAGAAAGTCAAAGCAGAAGATATTACAATCCCTGACTTGAAATTTTACTACAAAATCTACTGTAATAAAATTAGCATGGCACTGGCAAAAAGACAAAACAAAAGAAAACATACAAACAAACAAGCAAAATCACAGACTTGAGGATCAGTGGAGCAGATTAGGAGATGTAGACACAAATCCAAGCAAACCTATCTTTGACAAAGAAACTAAACATGTTCACCAGAAGAAAGATTGCCTCTTTAATAAATGGTGCTGGAAAAACTGAATTTCCACATTCCAAAGACTAAACCCATGCTCTAAACTAAAATCAAAATGGATCAGATACTTGAATACTAAAACCGAACCTCTAAATGTACTGGAAGAGAAAGTAGGTAGAAATCTTAAAGCTATAGGCATAGGCAGAGACTTCATGAAGACCATACATGAAGTCCACACAAAAAATAATTCAAAACATAAACAACTAGATTCTCATCTTACCAAAAAGCTTTTGTACATCAAAATAAATCACCAACAGAGTGAAAAGACAATCCACAGACTGGAAAAAAAATTATTGAGTTGTCTCTCAGAGAAAAGACTTTTATCTAGAACATATAAAGTATTGAACAAAATCAAGTCTCGCAAATTAATATATTCAATCCAAAAATGAGCAACTGAGATGAATAATCACCTCTCCGATGAAGAAATACAAATGGAAAATAAATATATCAGAAAATGTTCAACATCATTGGTATTTCAAGAGATGCAAATTAAAACTATACTAGACACCATGGCTCCCCACAAAAAATAGTTTTGCTATTAAGCTCTGATCCTGTATGCTGATTACTCTAAAAATAACAATACTGAATATTTTAGCTATAGTTACTCTCCTATTACTTTCTTATGAATTTTTATTTTCCTTTTTTCTACAATATAAGAACTCATTCTTTCTTTCTGAGTTGTTAGGAAACCAATTCTATAAAGGTTCATTTGCTTTAAATTTCTTATTTATTTATTATTTAGTATAGGGTCTCACTGTGCAGCTCCTCCTTTTTTCAGCCTCTGTAGTGCTGGGATTACAGGTTTTGCCACCACATCTGTTCTCCATGGCCTGCTCTGCACGCCCTGGGTGCAGAGAGGTGGGTGGTGAGGCTGTCATGTGACTCTGGGAATCTGACCCCAGTCCTTGTGCTTGCCTCAGCTGTTGAAAATTTCTCTTGTTTTATCCAAGTTGCTTTTAAAGTATTAGTAAAATTTCATAATTACATAAAACATTACAAAGATTCAGGTTCATACATCTAAAATATAAGTTATATTTAGAGAAATTTACTTCTGCCTGTAAGCTCTTTACTGTATTGTTTCTCTTTGTAGATGAGCATTTCTTTGATAAAGGAGCAAAATTATTTGCTGAAAGGAAGATAGCACTTCACAAATGATACTGGGAAAACTGGCTAGCCATATGCAGAAGATGAAATCTAGAGCCATATTTATTGCTGTGTACTAAACTTAAATTAAAATGAACCAACGTCTAAATGATATAACTCTTCAAGACCTAGGTATAAGCAAGGACTTTCTGAACAGAACCCCAACTACAATGCATCAATAAATGGGGTCATATAAAAATAAAAAGCTTTTTCTTTTTTTTTTTTACAGCAAATGGAACTGCCTTTAGAATAAGAAAATGTCTTTGCCAGTATTCCTCAGAAAGAGGATTAACTTACAGAATTTATAAACAACTCAAGAATTTAGACACCCCACATAAAATATTCAATGAAAAAATGGGCAGGCTGGCCAAATAGCTCAATGAATTAAAAAGCCTGCAAGCAGGCACAGGGGATGGGAGTTCAATCCCCGGCCTGCCATGCTGGGCCTGACCCAGGAGTGCACTGAGATGGCAATTGAGACTGGGCATGGTGTCATACGCTTGTAATCTCAGCTCTCAGAAGGCTGTAAAGAGGCGGATCACTATGAGTCCGATCTAGTAGTGGGACCCTGAACACCCTATAGGCCCTTCCCTAAAATACAAAAATAAATAAATAAAAATAAAAAACGGGCACAAATAAAATGAATAGACACTTCTCAGAAGGAAAAGAGACCAGTAAATACATAAAAAAAGTTCACTCTCTAGTCATGCGCAGAGACCGTGGTTCAATCCCTGGCACCACATAGCATGCCAGCCCCGCCCCCAGGGAAGGCTTAGCTAGCCACACACATACACACAAAAAGTAAGAGAAAAAAGAAAAAGAAGTAAAACAAAACTGTCTCATTGCTATTTGTTTCTCAATGAAATTATGGGAAAAGAAGAAATAAAACAAAACAAATGCTATTGTACTGGGAGTATGGGGAAATACACTTCTCCATTGTTTGTAGGATAGTATCAAAGGAAAACTACTATGGAAATCAGTATGGATATTCCTCAATAAACTAAAAACTAAAAATTTATTTGACTCAGCTGTTCCCCTCCTAGGTATTATTCTGAAAGAGGTAGAGACATCATAGTATTACAATATATGTATAGCCATGCTTATAACACTATAATTGATAATTGCTAAATTTAGAAGCTGCCAATATGTCCATCAACAGATAAAAGTATAAGAAAAACGCTGTGTTCATACAAAATGGAGTATTACTCTACCATGAAAAGGATAAACTTATGTCATTTGTAGGAAAATGGATGTACCTTGAGACCATAAATTTAAGTGAAATAAGTCAGATATACAACTTAGATATCATATGATTTCTTTTATATGACACACCCAGAATATAAATAAATTAAAGAATAAGAGATAATAGGAAGTGGAAAGATAGATATTTGGCAAAATGCAAGGTATCCAAGAAATGGAGGGGAAAGGGTTGAAAAAAATTAATTCTGTTATGCACATGTGCCAGCTCTGCACAATGAAATGATCATTGTGTATTGCAAACATGTATTCATCAGATATGAAAATTGCACTCCTATAAATATTATTTAAATGCATTTTACCCGTGTTGATTATGTACCTAAGAGTGCTTTTGAAAAGATAAGCCTATGTATGTGCTCTAATTTAATGCACAATGCCAACTTTTCAAATAACCTGTAGTAATTAGATTCCAACCAGTAGGTATGAAAGACCTTTTAGTTTAATTCCATTTAGAATAAAAGTATAGGGGCCGGGGAGATGGCTCAGTGGAATAAGTGCTTCCCTAGCAAGTGCAAGGACCTGAGTTCAATCCCCGGTTCCACAAAAAAAAATAGAATAAAAATATATCTCTCAAATTATTGACATTTTTGTGTTCTTTTGGTAAAATTTCAAGTTTTCTGCATATGAATCTTGCATAATTATAGTTAAATTTATTTTTCTAAATTTAAAGTGTATGTGTGAATTTACCTTTTCTCATCACATTTTCTCATTTGTTTTCAATTACATATTTCATTTGGAATAGAAATCGTTTGAATTTGATATTGATCTGAACGACATGCTGTAGTTTATAGTCATTTGTTTCTCTTGTGCTTTTTAGTGATGTGGTTCTTAATCTATGATAATGACAATGTAAGTTTCATTTTCAACATTTCAAACTGACCATTTTCCTTGACCTAGTGTGTTAATTTGGAGTTTTGGAACCATGTGAACAATAAAGGCATCAGTAGGCATTGTTGATTTTCTTGAGAATTCCTTAACTGTTTTAATGTTTAATATGATATTTACTGCCCATTTTTAATGAATAGTCTTCAAATTAAAGAAGTTCCCCTCTATGTATGTCCAGATTTCTTAGATTTTTTTGATGAAAATTTTACAAACTTCATTAATTTTTTGGCAGTTTTTGAGAATACTATATGAATTTTGATCAAAATATACACTGAATGCTTACATTTAAAAACATTATACTAAAAGACATATTGCCATTAATTACCCCTCAAAATACTCTTCTTCTCTTTTAACCACTTTTTACCTCATTCTTTCTGCTTTATGAAGCAGTTTGGAAATCCTCTTTTCTGAGTTTTTTTTTTTACAAGGTGTGATAAAATATATCATGAATGCTGTTGCATAGCACCATCCAGTTTAAAGGTAGGTTCATAAAAATATTATTGTGCATCCTCATCCTGTTACCTTGTGACTTTTGGCTCTTCTCTAAAGTCAAAATGACAATAAAAGGTCGACGTTTAAAATCCATTTCGGACATCCACACAGCACATAAAAAATGAAGGAGGACTCCCAGAACTTCTTCAAGCAGTGGCACAAGTTATGAGATAAGCATGTTAAAAGTGAAGGGGTGTACTTTGAAAGGAACCAATCACAGTGTCTCTTTTAACATAATAAATTTTTAGGGCTGGCCAGATAGTTCAGTGGTCTAAAGCACCTACTTAGGCAGGCACAGAGATATGGGTTTTATCCCTATGTGCCATGCCGGCCCCACCACCAGGGCTCGCTGAGATGGCAATTGAGACTGGGCGTGATGGCGCGCGCCTGTAATTCCAGCAACTGGGAGGCTGAAAATAGGAGGATCACTACGAGTCTGATCTATGAAGTGAGACCCTGTAGACCCTGTACTAAATACAAATAAACAAATAAATAAAGTTTTAAAGATTTAAACAATCATCATGTATGTTGATTGAACTTTGCACGAGATTTTAAAATAATAGCTTTATTACATATACATCACACCATACCATATAATATTCTATATACAAAAATAACAGCCTTTAGAATGTAAAACATCATGTGGTTGCACATATCAGTATTTTATTCCATTCCATTGCCAAAAATATTATATTGCATGGATATATTACAGTATCTAACCTAATAATCAGTTGTGAACAGTTGTATTTTTCTACTTCTTGCTTAGTCTGAATAAAATGTGTCTATGAACACTCATATGCAGGTTTTTGTATGAAAATATATTTTTTATTTTAAAGAGAAAATAATTCAAAAAATTATAATACCATAATAGGAGACTAACAATGGTAAGTACATTGTATATTTTCATCTTCAAAGTAGTT
>NW_004524639.1:8640946-8652442 GCF_000260255.1 Octodon degus
TTTCCCTTTCTTTTTTCTCCTTACCCCATCCCAGATTGGCTCTCTGTTTGAAAAGTTTCTATCAATTTCACTGTATCTATTGAACATTTTCAATCTTATTTAGTCTTTTAGCTTCTCACATTAGGGAGACAATAAGATGTTTACATATGTGAGTCTGATTTATTTCATTTATGAGTATGGTCTACAGTTGCAAAAAATATGTTTTTAATTCTCTTATTGTATACGTAGAATTACTGTATATTGTGTCTATCTAGTAGGTCATATCCTAAGTCAGTGTTTAATATTTTGAGGAAATGCCAAACTATTTTTCAAACTGTTGCCATTTTAAGTTATAACTAGCAATTTATTAGGGCACTGATTATGCCACATCCTTGCTAACACTATTGCCTGTTATGTTGCATTAGATATTGTTTTAATTTTTTTATGGTGGACTATAATACAGGCTATTTTGTGTGTTTACTGGTCATTGTATATCTTCCTTTGAAGAGTAAATATTCAGACCATTTGTCTTATAAGTAGGTTTATGTCCTTTTATTTAGGTTGCAACAATATTTCATATATTCTGGATAGATTATGAGATACATGATTTGCTAATATTTTTCTTATCTTGTATTTTCTGAAGGTGTATCTATTTTCCTAAAAATGACTCAAACTTATCTTGCTTTATAGAAGAGTAGTGCTCCCTTTTGTACTTCTTTATCCATCTGTTCATAGACATACATGCTGCTTCCAAGATTCAGCTATTATGAATTGTGTTGCTATAAACGTGGGTATGTATACATCATTGTGATGTGATGACTTTAACTCTTTTGGGAGAGTACATAGAAGGGGAATAGCTGGGTTACATGGAATTTCTATACTTGCTTCTCTGAAGAGTTTCCACAATGACTTCCATAGTGCTTATACCACTGTACACTCCCACCAACAAAGAAAGGTCGCTTTTTCCCTTGCAGACCCACTTGCATATGCTATTTTTGTTAATGATAACCATTCTTTCTAGAGTGAGATGGAATCTTCGTGTTGTTTTAGTTTACATTTATTGAACTGACAGTGACACTGAACATCTCTTGAATTATTCATTGGCCATTTGTACTTCATCTGAGAAGTTTCTATTAAGTTCAGATGCCCATTTTTGGATTGAGTCTTTAAATTTAGGAAGTCTAATTTTGAAGTGTTTTAAATCAATTCTAGATATCAACCCTTCATCTGAAGAGTAACTGGCAAAAATCTCTCTCTGTACACTGTCTCTTCACTCTGTTGGTACTTTATTTGTTATGTAGAAGATTTTAATCTGATATGATCCCATTTGTTAGTTCTTGGTGTTATTTCTTATACACTTCATGTTCTCTTTAATGTCTTTTCCTATTCTGACACCTTCAGCTGTTTTACCTAAGTTGCCCAACAGAAAATTAAGTGATTCTGATCTAAATTTAGACCTTTGATCCATTTTGTTTTTAGTTTAGTGCATGGTAAGTATCATGGTTCTAGGTTCAGTCTTCAACATGTCAATAGCCAGTTTTCCCTGCACCATTTGTTAATGAGACTATCTTTATTTTTTTATTAATTTTATTGAGAAACAAATGGCAATGAGACAGTTTCAAAATAGGTTAGTAGGACCGTTACAATAATTAATACATTGCATATTGTTGTCTTTGTAGTAGTTATTCATAGTACAAGATGCAGACATGGTATCCTGTCCAAACACTATTAGTACAAATCTTTCTTCTTATTTTTTTTTTTCGGAACCAGGGATTGAACTCAGGCCCTTGCGTTTGCCAGGGAAGTGCTTATTCCACTGAGCCATCTCCCCAGCCCCACTTTCTTCTTATTGAATTAAGAGAAAGTAGCTGTATATCTATGCTAACTATTTTGTATATACAGATATAAAATGGTCCTTCATTTATATCCCATTTTTTGTTTAGTTTTGCCAGAGATGGATGTTCCATTGCCACGTAAATATTGTAGGTGCATGAATTCAGCAAAATATTCCAATATAGTCCAGTAGTCCATAATAGTAGTGGGTTATCGGTAGGACTGGCAATATCAGAAGTTGTTGACTTGAGCTTTTTACAGCTCAACATATTAATATGGCTTTACATTTTATACCTCACTTTTATACTTTTCTGCTGGAATGATAACACCAAGATAAAGCATAACCTTTATAACAAGAAATGTAACTTCTGTATCTGACAAGGTCAGTCAAATCCCTTCAGGATTTACCCTGAATCCTTGTACCACACTTTGTAGATTCTTTGTGAGTGTCAGCCATGTGGATGAGTCACAGCCATTGGTTGACCAATTTGCTCTCTGTGAAAGCCTGAGAGAATTTTTTCTCTCCATGTGACTCTCCTAAGGCACACTCAACATCACTGAACACTTTCCTCTGTGGCCCCATAATCTCCTTGATCAGAAAATTTGGGACACCACTGAGTTATAGGATGTTGAAGTACAGATTCTCGTATGTCTTGAGTCCTCACTGACCTTGAATGGGTAGGGCCAAAATGTTGGCTATCCTTGCAGCCCTTATTTTTCTCTAATTTTTGGTATGCAAACTTAAGTTGTTAACCCTGTGAAGAGAAGCTTAACAATTTTATATCCCTATAACCTAGGCAGTTGTGCTTAACTTCACTATCTGTCTGAATATCAAACATCTTAGACATAACATGGAATAGGTATTTTCCAAGTGTTGATATATTAAACTTTAAGTCTCTAAAGGATGTGAAGAAGAAAACAAAAATAAAAAATATTAAAAAATAAGAATTAACAGTATCATATCATAGTCATATATGTATACCTATGTTTATAGCAGCACAATTTGTGACAGCCAAATCTTGGAAACAACCAAGATGCCCATCACCAGAGGAATGGATGAAAAAGAGGTAGTATTTTTATACAATGGAGAATTACTCAACTATAAAGAATGATAAACTTTAAGCCTTTACATATAAGTGGATACCACTCGAAAATATACTGATATGTGAAATAGAACAGACCCACATGTGTAAATATCATATAGTCTCCCTAGTGTAAGAACTCAAAAGAAGAAATACAATTAGAAAGGTATAACACAATTAAAAGGAAAGTGAGAACTTGAGGATTGAACAATGAGGAGAGGGCAAGGAGAAAAGCTAGGAAACATGACAGGGGCAAAGCCATACATTTATATGTGCAAAATGGTTAAGGTAATCATCCTGAGAAGCTTCAGCATATTTTTGAAACTAGCAGTTAATTGGTAGGATTCTCATCCTGACTAACTATATATACTCATACCTGTGAACTGAGCAACTGCACTGAAGACAGTAATGTGTAATACTAGGGCCATGCTTAGAATGCCTGTCATTTTGGTCTTCGAAATACATACTGCTTTTTATGTGATATCAATTACTGCTATACTGTCTTTCAAGTGAATATTTGTTTTAGAAAAAGGGTAATAAATGAAAACAAGAGACAAGAAAAAAATGTCACAGTATTGTCCTGTTACAAAGCTGTGAATGGTTATATTTCTTAATTTTTAAGTCTATCTTTATTTTAGCAAAATAGAAAAGAAAAACATCATATCTATATACCAGTTTAAGAAATTATCCTATGAATAAATTAAATGAAATTAGAAGATGGACATCTTTAAACCCAGTTTTGATTCTTTGTAACTTGCTTTCTTACTTGTTAACTTACGTAGCTTTAGTTTTCTGCATCTTCTGCTGTTAGGTGAGGTTTATGGGAAAGTGTTGTCAGCTTGAATGAAACATGAGATATTTTACTGTATCTCTATGGTCTTAATTTATGTAATAATTTGTTTGGAAGGTATTTAAAAGTCTAGCAAAATTCTCAGAAGTTTTATACTTCTGCTAGGATAATTTTCTTTGTTTGATCCTGAAGTATACTTTTATACTAAAACATGTCAATTTACTTCAAAGTTGGATTCATTATTTTAGGTAAGTTTGAACAATTGATATGTATTAAGAATGTAGTGGATTTGGGGAAGTTTGTTTTAGAATGTGAGTATGTCTTGGTCTTTTATTTTAGAAAGCATTCTGGTGAAGGAGTAGGGATTGAAATGTCAAACATTTCAGAATATCTAGACAATCTGGACTTCCAGCTGAGGAGAAAGATGTCAAGAGTTGGAACTCAGTGAGGGATATGAGAAACAAATAGTAGGGATGGCTATTACCAAGCCAGTGATCTTTGAATGTTAGAGTGAATCAGAAACTCATAGAGGGTTGATTAAAACACAAACTGCTGTGCTCAACCCCCTGAGTTTTTGATGGAGTAGGTCCTGAATGAACTCCAGAATTTTCAGGTGATATGGACGCTGTTGATAGTTAAACACTCTGAGGAGCACTCTGCTGGATTATAGGGTTTTTGGTTTGTTCGGCCTCAAAATTAACACTAAGAACTTTTCTTTAGTTCCCTTACTTTTAGAGCTCCCCTCAACCGCACTGAATTATATTTATATCTATCTATCTATCTATCTATCTATCTATCTATCTATCTATCTATCATCTATCTATCTATCTATCTGTGTGGTATCATTCATTTATATCCTGCGATTTTTTAACTGTACCTTGTGAGTGATTTGGTCTTGGGTGGTTTTGACTACCAGGCTCTTAGCCAAATTTGATAAATTATGCTGCTCTCTTTTATTTTCTGCAAAATAATCCATCCAAATAATTCTTAGAATTCAGGTGTAAGCTCAAGTTAGTTTATATGATTCTCCTTGTTATGATATACAAGACTGCTAAGAATTAATTGTGCAACACTTATTAAGTGGCATCTCCGTCCAGAACTTAATTCTCCCCACTATTGTGGCGACAGACCAAATTGGATGAGAACTGAATCAAATTTCCCTATAAGGTCAAAACTAAACCTACCCATTGAATTTGACTTGATTCTTTTCTAATTCAGTTTGCAATAAAAAAACACAGAAAAAATATCAATATCATGAGGTACCACTTAAAATATGTTGTACAATTTATTCTATGTTAGTCTTGCACTGGCTACCAGGAAGCTCAAAAGGGCTTTTGCAAATTGTTGTACTGATTACTGAACTATATTTTCTTCTGCAAATGTCTCTAAACTTTCTTTATTTACTATATATTAGCTTATTGTGATTTTAGCAAATATATATATATATATATATATATATATATATATATATATATATGATCTTTAATTATAATAGGTCCCAGTATCTTACCAAATATAAAAATAAATCAGAATAAATAGCCCACAAGTGCTTATAACAAGGGGAAGAGCTGGGGATATTAATATTTTGGCTAAGTGGCCTTCTGTACATTTATATGCAGACATGGATTCCAGAGCTCTTCTACCACCTTCACTGGGGAAGAATAAATGTCATCATGGCATGCTCTATTTACTTGAGTAGATTTAATGTGTCTGTTTGTATAGTAAATTGTACTTATTATATATGACTCCTCCAGTCTTCTGCCTAGGGAAGAAAAGGGGCATGAAATAGCTCTCCTGTTTGTGAATATTTAAAAATGCCTATGTTGTATTTGGGCCTGATTATTCCAGATATATGTTATTCCTTCTACTTATGGACCTTATTGGTAGGAGACAAGATTTGAGAGAGGCTAAGTGCATCACATTTCATAAAATATAATACTCTGTTTTTCATGGAAGTGTTGTGCACAATCAGAGACAATGAAAAAATGTATTATTCAAAGAGGGCTTTCCATAATACCCTGCAAAACATTGGATGCTCTTTAAAATTGACTTATTGATGTCGAGGGAGTGAGCATAATGAACACAGCACAGACATGATCAAGAAATGTAGCCTATGTGAAAAAAATCTAATTGCTACTTGCTGAACCCTTCAAACAAGATATGTTGTCCCAGTAGGCAGGCTTATGGAAAGAGCATTCCAATAAGCTACCTAATGCCACTTATGCCAGAAGCTAAATGAGACTCACAGGATACAACACAAGACATACAGGCATATATTCACTCCAAACTTCTAGACATTCATCATCATTATGTTTGGACACAGAAATCTGGTGTTCAGAATATGGCCATTCAAGATTCTTGAAAACAAACTCCATGAAGCTAGCTGTACTTGGCAAAGTACCCCTTTTGTGCCATACTCTTACATCTCAATGAATATTTATTAAGGAAACACCTATTGTGTTGAAATTTCCATGCTAGGTACCTTGAGGATATAATGCCTGAAGAGAAAAGTAGGTCTTGTTGAAATATGAGTACAATCAGTGTCAGAATATGATGTCAGAAAGTACAAGAATGAACACTACTTTGGAATTCTAAAGGAAAACCAGATCAAAACTGAATGGGAGAATCAAAAGGCTTTCAAAGAGGGGACAGTTATGGCTTTATTGAGCAGAAACTAGGGGTTTGTAAAGCCAGGTGGGGTAGTGATAGTAGATTTCTAAATAAAAGAGTGACAAACTTATCTCTCCTTAAAAGAATGCTTTGATAGTCATAGTGAATCATGAACATTTACTAATAAATTTTTTTAAAAATTAGAAAAGAATGTTTGAATTTTTTTTCCTTTTTTTGGTGGTACTGGGGATTTAACTCAGGGCATTATGCATGCCGGGGAAACACTCTACCACTGCTCTACAGCCCAAGGCCACTGAAATTTTGACTTTGTATGTTACATACTTTCCCCTTATTTCTCAAAACCTCACTTTTTTGATACAGTATTTGAAAAATATCATATATGTATTGTTACCTAAATTATATAATATTAGTATATGGTACATGGGTCAACATTTATATTTTAATAGTGACATATTTAGTTTAATATATAGTTGAAAATACTATAATTCATATATAAATCCCATAATTTAATGGATATTGTGGTTTTCTGAGTGAGTAAAGTAAATGAATGTCTTTATCTGAAGAAAGTTATTGACCAAAAATACAGTGTTTTGAAGTTCTTTTTCCTGATCATGAGTGTACATTAAACTGAAAACATTGGGTAAAATATGAAATCTATGTCTGTGAAAATTAATGAAAAATTGAGCTCCAAATAAAAGGTATGCATTTCTGTTCATGAAAGTGATTACAATTTTTAAAGCTGGGTATGATATTTGAAGTAGAGTGTTGAAGAAATGTCCAATACAGTGATGAAGAAATGTGCAATTTCAGTCAATACTGTCCCTTAACTCTCCTCATGCCAGATTCATTACTGGGAAGGAACGATGCTACCTGATAATGAACCATTCTCTATTCAAGGCAGCAAGTCAAATATTCGTTTCTCATTAATAATTCAATGTGACAAATTTATTACCTTGAAGGTGCCGCAAGTCAATTAGACAATGGGAAACTGTGTCCTCTGTAAGCTCCCTTAATTGGCTTCCAAGAGTGATATTCATCAAAATCTTGACTTTTAATGTAAACTTTATTACATGAGTTGGGCTTCAGGGTTGACACGGGCACACTTCACCAACCTTCAGAGTTTGGGGCCTCTGAGCCTAGCAAAAGGTTGGATAATCAATGTTGACATTTTGCTTTAGAATATCAGGCTTAGCTAAGCAGTGTCAGGGCTACTGATGCTAGACATGGAGGATCTATTTTAAAGATTTATTTTAAATGTATACATTTTTAGCTTTTGCATGTTTTGATTTTTAAATTTTGGTAAAAAGGAAAAAGGATTCTTTGCATATATTTAACTTTGTTGGATATCACAAGGTTCAAAATCTTGAGCTAAGCTAGTATAATGTTTTCCAAAATGTGGCATGTGTGACATTAATAAGTTAAATTATTTTGTTATGTAAAGATGGATATTTTCATCTCAAAATTTATGGATTTATTAGAATATAGACTTTAAAAATACAGTTAGTATAAATAAATACCTTTGATTTTATAGGTATTATGACATAAAGTAGGATTAAAGTACTTATTTGAATAGAAGTTAATTTAATGAAAATATTGAACAATAGTAAAATTGAAAATTAACACACAAAAACTGTTAGTACTATCAGTGCTTTTTGGGGGGGAACTGGGAATCCAACTCAGAATCCTATGCTTGGCAGGTAGGCTCTGTGCCACTGAGCTGTACCCTGGCAGTATTGTCAATTCTGAGCATGGAAAGAATTGTGGCAGTTGATATTGATGGATCAGTTTTGGGAAAAACTGCAATCCTTGAGCAAGATTTTATTTACAAATTAGGTAAAATTAACTGGTAATACAAAGAACACCAGAATTCTTAATCAAAAAGACCTTCCCTCATTAGCCTGCCTGAGGTTACCATAGTTAGAATCTTGTCCTAAACCCCTTGCAGGGAAAATGCATTTAAGCTAAACAACATTAGGTTACATAATCATCTACCAAAAGATCACTAAGTCCTAGTTCAATCTTATTATCAAATCCAATATTCCCTAAGATCCCAAGTAAGAGGGACATAGGGTAATCAAGGTCTTGGTATTGGGATGGGTAAAGAAAAGCTTGGTGAATTAATTCTACCATGATACATGTGTGTTTGGGTACAGTGTCTCAAAAGAGATATTTTGCTTTCAGAGATGCACTCTATTGTATAGGGATTCTTTACATGCACACACACACACACACACACACACACACACACACACACACTATACTAAATGACCCTGAGGAAGCATACAAATTAGAGATAGATTATTTCTATGACAAAATGATGATTGGTTTACTAAATAAGTGAATGCTCGCTCTTCAGATGCTGGCAAAAGTATAATTAACTTGAGCTCAGCCTGAGCAACTTACTGACTTTGCTACTAAATAAGTGAATTCTGGCTATTTTTAAGTTACAGTTTCCTTAACATGGTTAAGTATTTTTTGTTAGATAATAAATACTTGAGAAAAAGACCAAAAGGGGCAGTCAAACTTTAGAACAAAAGTGTCAGGATCCGATGTCCAAAAGAGACCTGGTTTCTATAGTAGCTTTAATATATTCTGATAAACTGTAGGGAGAAGGCAACTATTTTGATTTGATAAAGGATATCTCTGAAAAATTCAGAGAATGCTTTGCCTCAAAGGTCAGTAATAAGACAATATTGTTCACCTTTATAGCTTCTATTTTACATTGTACTGATCACTCTAACCAGGATAATTAGGCAGAAAAGAAAGGAATGCTATCGAGATTAGAAAGGAAGGATTAAAACTATCTCTGTTCAGAAATAATATGATTTAGGGGATGAATGAAAATATTCTGAAATTGGATAGTAGTAATACATGTGAAATCACATGAATATATTTAAAATTTCTGAACGGCACAGTTTAAAATGGTGAAGTTTAGCTGGATGTGGTGGTGCACACAGCATTCCTGGATACTGGTGTAAAAGGATCATTAACTTGAGACCAGCATGGGAAACTTACTGACTTTGCAAGACTCTGTTTCAAAAATGAAAAGGGCCAGAGATGTAGTACAGTGAAAAGGCCCTGGCTTCAATATTCAATGAATGAAGAAAAAATATTTAAAATAAAAATAAAATGGTGAAGTTTATAGTAATGAATTATATCTGAAAGCTCCTGTAAAGTTTGTGTGTAAAGACACACATGTAGCCTATCTGTGCGATGTTTTAGGCAAATCACTCAAATTTCTTTGTCATAGTTGCTCTGATTGTCAAATAAATAAGAAAATAAAATTTGCCATTCCTAGTAAGTATGGGTAGGATGAGGATCAAAGTGAAGATCAGCCAAAGAGCTTAGTGAATTAAACTGCCTGCTTAGGCAGACACAGGGGTCAGGATTTGGATCCCTGGGCCTGCCCCCAGGGTCCACTGACATGGTGATTGAGACTGGGCATGGTGGCATGTGCCTGTAATTCCAGTGCTTGGGAGGCTGTAAAACAGGTGGATCACTATGAGTCAGAGCTATGCAGTGAGACCCTGTACACCCTGCACACCCTGTCCTAAATACAAATAAAAGATCAAAGTGATAAAAGATGTAAAGCATAAAATACTTTATGAATCCATGAGCTTGTCCTATGCTTCTAATTTCTCTCCCACACTTATGCATAAGTGCCTTGAGTACCCACCACTCCTGAACCATGAAGGCCTCTGTGTGGTTAGGACTGAGATCCTGAGGCCAGAAAAGCCAACAATTTAATTGTCTCTGTATCACCTGTCCAGCACCACTTCTACCCTCACATGCACATGGATGCTTCTGTCTCTACATCATTTTCTCTTTTACCACATAGGAAAGCCCTTTTCTTTCCTTCATAAAGGAGAAATGTCAACAACGGCACTAAAATGCATGACAAGCTTTTAAGAAAACATGATTTTAGGATAACAAATAGGCAGTGTTCAGTTGAAAGCGCAATAAGGGGGCCCGTAATACAAAATAGTTGGATAGATATACAGCTACTTTCTTTTAATTCAGTGAGAAGAAAGAATTGTACTAATAGTGTTTGGACAGGATATCCCGTCTGCATCTTGTACTATAAATAGCCACAACGAAGATAACAATATGCAATATAGTAAATATTGAAACTGTCCTATTAATCAGTTTTGAAACTGTCTCATAGCTATTTGTTTCTCAATAAAATTAATTTTAAAAATTTAAAAATGTGGCTACATGACTAATCTCTTTTTTCTTCTTAGAGCATTACTGGTTCATAGTGCTGTTGTGGAAAAAATAATGGGCACCAAACCCATTCTTTCCAAATTGTGTGTTGCTAATTCTGCCTTTCTCATTGAAGCCAAGAAGACTGAGTTGTGGGTGGAAGTTGGCACTTCTAACTGAAGCATGCTAAAATGTAGTTGAACATTATGTCTATAAATACATATACACACACATGTAAACTAGTGCTCATGTGTCTTCCTTTATTTTATTTGATTGTGCCACTTGTGTATAACCCCTTCGGGTGTAAATCAGATTAACATTAGTTAAAATGTATGAAGCCTCATAAAATGACATTAAAATGCCAGGCTTCAGTTTCCATCCCTTTAGAAAAAGCCTGTAAAAAAGATAAATCTTACTCTTGCTCCTTTTTTTTACCCTTTTATATTAATCCATTCATACATACACACAATCCTCACATACTCTTTTCTACTGGACTTTGCTTGAATCTCTACAAGTGCTCTTTGTTATTCTTTGGAACAACTGTGAATGTCTTAGGCTCATTTTCATAGCCTGTCCTGAACTAGACAGACCTTACCTACCTGATTCAGTCTTCTTTGGGTCCCTAGAGAGATTCACTGCTTCAGATTCACATCCTTACTGCTTCCTGCTCACTTCATGTATATGCTTCCTTCACTAGTCCTTGTGTGTAGTCTTCTGTCTTAGTTACTCTTCTCTCACTGCTTGGACAAATACCCGACACTCAAAATGAAGGAAGGAAAGGTTTATTTAGCTCACAGTTACTGGAGGTTTCAGTCCATATGCATCTGGGTCCAATGCAGAGCAGCACATAGCAGAAAGCAAACTTTCATGGTGGTGGCAAAGAGAAAGAGCACAGAGAAGGGTAGCAGCAGTTCAAGCAGCTGGCTTCTCTTCCCACCTTACAGTGTAATGCAAATTACCTGCTCCAGGGCAGAGGCA
>NW_004524639.1:8652992-8654908 GCF_000260255.1 Octodon degus
TGCTCTCTCCTTGTAGTTTCCCTTAGATGATCCATGATCCACGTTCCTGGCTTTTTCAAACTTCTGGGGTTTCCACTGAATAGGCTTCTCACTCACAGCTTCACACACTACCCTCTCAGGGGCACACTGCCTGGCCTCCCAGGCCTTCTTCTGAAATTGAGGTGGAAGCCTTCTTAACCTCAGAACTCCTGCATTCTGCAAGCTCCTAAAACCAATGCCACGTGGATGATGCCAAGGTCTACTGCTAGCTAGAGCATTTGCCAGGTTTTCCTCTCTTTTGGCTGTAGGGTTCAAGTGCCTGGATAGCTGAGCACTCTGACCCTGATTTGGAGAAATAATTTCTCCATGCCTGCACCATTCTGGAACCTGGTGTGGCTGCTGCCTTCACCATTCTGGAACATGGGGCTCAGCAGCTTTCCCCTCAAGGCAAAGTCCCTGGCCTTTGCAGTTCTGAGGCTGCAAAGGCTGGAGACCTGCCTCCTTCTGTGATGCCCTCAGGGCATCCTTTTCTTTCTCAGGTTCTTTCCCAACAATGGAGAGCCTCTCAGCTCCATCTTTGCAGTCCATAGCTTTATTGGTGCTTTCTTTCTGGCCAAGCTCACAGCATTTAAATCCTCCTGCTGGGCTCCTTGCTCTTAATTCTCAACATAAATCTGACTAAAAGCCCCCAGTAACAACTAGGCCACTACCCCAATGTTTGGCTGCTTTGAAATATCTTTTGCCAGATTGATCTGTCCAACATGCTTAAACTCAGTCTCAGGCAAAGTCTCTGGACACAAGCAAAATGCAGACAGCTTTTCTGCCAAGTCAAAACACAAATGATGTGGAGTCCAACAGCCAATGCAGTCCTTCCCCGCAGAAACCTCCCCAGCCTGGTCTTTACAGACCAGCTTTCCATCAGCCTTCTGGTCTTCTGAGCTCTGACCAGAATCTCCCAAACAGAACAGCCGAAGCTGTTCTAGTGCTTCGCTTGTAGGTGACATCTCTGAACCTTTCCTATCTCTTCCCATAAGCCATTCCCAAAAGCTTGTAATCCACATGGTCTGGTTTATCCACACAATGACCCCACTCTCGGTACCAAATTCTGTCTTAGTTACTCTTCTCTTGTTGCTGGGACAAATACCCGACACTCAAAATGAAAGAAGGAAAGGTTTATTTAGCTTACAGTTACTGGAGGTTTCAGTCCATATGCTTCTGGGTCCAATGCAGAGCAGCACATAGCAGAAAGCAACCTTTCATGGTGGTGGCAAAGAGAAAGAGCACAGAGAGGGGTAGCAGCAGCTCAAGCAGCTGGCTTCTCTTCCCACCTTACATTGTAATGCAAATTACATGCCCCAGGGCAGGGGCAGCCTCCACACCCACAGTAATCAATCACAAACTCCAGAAGGCACCCCAAGACTGCATTAGGCTTTGGGGGGACCCCTAGACACAAACCATAACACCTTCCTACTTTTTTCTACATCTTTCTTTCTTTTCTTCTGTGGTATCCTTGGAACTATGTAACAGCTGATATTAATATGTTTCAATGAGCTCCTATAGCACTTACAGTCTTTGACAAGTATTCTCAATTATGCAGTTGTAATATCAATTAGGGTATTTTTCCAGAAGAACTGAAAACATCATGCCACAGTGACATATATACACCCCTGTTTATAGTAGTGCAATTAGCCATAGCTAAAGAATGGATAAAAAAATGTGGTATTTTTATACAATGGAGTATTACTCAGTTATAAAGAAAGATAAACACAAAGCTTTTATAGGAAAACGGATGCAATTAGAGACCATACTCATAAGTGAAATAAGTCAGACCAACATGCATAAACATCATTTTATCTCACTAAGGTAATAGCCTGAAGTAATAAATGAGATCTGAAAGGCACAATAGATACTGTGAAAGGGAAAGAATCTATTCAAAT
>NW_004524639.1:8655420-8655980 GCF_000260255.1 Octodon degus
ACCCCACTCCTGTCCAGTGAGTGAGAACCCCAGATCCAGCCCTAGCCTAGGCCGGTGAGTGTGTGGGACAGCTTCCTCTCTCCCCAACTCCAACTTGTCCCCTTCAGACTCAGCTCAGGCCTGGCATACAGGCCTAGGGTGAAACTCTGCAGCTGCAGTCCCTGCAGAGAGAATAGGAGACAGAAAACACCCAGCTACTTCAGGAGAAGAACATCTTGCCAGAGGGGCACAACAAGATCATTCCGAAGGGCTGCAACAGGAAGGAGCTGAGCACAGTAGCCAGACCCAAGCCAGGCAGAGCTGGATAAATTCAAACTTTGTAGATTTGCGCCTGAATTTCAATAGATGCTAAGTTTGTGACTGCACCAAAGCTCTACAACAAAGGGAAAAAGACAGTGCTATACAAAACAAAAATGAGAAGGAGCAAAATGCAATCTCAGACTCCAATCCCACCCATAACAAGTGCAGAGGACACTAGCACAGAACAAATTGGGAATCACATAGCTAACATCAATGAATCTAGAGATTCTGAAATAAAGAAACAAAGGTAGAAAGGTATA
>NW_004524639.1:8663827-8664655 GCF_000260255.1 Octodon degus
TGGATTATTTTTTCCTGCATCCTTGTTGTTTTTAGATCTTTTATTACCTTTTCACTAGCTCCACCAGCATCTTTTGAATCTGAAACTCTATCTTCACTTTCACTTAAACAGTATTGCAAGCTTTGTGACTGAGATTTTAATTTCCTCTATATTTCTTTGACTGTGCTTCAAGTGATCTAATTCTTTGCTGTATTGCTCATTCAAGGAATCTGTCATTTTTCTAAACTCCTCTATTTTTTTTTAAATCAATGTCTTCTTTAGAAGCAGTTATAAATTCTTTTACTGCAGTGTTTTCTTCAGATTAGGTTTCTTCCCTATGTTTCTGTAGTTGATTCTTTACTTCAGATGTTATGAGTTCAGGGAATTCTTTTTTTTATTTCAGAAAAGAATTCTGCTGTGATTTCCTCTATAGCTTTCTGATGTTTCTTACTTACTATCGATGTTATTAATTCTTACATTTGAGCTCAGTTAGTAGAAAATAATTCAGCTCCGAATTCCTCTATAACTTTCTGCTGTTGCTTATTTACTATCGATGCTATTAATTCATACATTTCAGCTGAACTAGTGTCCTCTGCATTTGCTCTCATTGGGCACCTGGTTTCCTCAACATGTTTCTGCATTTGATTCTCTACTACAGATGCTATTAATTCAGGGATTTTTTTTTTCATTTCCAATCTGAGTTCCTCTATATCTTTCTGCAGCTGTTTCTTTATTTCAGAAGCCATTGATTCATTGATTTCAGCTGTGTCATTCCCAATTTATTCTGTACTAGTGTCCTCTGTACTTGTTGTGGGTGGGCTTGGTGTCTGAGATTGCATTTTTCTCCTT
>NW_004524639.1:8665850-8687078 GCF_000260255.1 Octodon degus
GATCAAGGAGATTATGGGGCCAAAGAGGAAAGTGACTGATGATGTAGAGTGTGCCTAAGGAGAGTCACATGGAGAGAAAATATTCTCTCAGGCTTTCACAGAGAGCACATTGGCCAAGCAATGGCCTTGACTCATCCACATGGCTGACACTGACAAAGGATCTACAATCTGAGGTACAGGGTCTCAGGATAAATCCTGAAGGGTTTGACTAACCTTATCAGATCCAAAAACTACAGTTCTTGTTGCATATGTCTTGCTTTATCTTGGTCTTAACCATCCAGCAGAAATGTATAAAAACAAAGTACAAGAAATAGAACCATGTTTTTATGTTGAGCTGTAAGGGACTCTGGTCAACAACTTCTGGCATTGCCAGTCAATTGGAAGACCCAATACTGTTATGGACTACTGGACTAGTTTGGAATATTTGGCTGAGTTCACACACCTATAATATTTAAATGATAGAACTAAACAAAAAAAGAGATATAGATGAATGATCATTTTGTGTCTGTGTATTCAAAATGGTTAGGATAGATATGTAGCTATATTTTCTTAATTCAAGGAATAGAGGGATTTGGTCTAATAGTGTTTGTGAATAGGATATCATGTCTGTATCTTGTACAACAAATAACCACTAGTAAGACAATATGCAATGTGCTCATTATTGGAACTGTCCTACCAATTTGGTTTGAAAATGTCTCATTGTTATTTATTTCTCAATAAAATTATGAAAAATAAATAATTAAATAAATAAAAAACTCTTTTAAACAAATTTTGCATGCTTGTGCTAGTAATGCAAACAACTAACTTGAAGACAGCATTTTGCAATATAAGAACCATTGTTGAATTTTTATTATTTTGTTTAGTCAAATTCTGTATTTTTTCTAATATTTTTACTCTCTTTAAAAAATAAATGTAGACCCTGTAGATCCTGTACTAAATACAGAAAAAATAATTTTTAAAAATGAAACAAATGTAGCTACGAAATATGCCTTTCAATTTCATAAAAATAATAAAAACATTTCTGGGGATATTATATCCCTCTATATGCATATATTTAAGTATTGTATATAACAGGCATTACTGTATTAGCCATTTTTTGAATCACTTGCATTCAGATTAATGTGCTTTCTCAGGTGAAGAGAAAGGCATGAATTATTATGGTCCTTTCTACTCTTGTGTGATTATTTTAAGCATGTGAAATTCATAAATACTTTTAGCACTTACTCTATTGCAAGTTTAAGCGACATTATTCATTATATGGGTTGCAGGGTAAACAATGATGAGGACTGCTTGCTGCGTGTATATTACACAATTTCACTCCATATTATGTATTTCAGATATTTGTCCTTAAGTATTTTTGGGGGTTAAATTTAGTTTCCCTAATCCAAAGGAAGCTTCATGAAGATAGTGAACTCTGTTTTAATCCTTTGTAATGACTAACAACAATGGGGTAACTTTAGGTACTTTATTATTTTTTTTCACATTTCCTGCAAATTTATTTTGCTTTTATTCCTGAAACTTCCATTAATGAATATTGAGACTCCTAAATTACCTGGCATGGCTCTTAACATTTTTTTCCATAAATTTATTGAGAAACAAATATCAATGAGACAGTTTCAAACCAAAGTGGTAGGACAGTTTCAATAATTAACACATTGTATACATTCTTCCTAGTGGTTAATTGCTGTACAAGATGCAGACATGATATCCTACTTACAAACACCATACAGTTATATGTAGAAGATGGGCAAGGCAATGATCCTGAGAATCTTCAGAAGAATTTTGAATCTAGCAGTTAATTGGAAAAATTCTCACTCTGACTAACTATATATACTGATATCTGTGAACTAAGCTACTGCACTGCAGATGGTAATTTGTAATAGTTTCATGCTTTGAGATCCTGTCATTTTGGTCTTCTGAATATGGGCTGCTTGTCATGACATGCCAGTTGCTACTATGATGTCTCTCAGGTAGATGGTTGTTCAAGAAGAAGGGGGTGGTGAATGAAAGCAAGAGACAGGAAAAGGAATATTGTGGGACTGTCCTGCTTCAAGGTTGTATATGGTGAGATTTTTGGACTTATGTGTAAACATAAGAAGTATATAATTCTTTATGCCTATTTTTAAAATATATTCTAATTTTTAAATGTTTTTTATTATATTCTGTAGGGACTTAAAGTTCAACATATCAATACTTGATGAAAAATACCTGTTCCATATTATGCCTAGGATGTTTGATAGGTACTTTAAAAGTACCAATGATTCATTCAAATAATATCAACAGAAGTCAAAGATATTGGTAAAACTGAAGTGCATATGAGACTCTAGAGAAGCTAACATTTACAGTTCTCCACTGAAAATTATGTTATAAAGTTGTCACCGCCTTGTTTTGTTTATTTCCTATTTTAGTCTTTAACCGATGTTACGTTAATTAATGAAAGGATTGTTCTAACACACATGTATAAGGATGCTTAATTTCCTATCCTTTATGCATTTAAAACAATAGTTTTAGAAGATGAAAGATATATTTAGAAAATACAGTGGGTCTAGGAAAGAGGGAATTTTAAAATAAAGTATATAGTTTTCTAGTAATTTGAATAAGAGTACTAGATAGAACTAGACAATCTTAGAGATTGAAGGAGTTTTAACGAATACCTTGTCCATAGCACCTATTTTACAGATGAGAAAACTTAGGGCTAGTGAGAATAAAGACTTTCTCAAGGCCACAGAGGCTGTGGACCAAATGAATGTTCTCAGCATTTTGGTTGTACATGGACTGCACCAGGATCTTGGTTTTATTAAGTGAGAATGGCATGAACATGAAAAGGTAGAATGAAAGCATGTTTGTTACTTTAGAAATAATCTATGAAATGATGAAATTGACACATTCAGTGACATGAGAAATTAAAATTTGCTTGAATAATTTTTTTTTGCCAAATGACACAAATTTAGAAACGCAATAATCCTTTAGCTCTTTGTGGAAGATCCCTGGGAGGATAGTTGGGCCATATGGGCTTTCTAATTTTAGTTCTTTGAAAAATCTCCATGCCAATTTCCATAATGGTTATACTAGTTCACTTTCTTACAAATATTGTAAGAGGGTTCATTTTTCACAGTAGCCATACCAGCATTTGTTATTTTTTGACTTGATGCTTGCCGTTCTTTCTGGTGCAAGACAGAATCTTTGTGTTATTGTAATTTGTAGTTTTTAATGTCCAGTTGTTAAACTTTGTTCACATATTTGATGGCCATTTGTACAGCAATACACACATAGCAATGTTTACAGCAGCACAATTCATGATAGCTAAATCCTGGAGGCAATCTCTGTTGATATTCATCAAAGACGACTGGTATCTATGTGTAATGGAATACTACTTGGCTATGAAGGACAAATTCAAGACATTTGAATGAAAATGATTTCATCTAGAAAATATAATGTTTAGTGAAATAAATCAGACACACAAGCTTAAATACTGTATAGTATCTCTCATTTGAGTAAGACAAAGTACAAACAAAGAGTACAATGAAGGATATACAGGAGATAAGGGAACAGTTTTCTTGCAAATAGGAAAAGATACAGGAGACTGAGGTTGAGGGAAAAGAGGAGGAGAAGAAGAAATAAGTAGATTTAGATGTGTCATCCACAGGAATTTAATAGCCTCAATGAATGTAAACATTGGGTAAATAAACATAAGCTAAGGTTTGTAATATTGACAAGAATGAAAAGGGGAGCAGGGGTTTAGAGGAAGAGGGAAGGAGGTTAGAGAGAAGGGGGAAAAGATTATAAAGGGAAACAAAGAGTATTACATGTACCCTGTCCCCAACATGCTTGTAAGCTACAGACACTACAAACATGTAATAATACATAATAAATCTGAAATTATCCTGAAAGGATGGATGTGGTGATGGTCTTCTAAAGAATACAAAAGGTTAGTCCTGAGCTTCTAAATCACATTTTATCATGAAACATTTACTAAGCTTCTGCTGTGATTATTGAAGAAGTGTTTTGAGTAAGAAAATATGTCATTCTTATGGTTTTCAGCATAGATCTACTTCTATTCATTGATTTACATCATTCCTTCTTCAGTAGAATAGAACTGCATAAAAATATTATCCTCACTATCAGGTTGATAATTATTTGCTTTTAAATTACTGCCTATATTGCACATATATACTATATACTATACTTTTGCTATAACCGTATTTAGACTAGGATTAAAACTTACTTTCATTTTGGTTAACTGAGGTATGATTACAAATATAGGTCGTATCCTTGCCAGGCAGTCTAGTAACAATAGAGTCCTTCCTTTAAGTCCTCGTATAGGACTCTTCAGAGGTGAAATGGACCTTAGTGAACATCCATGGCCATATTTCCCTGAGTACCAAGGTGTGTTCCTTGCAACACTGATTCTGATACATGATCAGTAAAGGATATTCTTGATCATTTAGGTTTTGGAAAACTATACAGTAGTGTACTTCCTTTAGAGTTTCCCAGTCTTTGTGAATGCACTTTGTGGCTTGGAGCAACAATGCAATAACTTGTTTAACTCCATCTAGCATTACTAACATTAGTTTGATTAAATTTTATTATTAGTACATGTTCATAGCACATAATAGTCACATTTCTCATGGGGAATTGGTACATGTACACGACACATTGACATTCTTATTTTTGATCACTTTCTCCTCTCCCATCCGCATTGTCCATCTCTTGGTCCTCTTTCCACTTATCTCTTTACTTTCTATTATCTATCTATCTATCTATCTATCTCTCTCTCTATTTTTTTAAAATTTGTGTGTGTGTGTGTGTGTGTGTGTGTGTGTGTGGCCAGTTCAGCCCACCAGGGGGCGGGGCTGGCTGGCATGTGGTGCTGGGGGATTGAACCGCGGTCCCTGTGCTTTGTTTAGCTTAGCTTGTTCTAAGTAGGTGCTTTAGACCACTGAGCCATCTCACCAGCCCCTATTATCTATATTTTAATCTATATTTTATTTTGCTCTTTTAATTTGGATATACCTTATAAGAAACCATGTGGTTTTTAAGCTTGGAGAACAGGTTTATTTTGGTTAACTTTATAGTCTCACAGTGCATCGATTTTCCTACAAATAACTTGAGTCTATCCTTAGTGGCCGAGTAGTACTCCAGTATATGTTTCTTTTTTAAAAATTGAGTTTGTTAGTACATATTAGGTACACATCATGATCATATACATCATATGGTATTGGTACCAGTGTAAATTATGTATTCATTGTTTTTTCCCCATTTGCTCACTTTCCTTTCAATCTGGCTTCCCCTCCATATTTATAAAAGGTTTGTTTTAATTTTTTCTACTTGTTTTTATTTTCCTTGCCTTCCTTTCCTCCTCCCCCCTCCTAGTTTCTCTTCTCATTTGATAATTTTCTTTCTGTTTCACAATATCTATTATTTATTTTTGGTCTATATTTACAGTGTGTGTTACTGGCTCCTTTGTCAAAGATAAGATGGCTAAATGTGGCTGGAGTTGTTGCTGTATTCTCTATTCTGTTCCATTGATCCACATGTTTTAGTGCCAGTAACATGTTCTTTTTATCCCTGTAGCTTTACAACATAGCTTGATATGTGAGATTGTGATACCTCATTTTTGTGTAATGATAGTATCTAGCAAACAAGATTATTTTTACGGATTAAAAAAACTGATTTAGTCGTTCTCCTTTATTTTACCAATTTAGAAAACCATGGAGAAAGTGACTTATCCAAAGTTGAAAGGCTCTTGTAATGAGAGACCTGGTATTATATCAATCTTTTATGGAATATATAATTTACAGAAGATGTGATGCATGGGGTAATGACAGGACAAACTGCCAGTGTATTTCTGTTCTACCCATTTGCTTTTCTTTTCTTTCTTTCTTTCTTTCTTTCTTTCTTTCTTTCTTTCTTTCTTTTTTTTTTAGGTACTGGGGATTGAACTCAGGCCCTTGTGCTTGCCAGGCAAGCGCTTATTCTACTGAGCTATCTCCCCAGCCCCTTGCTTTTCTTTTGATGTGTCATAGATTGATTTCTTATTATATCTTTTTTAAAAGCAGTTACAATGACATCTGTCATAGAATGCCTCTTGTCCTTTAATTTTTTCATCAATGTTATAGGGAATACATTCTGATTTATATCTCTTGGCTGTGTGATATCTCCAGGTCTTCACGTGGCTAGACCATTCTTACCACTTAACACTCAGCCTAAATGTCACATCCTCAGTGAAACTTCTCTGACAACTGTAAGTTGTCCTTCCACCATGCACATTATCATTCTCTTTTAGACTACTATGTTCTTTTATGTTACTGGAAAGTTGTAGATGCTTCAGGTGTTTTACTTACAATGTTTCCTTATTATTCTGTCTGACCCATAGTGGGTGTTGAATAAATTCTGTCTGACTATGCCCTTTTGTGTTTCTATTATCACTATGACAGAAAAGCAGCATATTCACCCTGGGTCTTAGAATCAACACATGAAAGAAGACTTGATCTTGTCCTTTATCACAAAATCCAGGTCAACTGAATTTGCAGCTTGAGTTACATTTGGCTGATTAAACCATCTATATCAGCCAGATCCATGTTAATCTATAGATTTATGAATTACAGTGAACTAACACTTGTTAATGAAGTAAGTTTGAGGTATTTATTTTTGTTTAGTTTTTTTTCTCCCGGTACTGGGTATTGAACTCAGGACCCTGGGCTTGCCAGGCAAGCACTTATTCTACTGAGCTCTCTCCCCAGCCCTTTTAAAAATTATTTTACCACCAATCGCTGATGAGTATAACTGACTTCTGGACAAATACGTTAGTTTTGTGCCTGCCAGGTAGCTCAGTGGATTAAAGCATCTGCTTAGGCAGGTGCAGAGAGCCAGATTTGATCCCCAGTGTGCCATCCCAGCCCCACCCTGGGGCAAGCTGAGGCAGCAGTTGAGACTGGGCATGGTGCGTGCCTGTAATCCCAGTATTTGGGAGGCTGAAAACAGGAGGGTCTGATGAGTCTGATCTGTGTAGTGACACCCTGTGGACCTTTACTGAATGCATAAAAAAATTCTGTTAGTTTTATCAAAGTATTTCAGGTCTTTTTGATTCTTTATGTTCTCTTTATGACAATGCTTGCTAATTATTGTTTTCCTCATCTAGGGACAGATTTGCTTTTGTTGAAAGTTTTGATGAGACAAATCAAAGATTACCTGTTTAGCTACTTCTCATGACTGTGGAGAAATGGAACAAAATTGGTTTGGATAATAAAAGTGAAGCAAGTTGGCTGAGATAGGAACAAGAAAGCAGAAGAAACTGGCAAACTCAAAGCTTGTTGTTGGAGAGAAACTTGGGGGAGAAATGTCTATTAAAATATTGATTAATTGCTTGGTCTTTGATATAAACCATCACCTCCTCCTTACTACAAAATCTTGAACAAAATCTACACTGTACATTACTGCTTTATGAAGTATTTTACTTTTTATCTGGTGTAGTTGGGAATGTTTTTGAGGCTGATATGAGCAGTAGCGGAGGCTACCTAAAGGTCTATGGCACAATTCCTATTTCTACCTGCTAAACCACTGAAATACTGGGATTTGTAGATAAAATATAGGTAGGACAACTGCTCACATGGAGAATTTTTTTAATTTAGTAACAATTTTATAAGCACTTAGCTCTCAAAAAGGCTGTTTTTCTTTCATTGACTAGCCTTCCCCTCGCTCTCACATTATTCCTTCTTTTGACTCTCCTTTCTTGATTCTGCACAAATTTGACTTAGTATTTGAAAGAAACCATGAAGGCTCTTCCTGCTGGTTCCTAAATTTTGACTACTAGCATGTTCAATATATCTGAAATTCTGGTGTTAGAGACTAATTCCAGTGGATTTAGGCATTATTTGTTTTAAAATGCAATTGACAGGTATATAGCCCACACTGGATAAACAATTTATCAAGTGGATAAACACTTTAGCTGCTTATAAGAGAAGTGCATTACACTTCACTCAAAATGCTTGGGGCATTTTGATGGGGTAGGGAATAATAAAATATTGTGTTTTATTTATTTTTAGATTATGAAATATTTCAAATAGAAAAACATAAGGGCAATTTAATGAACATTTATGACCTGTAATCCCAAGTTAATAATGGTGGTGTCTTGCTCTTTTGTAAGAAGGAAATGTTATAATATTGTATTCATCTTTGTTCTCCTCCCTTCTACAATTATGTTGTTTTATCCCTCTTTTTAGAGGTAGCCTGTGTCCTGTAGTTGGTGTTTATGTTTCCTATCTGCTAGAAATTTTCAATATTTAAATATAATATTAAATTGTATTCATAGGTCATATACAGTATCATTATTTTCAGATTTTATCTATTCACACTGATGCATCTGTGTCTTTATCATTCATTCTACCTACTGCATTATATTAAACTGCAACATAATTTATTCAGTTTCTCTTAATGAATATCTAGATTGTTGCCTAGTAGAATACTGTCACAGCATCCTAGAACATGTTAGTTATGTGTGTAAATTCTTTCTAAGATAAATTACTCGAAGTGGATTTACTGTATATTAAGTAATAAACAACTTCAAATTCAACAAACATTGTCAAATTTTTCTTTAAACATGATTTCTCAAAGTACATCCTCACCAATATATAGACCTCCTCTTTCCTCTACTCATAATGTTTGACATCGTCAGACTTTCCATTTTGCTAGTGGTGGAAATGATATTTTTCTGCTCTGATTTGCATTATTTCATTAACTGTTGACATAGAAAATATTCTTATATGTGTATTGAGCATTTTTATTTTGTCTTCTGTGAAATTCCTAATCAAACATTGTGCTTTTTTCTTCATTGTTCTTCTTGTAGATTTGCAAGAATTCATCACTTTCATCTTTATATGCATTATAAATCTAATCAGTGGTTCATTTATAAATGTGTTTATAATATACAGTATCTTGTAATGCAGAAGTTTTCAATGTTCACATAGTGAAACTAATGTATCGTTTCATTTGTGGCTTGTGTGCTTGTGCTTTGTTTTCAGAAGCCTGAGCACAGTGAATTCCTGTGGGAAGGAGAACTGAATGGTTAAGTGATGGTGGATGGGTACAAGTATCTTCTTTGTTTCCTTTTTGCCTTCTTTTTTCTCCTATCATTGTTACTCTTTGCAAATCCTGCAATTGATGCTTTAACAAACAAGTCTGCTGATTTTTGCTGTGAAGTTTTCCAATTTTTCATCTAAATATCTTTGGTTTTGTTCCATTGGGCTTGCATCTAGTTAGTGTTAATAGTGGAGGCAGTTGGTCTGTACCTTTAAAAATAAAAAATGAATAAATAGACCTCAGGATTGAAGTAATTGTGCAATTGTGCCCAGTGAATTACTGCATATAAAAAGTAATGAGGAGCAGATCTCATCTCTAGAATCTTTATTTGTTTGCTTTTAATTTTTTGTGAAGGAAGACTTTTTAAACAACCATTTTCTAAACTTTTATTGCTTTAAATCTCTACTGCAGAAACACAATGCCACCTCTATCAATACTTTCATCTAATCACGTGTGTTCTAACCTGCATAGTGGTCAGGTAAGACTGAAATATGTAGGCCAATATTGCATGAAGCCTTCTTGGATCACCCCCAGCCTTCTTCCCTCCTCCCCCACCTTCTACCACATACGGAAGCCTGAATTATTTAGCTACTCAAATCAATCTATTTTTCTCTGTTCAGTGGTTGGACAATAAAAGTAAGATTTACTGCAGCAAGTGAATAATAAAAAATGAATTAGCTGAAAACAAACAAAAAGCTGCTTACATGGCAATCTTCTGTGTTAATCAAAACCTTGAGGACAGGTTGGAGATCAATATTTGACTACAAGATGAAAAGAAGCAAAGCTTCCATTGAGGGTGAGAGAAATGGGAGATCTGAAAAAAAAAAGCTAAGGTCAGGGATCATCAAAAATGGCCAATGGCAAAATTTCCTCCGGTACTTTCATGGTTTCAGGGGACTTCCTCTGTGTTTGAGAAATGACAGTGTTTTCTATGCACATAGCAAAGTTCAGCTTGATTGTCTCATCTGGGCAAGAAGGCCATCTGTCAGTATTCTCTAAATAATCTACATAATTGACTTTCAAACAAGCCTCAAAGAAATGGGCATTTATCACCCTAATTGTGGCAGGCGGAGTGTGTGTCACTGCCATTTTATCAAGATAATGGTAAATGGCACTGGGCTTCTTCTTTCCTGTCTTCTCTGAGTTTTCTTTCAATTTGTATATGCAGCTAAATTCCCCTTTGAGACTAAACTCAGAAAAATGCCAACTAGTCTACCTAGGCCTAGGGCAAGTGAAAAATTGATTACTCTGGAGTCAGCCACAAGCCACCTGCCATCTTCTCCCTGTTTCTAGGTATTTAACACATGGTAATTAGCAGAGAAACTGTGAATCTATATTCCAATGTTGGAGTCCTAAGAAGCTTGATCTGTGAGCTTAGGTATCCTGGGTGGGCATAACATGGTTTGAAGTTCTCCTGGGTTTGGTGTTATGACAGAGAAAATATACCCTCAAGACTAGCTTCTTTGCAAGTTCCATCCCACAACAACTGGGCCCCATTGGACCTATTATACAAGTGGAATATGGTAAAGATGATACCCTTGTTCTACAGACAAAGCTGATGTAGGGAGGCATTTACATTTGTTTCATTTGTCCTGGATGTCTCTCCCCAGTGGTTCTCATTCAATGTGCTATGGTATAGTGATATATTTGAAGCCTTCTCAGTTCCATGGCAAAATTTGGATCATAATGTAATTTGTATTTATGTCACAGTTGAGCGGTCATACTTTGAGAGTGATGTGTACTGCCAAGTATAACCTTTTCTGAGGAAGATACAGTAGGCATAGCATGTCAAGGTGGCATCAAGGAAAGACTGAAGAATGTAAAAATTTTCTTGTGGGAAAGAAGTTTAACTCAAATGATATAGGGCTGAAAGAGAGCCAAAGAAATATATGACTGTGTATATTTTTTATAAATACAATGATATGTTAAGTACTGTTTGGGGGATTATATTGTATTTATTTCTCACTTGTTTAATTGTTGTTTTCAAGCTTTTAATCCATTCAAGCTTCCCTAAATATTTGCACGTTGGCCAAGATGAAAGCTACATATGAATTTGAAGAACAGGCAAAACTAATTCACAGTGATTGAAGAATTCATAACAGTGATTGCCTCTGAGCACCTATGTACATGAAAAGGACTGAAAAGAGAAAAGAGAATTCTGGAGGGGACAATTGCATGTCTGTTTTCAGTGGTGCACATGGGGATGTATACATTTATCAAAATTGTTGAACTGAAAATTTAAAATCTGTGCACTTTACTGGATGTTAATGATCTCTCCATAAAACACACAAATGCATAAAAAAGAAGCATTTGATCACAGAAATGCTGAAAGGCACTGCTGTTCTGGTTAATTCAGTGTTGAGCTCCTCGAGTGTGGGGCTATTTGTCATGTGTTTGTCAGGCATTCCATAGAAAACTTCCTTTACATATAAAACTAACTTCAAACAAAAGGGTAGTACCTTTCATATTTTGTAACATCATTCCTTGTTATTTTCAGTGATATACTCCCCAAGCTCTTGGTTTATTATTTAGTCTTAAATGTGATCCCATGTGGAACACTTTTCCTCCAAAAATCTTTGCTTCCAGTGCTTATCAGCAATATGTAGTGCCCTTGGGGTCTTGTGAATCTCTCTGTCACTGATTGTCTCTCCCAGAAGAGAGTCCACCTGAGGGCTGGAACTGTTGAGTTCTTACAGTATCCCTAAGTGCCTGAACGGTCTGGCATGCAAGGAAAGCAGCTCAGCCAATGACCAGTATATAAACTGGAAGCTATATGTTTAAATAACTAATTCAGAGTATTGTCTCTGCTTTCTCAAAGTCACAAAAATATATCTGAGAAGCTAGCTATTTACATGACTTATTCTGATACAGCTTTGTAAGAAGCTGCATCTTCCCATGCATTGTTGTTACTATCTCATTTCCCACTTCAATTTATCATTGACCTCTTTATCATAAATAAAAGTAGACCAGGCAATAAGCATAGGGGCACTTTCTCCAGGTGGCCCCAGAAGAAATGCATGTATGCCCTGTAGTCTTCTTATATTGTTGTAAGAGTACAAGTTATCATGAAAACATACTCAGTGTATATATGTATAGAGATCAAACAGTGTGAAATACAAGAAATGGGAGCAGTATGGGACTTCACATATTTCCATTCAGTGGATGTGGTATTACCATTCAGAGTGATGTGGCATTCAGGTGTTGGACTGAAGAGAGTAGGCTGAGGGGTGGTACAGTAGTGGACACTAAATATAAATTTCCATGATATTATAGCTAGGGATTTCCTCTTGATCATGTGCAAGAGGCAAATTTAGAACAAAGAAAATACCTTCAAAGGTGTGGTGCACACTGCTGAACACATTGGCTTTGGAAAGGTTCAATGCCTTGACAAAGGACGCACACTGAGTTAATGAAAGGCATTTCATTGCTTGAAGAGCCTCAAACCTCTAAACTGGGGTGTTCACAGGTGACAGGTTAAAAGAAACCAGCAAGGTCCTGCTGTATTCAGAGGCTTGTATCCCTACAGCAACACGAGCCGCTGAATAAAACAAATACTTGTCATATAGCTGAGTTGGCGAATACATAAATGTTTTCTAATGGCAAGAAATTCTGGTAAAAATGTAAGACTACAGATCACTGAAGCAGCCCCTTTATGGAAACCCAGGACCTTGAAGCATAGTTTGCTCTTAAAGGCTATTATGAACTTATCCTCCTCATGATTGTACTGGCTCTCAGCTCCATAAAACCTGCAATAACTGCTGTTTTATGACTTACACCTGGTCATAACACAAAAGATTGATTGGGGCTCCCATCCTACAAGGAGGGAAGACAGCACTTTCAAATATATGACTTCCCAATAGATTTTTCATGAGATGAGCCAAAAATGCTTCAAGATTCATGCAGGCAAATGTGGTCAGTGCCCAAGTCTGTAAATAATGTACCCAATCTTTAAAGCTTACACCCTGACCCTGTTGAGTTTGTGGTATCCTTATTAGAGCTAATACTGTGTTATAAGAATGAATTATGCTTTAAATATTAGATCAAAATCTTGGAGGGAAAAATACTGCTCTCTCTTTATATTCTTCCATTTTCCTATCTCCTCTCCCCACTCTCCACCCAGATCAGGAAAAATTCTCTTAAATCAGCCTGATATTTTCATGGCTAGCATAAGCTGTTGACAGTTTTATGCAACTAATAAAGGAGATTAAAACATAAACTCTATAACTTTCTGTATTCTGAAATCTAATGCAAAAAAGCCCTCTTGTGTGGGAAATGTTAAATGCTGCCTTGTCGGAAGGTGCTGGAAATATGATAGGAAAAAATGACATTCATATATCTAAATGGCATTTGAAAGAACAAAAATCAGGGGCTGTTAATGTAGCTAGCTGTTGGGATTCAGGAAATGCGGTCTGTAATTCATTCTGAGTGACAGCTATGAGAAAAGAACAGAGTAGGCCTGACCAAAATACTATCTCTTAAAAAAATCAACTTCAAAACTGATCCCTCACACATCAACCTGATTTCGCCAAGGGGACTCTTTTCTGGCTAAATGCTGAATTTAATTTCATACATCACATTTCTTTCGAAAGATTTAGTACTTTAATTATATTTTTTATGTGTCACAGAACTGTAAACATAAATTATCCTTTTGTTTTCTTCATCTATAAAAGAGGGCTCAGGAAAATAATAACAATTAAAGGTATATGTGATTCTTCTTTGAGACTTTCAATGTCTGTGTGGAAGGGACATAGTTTTTTGTATTTGTGGCTCAGAAACCTTCTGGTCATACCTTCAGGACATCTCAGCAATGACTGCAAAGTCTAAAAGTCATTCAATCAGCTGTTTGTTTTGCCTACTGAGATAATGATTGTTTTGACATTTTTCTTTTGCTTCCTGAAATGTTTTGAACTCAGCATTTCTTTCATTATTGTAGAGATGTTGCTTATCTGCAACATGTGCAAGAGGAAAATCATTAGAATATTTTCTTAATATCTAAAATATTTTAATTGAAACATTGTGATTTAGATCCCCCCAAAATCCTTTTGACCCAAATGTTGAAGTCAGTAGTATTGGATTATATAGTATAGGCAGAATTTATAATACAGAACTATTTCAGCATTTCTTTGCATGTCAATACCTCATTGAGTGGGGTGAGAAATTTTATAATCAATTGGCCATGTAAAAATATCTTCGGAAAATATCCTGTCAACAGTTGTTTCTCCTAAATACGTCCGGAGCTACTGAAAGTGGTGAAGCTTGCCTGAAAGCTGAGCTACACCATGACCCTCCTCTTCCCAGCCTGTATCCATTTTGTAGAAAATGCCAACAATGCTTAATATAATGGGTCACATCTGTCAAGGAGCATTGCAAATTGTACCTGCGATTGTCTGTAATTAGTAACTCTCAAATGGTTCTACCTGCTGTTTCCCTGAGTATTTGCTTTGGTGACATGTTACAGGAAATCTAGTCCCTAACCAAGAGCACTATTTAGGCCCAAAGGACACAAATAGTGATGAAATAGGATCATTTTCTTTTAAACTAAAAAGTCCTTTTCTTGTCTTGTCACTCCTACCAAGTTTATGAGAGGGTGTTTCATCGAGAAAACAGAGTGGAATGTGTACTTGTGGAGGAGAGATTTGGCTGTTGACTTTGTTTCAGGGCAAAATTCTTTCAAGAATTCTGTGCAAAGTAAATATGTCTGCTTTCTGTGTGCGAGGATGATTTCAGAGTGAATGTGAGCTTGTGCCTGCAGACTTCACGCTGAGAAGCTGACCTTTTGCTTGCAAAGGAGATTTACTTTTTGGTTGGCTCACGGGTCCGTCTGCAAATGCAGGCATGCTGGGTTGTGTTTACAGATCAGAATCTATTACTTGCTGAGTCCTAAGGTACAGTATGGCAAATGTAGGCTTAAAAGAAATCACTACTTTGTGTTTTAGTATTGTCTTTCCCAAATTTATCTGGGCGAGTTTTCAGTGGAAATTCACTGTCTCATAAATGTCTATTTAATAAGAACAAACTAAAACTAGGATCTTAGCTAATACTAAATAATACAAAGTGGGTGATTTAAAACTGAAGTGTAAAAATGAAATTATAAAATAACAAAAAGAAAACACATATTTATTTTAATTTTGTAGTCTTTTACAAGTAATATCTGAGCACAAGACCAAAAGGATAAATTGGGAAGGAAAAGATTGAGTTTATGAAAACAGATATCTCAGATCACTTTTGAACATTAAAAATCCGTACTAAACAAAAAATGGAGAACAGTAAATGGGAAAATGTTTTCAGCAGATATTAAATATAATATTTAATACAATCCTTACAATTGAATTGAAACATATGAAAACAGAAGCAGAAAAATGAACTGAGGACATAAATATGTAGTCACAAAGGAAGAAATAAAAAGAATAACCAATAAATACATGAGAAAATATCTTCACTATCAGTTAAACAAATGCAAACTAAATCCATCCATCACACTGGGAAATTTTTTAAAAGATTTACAATAACTTGTGTTAACAGAAGCCTTAGGAAAACTGGGTTTTCATATACTGAAGTTGGAATGTAAATGATAAATCTCTTTATGGGGTAACATGAAAATATATATCCCAATACCCCAAAATATGCAATTGTCCTTGAAATAAGTTACTCTAAGAAAATGAAGATGTGCAGCATTCAGTGGCTGTAAGAAATGTTTATTGAAACACTGTTTTAATGTTGAAAAATTATAAGAAAAATACAGTAGGAAACGGATTAAATAGTTTATGAATTCTAAGAAGCTAAGAAATTATGCGATCATTTAAAATCATATCATAATTGAATATTTATTGACCTAGAAAAGCAAATATATACTGTGTTTTAAATTGTAAAACAAAGTGGTATATATGATACCATAATATATATATATATATATATATATATATTGTTTTAATATTTTAAGTAGAAAAATTTATGAGTACTAAACTGAGAGACAGAGAGAGAGAGAGAGAGAAACAGAGAGAGAAAGAGAGAGATGGACAGACAGACACACACACAGACAAATAGACACAGAAAACTACAAATGATTATTCCAAAATAGTTGTCTTGCAGTGGCGAGATAGTAGGTACATTTTCCTTTTATGTTGAAATACATTAGTTTTGAAATTAGGAAGTAGAAACCTAAAATTGTCTATGAAAAAATATAAATTCTATTAAAGAGAAATATCAGTTTAGTTACAGAAAAGTATTGGTAACAATCAGCTTGCCTTTGGAGCCCCACCGCAAATTTCATGTATCTTTATTTTACTTATCAAGTCCTAGAGCTTTGCAGACTCCTTAGTGTTCTTATTCACTCATCCATCTAGTCATCCCTACATTTAGCAAACGTTGTTGCACTCATATAATGTGCCAGGCTCATTTATCTGTGGCTAATACTACACTGTGTAAATATCTCCTTGCTGTCTTTTATTTACACCACCAGCGTTGGAGCCATTCCTTCAGACTCCATTAGGTGGCTGATTGGTTGATACTGCACTACTTGATTCCTCATAAAATGAGGATTCCTAAATGCCTTTGTTGAAAAGAGTATATTGTGGGCAATTTTATACAGATGTGCCTGTTAAATCATACCATTTTCTTCCATTCACACTCAGTCGAATTGGACAGTGTGTCCAAAGTTCTTCCATCTTGGTCTAGACTTCCTACTCCTGTGGCTTTCGTGTTTCTTACTTTCTTTCTTTTTCCTTTTTTTTGTATTTTTAAGGAAGGGTCTACAAGATGTTCAGGGTCTCTCTACTAGATTGGACTCGTTGCAATTCGCCTGTTTCCAGCCTCCCAAGAGCTGGGATTACAGGCACGCACCACCACGCCCAGTCTCAATTGGCTTCTCAGAGTGCCTCGGGGGCGGGGATGGCATGGCAGGCCCAGGGATTGAATCCCAGTCCGATGCACCTGCCTGCCAGTGCTTTAATCCACTGAAATATTTGGCCCGTGTTTCCTACTTTCTTCCTTATTTTACCTTCTGGCACTTATATCCTTCTAGTCTGTGACCTGCTGTTTTGACTCTGTTACACTGGTTGTGATCCAAATATCTGCTCAAATTTCCTCAATAATCATGTAAGTTTTCTGTCACTGCTGTAACAAATTCTTATAAATTTAGAGTATTAAAACAATAGAAATGTATTTTATAGTTCTGGAAGTCAGAAGTCTGCAATGCATTTTAGTGAACTAAAATTAAAGTGTGGGAAGGGCTCCATTTTTTTCCTGTATGTTCTTGGGGAGAATATGTTTCCTAGCATCTCACAACATTTTCTCTGACTTATAGTCCCTTCCATCATCTTCCAGCAACACTGCATCTATCTGACTGGTCTTCTATAGTTGCAACTTCCTTTCAACACAGGCAGGAAGTGATCTTTGTTTTTGAGAATCTGTGATTGGTTGTACTGTATCTCCTCAAAAGAACTATCTAAACTGTAACTCTCAGAACCTGTAAATGTAACATTTTTCCAGAAATGGTTTCTGTAGCTGAAATTGGATCTTCAGATGAGAAGATCATCTTGGATTATCTTTCTGGGCTCTAAAACTAATTACAACTTTCTTTACAAAAGAAGAGCAGGTGGAAATTTGAGAGCAAAGCGAAATTGGTGCATAAGAAGCACTGTGATCACAGAGGAGAAAGTGGAGTAATACAGCTACAAATCAAAGTTATCTGAAGACACTACAAGCTGAAAAAGGCACATAAGGAGTCTCTTCAGAGCCTGCAGAGGCAGTTCAGCCTTGCTGACAACTGGATTTCAGAATTGGAGCCTCCAGAATATGAGAGAATATAATCTTATTTTTTAATGCCACCCAGTTTGTGGAAATTTATTGTAGCCACAAGAAACTAATATTAGACTCACGTGATTACAGAGTTCTCCCAGATAAGGTAGGATAATCTTCCTTTTTCAATTTCTTTAACTTCACTCATGTCTGAAAATCCCCTCGTATCATATAACATATACTCATGTGCTCCAGGTTTTAGTGGGGCATAATTCTGCCTATTATAGTATCTGAACAAAATGTTTACCAATAAAAAAAAAAACACTTTCTGGTAACTTCCAAGAGCACAGCCAACTCTCAAGCTATCCTTTTTTAATTTTCAAAGACAGTACAAAATATAATTAAAATAAAAAATACAAGTGATATAGAATTTCACTTAACAAAGTAATATGAATTTCAAAATATTTGTTGTAATCCATAGTTCTGTCTTCCAACCAGTTATTCTTTTTTTTTCCTTGTGGTACCAGGGATTGAACTCAGTACCCTGCACTTTCCAGGCAAGCACTTATTCTGCTGATCTATCTCCCCAGTCCCCCACCAGATATTCATATTACCAGATACATGCATGTAAAATTGGAATAAGAAAGAAAAAAAGAAAGAAATGTATAAGAAATCAAGAAGAGACAAATACAAACAATTGAAAAAATGAGATGAAACAAATTAAAGCATTAAGTGCTTCTTTCTGTAGACCAGTAGAAATGTACAATACAATTGTACAAACCATCCTTCTTATATATGTAGGTAAATCTCTTTTCCCTGCTCCCTCTGCTGTCCTTCTCCTGAACTCAGTAACTCTTTCCTTTTGAATAAGTTCATTCTCTTTTATCAGTGTCTATTGCACCCTTTAGATACCATTTTTCTCTTTCAGGTTCTCACACTAAGGAGACAATACAGTGTTTGCACATGCAGGTCTTACCTATTGCACTTAAGAGTATGTTCTTTAATTGCATCCATTTGTCAACAAAAGACTCAAATTTATCATGTTTTAGAGCTATACAGTACTACATTGTGTAAAAATACCACATCATCTTTATCCATCTCAGGTTATCTTTTATATTTTACTTTGATCCTTACTTACTTGCCTAGGATCTCTTTCCTGAATATCAGTATCAAACAGAAAATAAAGTACAAATGTAGAATTAGGCAGACCTGTGTTGAAACTCTATTTTATTTTCTTGAACAATTTATTTAACTTTAATTAATTTGTTTCCCCGTCTGTAAAATCTTTTGATAGTCACATGTCCTCCATAGTAACTGGGAGGATTACATGAAATGACATATATAACATGCTTAGCACATAATAGTCATTCTATTGGTGCAGATTTTCTTTTGCTATCATCCTATAATTTGAGAACCTATAATTATCCATAATCTTGAAATGTATGTTCTTGGAGAGGAGATATTTTTGTATAAGAACTTTCTTTTTTTTTTGTATAGAAACTTTCTAAATTTCCTTCAAATCTCACTGGATAAACAAATTTCTTTTCTTTTAAAATCCCTCAGCTTTATTAAAGTATGGCTGGAAATAATAATGGTCCATAGGGGTGAGGCATGGCTTAGTAGTAAAGTGCTTATCTGTGTGTGCAAGGCCCTAGGTTTCATCACTAGCATCAAATAAAGTTAAATATGATCACTGTACAGAAGCTTTCAAATCTGAATATATGAATGATTCCCATGTATTCATTGCATTTTATTTTGTACTTGATTATATCTGCATAACACTGATGTTTCTGCTTAAAAAGGGAAAATTATTATGCAACTGGCTGCTGTAATATCAAACAAGGTTTTATGATGTGTCTAGTATGTGTTAAGTGTTGTAGGTACTACAGGATGAGATTGACACAGTGCCTATGTTTGCTGAGTGGGAGAGATTGGCAAGTGATTAAATGATACTATTATAGTGTGATAGGTGTCATGATGAATATGGTGTGGGGGAGGAGGTCTCACAGATGACATAGAAAGGGATAAAGACACTTTGGAATTGGAGCTGTCTAAGTTGGGATCTGAAGGGCAATAAAAGTTAGTTATGTTGCGTCCCTCTTACTCTCCACAAAACCAAAAAGAATAAAACTTTGCTTGTAATTCAGTTAACTTAAATATTAATTTAATTTTTATATTTTTTTCATAATTTTATTGAGAAACAAATAGCAATGAGACAGTTTCAAACCAAATTGGTAGGACAGTTTCAGTAATTAATACAGTGCATACATTCTTCCTAGTGGTTATTTGCTGTACAAGATGCAGACATGATATCCTATTTACAAACACCATTAGAGCAAATCACTCTATTCATTAAGAGAATGTAACCATATATCTATCCTAACCACTTTAAATACACAGATACAAAATGGACATTCATCGGTATACCCCATTTTTTCTAAGTTCCGTTATTGAGTATTATAGGTGCAAAAATATTAATAGTAGAAGAAATTAAGAAATCAAATGTCCAACAATTGAATTGCTAAGTGATTTATGATACATCTAGTTGATGGTGGGCTGACCAGATAGCTCAGCAGACTGAAGAGCCTACTTTGGCAGAGCACAGTGGCTGGGGTTTGATCCCTGGGGTACCAGCCCCGCCCCCGGGGTGTGCTGAAATGGTGACTGAGACTGGGCGTGGTGGTACGCACCTGTAATTCCAG
Organism: Octodon degus; assembly: GCF_000260255.1. Taxonomy (NCBI): domain Eukaryota; kingdom Metazoa; phylum Chordata; class Mammalia; order Rodentia; family Octodontidae; genus Octodon; species Octodon degus. The sequence continues at coordinate 8,686,367 of NW_004524639.1, forward strand.
TGCTTGGGAGGCTGAAAACAGGAGAATGAATCACTTCGGTTCCAATCTAGTAGTGAGTCTCTGTACACCCTCTACACCCTGCAGAGCCTGTCCTAAATTCATAAAAAAGATTAATGGTTTCTGGAATAATAATGGTACCAAAAATATATCATGCATTTATTTATGTCCCATTGCTGATCAAAGCATTTTTGGTATCCTAATTCATTTAATCCTTCCAATGAGTCTGTGGACTAGGTAATACTACTATTATTGTATTATCAACAGGAAAACTGAAGTACAAAGGTTAAATTAAAGTGTCTAAGTTTAGATAGGCAACAAGTTATAGAACTGGGATCCAAGAAATGACAAGTTGACTTTAAAGCTTGTGCTTTTGATCCTTAAAGTGAGTACTCTTCTACCTCTTTGGGGAAAGGAGGGTTGCATGAAAATGGAAACACAGAAGTGATGTTTGAGAGCAGAAAAAAAAGACATAGTATGACTGTATGATCATAAATGCATTAAGTACCAAGAGACTGGTTGAATGAGTGATGACTAAACCGGGGGTTGCTTTGTCTTTCTTTCTTTCTTTCTTTCTTTCTTTCTTTCTTTCTTTCTTTCTTTCTTTCTTTCTTTCTTCCTTCCTTCCTTCCTTCCTTCCTTCCTTCCTTCCTTCCTTCCTTCCTTTCTTCTTTCTTTCTTTCTTTCTTTCTTTCTTTCTTTCTTTCTTTCTTTC
>NW_004524639.1:8687178-8723290 GCF_000260255.1 Octodon degus
TTCTTTCTTTCTTTCTTTCTTTCTTTCTTTCTTTCTTTCTTTCTTTCTTTCTTTTGTGCAGGGTCTCACTACACAGCCCAGACTCGTAGTGATCCTCATGATTTCTGCCTCCCAAGTGCTGGGATTACAGGAGCGTGCCACCACACTCAGACTCCATCACTGGCTTAGCACCCCCCCGGGGGTGGGGCTGACATGGCACGTGGAATCAGGGATCAAACCCTGGCCCCTGCACTTACCTAAGCAAGTGCTTAGTCTGCTGAGGTATACCACTGGCCTTTTTCTTTTTCTTTTTAGTTTTCTTTCTTTCTTTCTTTTTTAAAACTGGGAGTTGGCATAGGGCTTGGTTATTTGATCAAAAAGATTTACAACAAAAGAAATCTTATGTCATGTTTATTAAGAGAACAATGTAATTATAAGACTGTTACTAGCTAATATTTTGAGCTCCTACAATGTAGGAGTAAATACTTAATCTAATTCAATACTTGAAGCAGTGTATGAGATAGGTATTACTATGCAGAGTCTTTTAAATATCTCTGAGGGATCAGTTCTAGCACTCTCCCTCATATAAATATCAAAATCTATACATGATGATGCCCCTTGTATAAAATGGCATAGTATTTTCAGATAACCTACATAACCTTCTTATGTACTTTAAATCATCTGTAGACTCCTTATAATACAAATTACAGTATAAGTGCTATATACATAATTGTTATAGTATGTTTTTTTGAGAATAATAGCAACAAAAAGGGCATATGTTCAGTAGAGAAGCAATTTTTTAAATGATTTCCATCTGCAGTTGGTTGACTCCATGAATGTGAAAACTATAAATACAGAGAGCTGACTGTATTTTCACTTTCAGATGCAGTAACTGAGACACAGAGAAAGATTCACAGCTCAGAAGTATTGAAGCTAGGTTTTGAATCAAGGCAGTCTGACTCTAAAATATATTGAATTCCTTCTGAAACTTCTGTCTCTCATGAGTTAAGAATTTTTCCTCTTGGCTGAATTATTTCCATCACCCTTCAAACATACTGTAATCATTTGTATTATTCTTAAAAACTCGATTTTTCTCTCTCATTACAGCAAAACTTTTTGAAAAATTTTTCTCTGTATACTGTTCCATCTTTTTTTTATCCATTCCATTGAGGCTTTTATGCCTTCCACTTCACTGAAATTGTTCTCAAGGTCACCAGTTACCTCATTTCTAAATGCAAAGGTCAATTCTCAGTTCTCATCATATTTGACACTAACACATAGTAGCATCACACCTATTTCTTTATATCTTTCTGGTGGCTCCAGTTGCCTTTTGTTGGTTCCCCTTCATATCTCCAGTTTCCTTTTTGTCAGAATCCTAGGCTGTTTCTCACTTCTGTTCACGATCACTCCCTCAGTGACATCAGTCTGTCTGCAGGTATTGTGCTATTCAATCCCACATTTATATCTGGAGTCCAAATCTCTCTTCCAAACTTACTTTTTTTATCCCCAATTGCATATTGTAGTTCTCTTTTATATCTAATGTAAATCTTAAACATAGCATGCCCCAAACTAAAATATTGCTGTTTTTCCCACAATCAGATCCTCCCACTATCTGATCCATCTCAATTAGTGACCATTCTGTATAGGTCAACATCTCTATTCTGTCTAGGTCAAATCATTATCTTTGACTCTTCCCTTTTCCTCACCCCACTCCCACCCTTCCTCAGTCTGAAATGAAATTTAATGATTTGACCTTCAAAAATATTTAGAATCTAACTATTTTAATCAATTTTACAGCAATTACCATGACATGCTTGAATTACTGCAATGACATCTTAACTAGTCTACTTGATTCTGCCCTTAACCCTCTAACAGAGTAGCCTGAGCTATCTTAAAACCTAAGGCAAATCATGCTATTTTGTTATCAAACCTCTCCAGTAGCTCCTTTCATTATAAGCTGAAGTTAATGGCTACATAATCACCTGAAGAACAACTTCAGAAATAACAACATCTGGGCTGTATACCCACAAACTGAATTTGGTGGGATTATATATTGTATAGCCCAAGAGTTTAAAAAAGTTCTTGAGGTGATACTGAGACTGAAGTGGGGTTGAGAATTCTTGGCTGTTTATTTGTCTTGAGTTTAGCTTCTCTTAGTCATGTCCTCACTAAGTCTACTGTAGTCACACCGCTCTTCTGGTAGAAGAAATCACCTATGTTGTTCCCTTAGAGGCTTGGCACTGACTCCTCCCACACCTTCTATGTCCATCCCTAGTTCCCAGCATGACTCACTCCCTCCTTCTCAGGTCCTTCACACGTGACTTCCCTATGATGTCATCCTTGGTTCCTTGTTTAAAAATGAATCCACCTTTTCTGCTTTATTTTTACCTATTATTCTTATCTCCTGAAGCTGTTTTATTTATTTCTTTTAGTGCCTATTTTCCTTAGCTAGAATGTAAGCTCTCTAACAATAGGGATAGATTGTGCTTATCACTATTTTCCTGATGTCTGATGTATAGTATCTATTCAAGAAATAATGGTTGAATAAACTATTTAACAAAATATCACATAATAAAAGAAAATTTCAGGGGCCCAGGGAGATAGCTCAGTAGAATAAGTGCTTATCTGGCAAGCACAAGGTCCTGAGTTCCATGCCCAGTACCCCTCCCTCCAAAAAATCAAATAATAAAGTGAAGTTAGAGTAAGAGGTAAACAAGCAACATGTAGAGCTGAAGAAAACTAATATGTATTTTCTGCAGACAAAAAGTGTCAGTAAGCTAAATATGGTAAGCACACTAGTGTAAATTGAGATTAATTTTCAGCCTATCAGAGGAAGCCTTAATTTATACTTTTTGATTCTTTGTCAATCTGGTGAAGCTGATGGAAGGAAGCTATTTTTAAATAAAGTTAGAAAATTTTTTAAAAAGGTGGCAAAGTAGTAATAGTACACATGCCTCTGTATTAACATATTAAATTGGCATTTGCTAAATATTTTTCTCTAAGGTTTGGATAAGAAAATATTTTGGCTCTGAGAACAATGCAGTCTCTTGAAACTACTTAGCTCTGCGAGTAAAACATGCAAATAGATGCAGATAGTACACATGTGAATTATCTTGGCTATCTTCCAGCAAGAAATTTACCTACAAAAGGAAGCAACAGTCATGGTTTGCCAAATAATATCTACTGTGGCTCTAATACCTAGCATAATTTTGATGTAAGAATGAGCATAAGTGAAATTTTATGACATCTACAACACCTATGATATATGTATTTTTGTGATTTTTATTGGTAGCAGTCATAAATATTAACTATGATTTGTACTTTGAGAGTAGAAGGAAATGCTATATTATAGTTAGAGGTCAGTAAAAGAAGATGTAATGTTTCATATTCAAATTCACAATTTCTCTAAATTTTATCCATGGATGCCAGAATAAGAATCTTCTGAACTAGGGCTGGGGAGATATCTCAGTGGTCTAAGTGCCTATCTGGCAAGCACAAGGACCCAGGTTCATCCCAGGCATGGCCTGGGGTACAATCTCAGGTACCACATGTGGTGCCGACCCCAGAACCCCAGTTGTGCTGTGTCAGCCCAGAAATCGGGCATGGTGGCTCACGCCTGTAATCTCAGCTCTAGGGGGGCTGAGATAAGAAGATCACTAAAAGTCTGAGTTGTATAGTGAGACCCCATACCAAATAAACAAATAAATAAATAAAAATTTAAAAAAGAATCTTCTGATCTAGGAATATTCATAAGCAGTTTAAAATATATTTATTAGTATTGAATAAACAGCTAGTGCAGATTGAATCAAACTCTTTCTGAGTTTGAAATCTGTGAAGATCCTGTTCACTTGGCTTTGTGGTTACAGTGTGGGACAACTGCAAGAATCGACTTCCATAATGTCTCATAGCTTGTAGTAAAGTGTGTAAGGATCAGTTACACAACAGAAACAAGTCAGAAAGGAAGCAGAGCAGGTTAAATACCATTCTCTGGAGTGCAGCAAAGGAATTAAAAGACAGGGTTCTTCTATAACTCTTAAATTCTGAGAAAGCTTATTGCATTGACAAGATATGAAGGCTTTGACAAGACTAGTTCTATTGTATATGTACATACGATACAAAAGAAATTACTAAGAGAAACAATGGAAAGCCCACTGCTCTGGCCAGAGAAGGGCAGATTCCTTCCCTGGGATGTATGCATTATTTAACAGTTTCCACTACCTCAGAATTCCTAAGAAAAAATTTACATATCCCAGCAATATCTTTTAAACACCATAACTTTCATAACAGTGCCTTATATCCTATTCTGCCTTATAATGCAGTTCTAATATAATTATAACTACTACATTGATTGAATCAGAATCTATACAGATTTCTTTTTTGTGTGTTTTTATTTTAGGGAAGGGTCTACAAGGTGATCAGGGTCTCACTACTAGATTGGACTTGTAGTAATCTGCCTGTTTACAGCCTCCCAAGTGCTGGGATTACAGGCCTGCGCCACCACACCCAGTCTCAATTGCCATTTTACCACACCCCTGGGGGCAGGGCCAGCATGACAGTTCCCAGGAATCAAACCCCTGGCCCCTGTGCCTGCTTGCAGGCACTTTAATATGTTGAGCTATTTGGCCAGCCCTTCTATGCAGATTTCTAAGGACAGCTTAAGCAGGGGTTTTTTTCTTAGGACTCAGAAACTGAGTTCCTTTAAAGTAAGAGGTAAAAAAAGCAAAAGCTTGCTATTTTGAATTTATGGCAATAATAGAAAAATTGCTAGGTACTTTTGATGAAAGGGTTTAAAGTGAATGTAACACTACATATATTGATTTCATATTTCAATGGACACCCAGATTTATTGATTAGAAAAGGACTGACTCAAGCCAAGATTGATTTGATAGAAATCACAGCCTGCTTATTTATCATGTGGAGAAAATTTACACACCTACCTAGGCATAGAGGTATTACTTTATTGACTCTGAATTAAGTCTTGGCTAGGTGTCAAGTTTTCATCTGCATCTCACAAATTTCTTTTGGGAAAGTTCTTGTTTCCATATGGGCAAGAAACCATGAATAGAATGATTTGGTAGTTTAAATGTACAGAAATACTTTGAAAAATCAGATATTGTAAAATATTTTTAACTGGAATTTGTGGTGATGTTAATATTGTTGGCCAAATGAATTTCTTTTTATTCTGCTCATAATCAAAGCACAGGACAATATTAACAAGAAGACAAAATCTCAAGGACTTTTTAGATATGCTCATTCATAAATAAACATTAGTGTGTGAATTAGAAATCATTCTCTAATAAGGTAGGATGTTAAAATAAGTAGTTCAGAAACAAGCAAGCAAACACAGTCTCCTATGCAACTCTACTTAGAAGAACTTTGTTAGGTTAACAGTAATTTAGCCAACATTATGAATCCTTTATAATATGCCAAGATTATGCTATGAATTTTCATAGAGTTTTTTAAATCATTTACAAAAAACCATATTAAATAGCTGTTGGTATTGTTTTCATTTTACCTTTCAGAAAAGTGACATTCAGATAGGCAAAAGGGCTGGCCAGACATCTCACAGCTAGTACATGGCACTGGGATTAAAACCAGCTCCAAAGGGCTCTCTAATCTGTGAGATCCTGAATGATTTATTCTTCCAGAAGTAAGAAGGGAGTAGGAAAGAGAATAAATAGGCCAAAGTGTTTAACTGAAAATCCTAAGTATTGTATCTTTCACAAATTAATTACTTAGGGAGTAGGTTTCTAACTATAAACCAAGTGGCATTAGGTTTTGAAAGACAAGGAGTTAATCTAATTTCTTATTGCATGGTTATTCTCCTAAGCACAATAGCTGCATTTCAAGGGAAAGAGCTGTTCATAAGTGTTAAGGGCCTTATAACTGTTCAAATGCCCTTTTAATACTCTTCTTACTGGCAAAGGTACATTAGAAATGAAATACAGCGGAAGAATAATTCAAACTCCTTGGATGGTGGCATTTTGTAAACCTCAAAGCCATAGTACAAATCTCTCTCAAACCTCTGGAAATCCATCTTCACAGCGCAGAGTAGGTGGTAAGGGGCTTGCAAATCCGTTTCAACCTGACAGCTCCGAACTTAACTTGTTTTCTGATTCCTCAGCCATGACAGGTCAGTACTGGACATTTGTCACTTTAAAAGCTAAGTATTCTTTTTAGAGATTGGAGGTCCAAGGAACTGAACTTTAATGCTAGAGTCTAGGCATAGAAGACAAAAGAAAGAGAATGGAATACACATTAAGCCTCTTCCAGTGATTATGTATGAAAATAATATTTGATGACATAATATTGTAAGAGTTTCCATGCTTTTAAATATATCGTATTGGCAAATTTTCTCAACATCTTGAGTGACGTGTCTAAATTTATTTGCTTCACTGAATCAAATGTTCTCTTAATTCTTCCTTTTCTTTTTTTTTTAATTTTTTTATTTATTTGAGAGAGAGAGAGAGAGAGAGAGAGAGAGAGAGAGAGAGAGAGAGTGGTGTGTGTGTGTGGCCAGCTCAGCCCACCAGGGGGCGGGGCTGGCTGGCATGTGGTGCTGGGGGATCGAACCGCGGTCCCTGATGCCTTTGCTAAGCTTGTTCCAAGTAGGTGCTTTAGACCACTGAGCCATCTCTCCAGCCCCTTAATTCTTCCTTTTCAAAGAAATCTATCTTCATATATTTTGAGGAAGCAAATATCCTGTCTGATCACAAATACTACTCTGTCATGTGTATATCTACTGAGCCTGGAAAATCCACTATGATATTTCATTTATTCAGTAAATTTTTCCACTTATTACACCTGTACTTCGTTCTACCAATCACCAGTCTGTCCAACATATATTTGTCTGTTCTATGTTAGGCATTCCACTGGGTTCTAGAAATTCATTGGTAATTAAAATACATAGGGTCTTTACCTTGGGGTACAGCCTACATTCAAGGAAAATAGACAAAGTCAAAAATACAGAAGTAACCCACTTCAAATTGTGCCAAGTGCTAAGATGAATAAAAATTGAGCTGAGAACTACGATTGAAAATATCAAGAAGGGATCTATGAAGCACATTCAAGTGTCAGTTCAGTTGAGACTAAAATATTCCTCCAGCAGGAACTCTATTTAAAATTTGAATAGATTAGGTAGTAATAGTAATGCACTAACTCACTAGAATGCTCACATTCTCTGAGGGGATGACTAAGGGCACAGGTCTTGGCACAGATAATTTTGAGTGGCGAGTGGCTCAAGAGGCAGAGGAATAACGGACCCTCTTCTATGTGCTAGGCTGTCCAGTAGGTACTAGATCATCTCTTTTTATTGCAACCTCAGCACTAAGAGGTGAGCATAAACTGCCTTCTAGAAATAAGCAAACAGGTTCTGAGCAGTTAAGCAAGTAGAATAATATAAAAGGTTAGTCAGTGCCCAAGCTTAGCTGGGACACTCCGGCAGTACTGGATAAAATCTAAGGACTAAAGAAAGGGAGAGAGAGGTGAACAAAGGAAGAAGGGATACAGTGTCATTGATGAAAAATGAATTAAAAATGAAGTCTTCTTTTTAAATTGATTATAATTTACCTGGACAAATGCATCAAAGAGAAGGACAGGAGGATATCACAAACAATAGTAATAATCAAATATAAACTGTGTATTATTCCTGAGGAAGATGAACAAGCAACATTAGTGGGAACAGTCACTGTGCTTTGAAGTGCTTTGGGGAGATTTTTAAAGAATAATCTACAATGGGGACTTCTTTTAAATGTAATGCTTGTTTCCCTTTGCTTGGATAAAGTGATTTTAGATTTCATACAAAACAATGATTGCTGAGGGGCTGAGCCAGGAAAATGGTGACTTTGGGAGAGAGCGGCACCTCGGGCGGCAGAGGCAGCACCGAGGAAGCATTTATGATCTTCTAAGGTAAAGCAGATAGAGAAAAGAGATTCAGTTCTAACATCCAAAAATCAGATTGAAAAGTTGATGAGTCCTGGATCCTCTTACTTCAATTTGAACCCATTTGAGGTTCTTCAGATAGATCCTGAAGTGACACATGAAGAAATAAAAAAGATTCCATCAGTTGTCCATATTGGTGTATCCTGACAAAGACGAAGACGATGCTGACAGAGCACAGAAGGCTTTTGAAGCTGTGGACAAAGCTTACAAGTTGCTACTGGATCAGGAACAAAAGAAGAGGGCCCTGGATGTAATTCAGGCAGGAAAAGAATACGTGGAACACACTGTGAAAGAATGAGAAAAAACAAAGAAGGAGGGAAAACCTACAAATGTAGAGGAGGTTGATCCGGATCTGTTCAAACAAGCTGTGTATAAGCAGACCATGAAACTGTTTGCTGAGCTGGAAATTAAAAGAGAGAGAAGCCAAAGAGATTCATGAAAAGAAACGACAAAGGGAAGAAGAGATTGAAGCTCAAGAAAAAGTCAAATGACAGAGAGAGTGGCAGAAAATCTTTGAGGAAAGTCGAGATGGTAGGGCCGACAGCTGGCCAAACTTCCAAACAAATACAAAGGGGTAGAAAGAAAAGAAAAATAGGACCTTCCTGAGACCACCACAAGTGAAAATGGAGCTGTGCGGGTAATCTGCTGGATAACAGCCACAGAACCCTGCCCTGGCTCTCTCCTTCCTGCTTTGAAGAGCTTTTTCTTTCCTCCCACCGCCATTCAAACATAGAGTAGTATTTTCTTTTTAGTCCATTTTGTTTTCAATACAATTTAATATTAATCAGAGTAATTCTTTTGTACATTGAAAGGAGGGGCTTGGTTTAAAAGAAATCCTCCCCGATTCCTCACCCCTAGAACAATCGGGATTGGAAGGTGCCACCATTGACCCTGCCTTCTTTCCCACAGCCTGTAACTTAATGTTTTGTACTTCACTGAATTGCGATGTTTAGAAACTTCATGTGTAGTTCATGAAAATCATCTAATTAAACATATTGCTTACAAAAAAACCCAAAACAAAACAAAACAAAGATTATTGAACTGTCTGGAAGGTCAATAAGTACACTAAGATCATTGAGTACAGTCATCATAGCTAATATATATGTATATATATATATTTTTTTCTATTAGTTTATTGAAAGGAATAATTAATGCTTATGTTTGATCAGTCTTACATTGCTATATCTTATCTGAGCAACTACTTTGAAGATACCAAAATGCAATATAATGACCATTGTTAATTTCCTATAATCTTGTTTTGATATTTCGTATCATTTTTATTTATTAATTATTCTTTGTAAATAAAAAATAAAGAGCATTGGGTTATGAAACACTGTGGGCTAGGCAACACTGTGAGCTAGGCAACATCCTATTTGTGGTGCTATTTCAGGTTGAAATACATAATGATAATTGCCTCCAGTTCTACTTCTCATCACTAAAATGTGACAGTGAATACATGAAAAATATTACATTATGTAAGTACACATTTATAACAATAATACCCCTTTGTCAGATAATGTGGAACAGTGAAGTTTCATGGAATATGTTATTAGAGTTGCAAGCGAGCAATATTTACAGTGGATCAACACAGTATCACATAACCCAACACAAGGTGTGGAAAGTATTAGAAAGAATGAAAAATTGTGGACATGAAACATTTGCTTTAAGGAATCACAAAGGAACGTACATAAAGGGAGGAAAATAGTTGCAAGGTCAATGATCCTCAGACATTTCTGAATATCCCCCATATTCTCAATTTGATTTATCAATAAAGGTAAGGCCAGGTGGTCAGGATGGTGAAATTTACTTCTGGCTTAACATCTCCAATCTCAATGTTAATCTCTTCATTGTATTATAGTTCTTAAATCTTTCATTCTTCTGTGAAACACAAACTTGATGAAGCCAGAAATAAGATTGGCAAGGGTTACATTTATAGCATATAACAGTGCTTAGCACATACTACATGCTCAATAAATATTTGATTTTTTTCAGCATTTCTTTGTTCTCTGTTTACTATGATAAACAGTCACTGTAAAACTGTCTCACTGAGGCTTTGGTATCTTGAAACTTCATTTTTAGCATCAGTAGTTCTTTGTGCCTGCAACATCCTTGCCTGAGTTTGGAAAATGGACAAATGAAATGTGACCATTACATGACTATAAACATCTACTTGTTTCATGATCATCTTGGGTCAAAGCTATCAATATCAGTCTGTAAAGATTCCTTTACATACTTTTAAAATTCTCATGTGACTGAAGAAGGTACCCAAGAAACCTGAAGAGCTGAGGTTACAATGCAGGACAACCCAGCCTCTTTTTAAAAATATATTTTAATGAGAAAGAATATATAAAAAGGCAATGAAGCAGTTTCAAAACAGGTTAGTAGGACAGTTACAATAATTAGCACATTGCACATTGTTGTCTTCATAGTAGTTATTCAGAGGACAAAATGTAGACATGATATCTTGTCTAAACAATCTTAGTACAAACCTTTCTTCTCAATGAACTAAGAGAAAGTAGCTGTATATCTGTCCTATCTTGTATATACATATACATGGATTTTTTCACAACAAAACGGCCCTTTATTTATATCCCCCTTTTTTTTTTGTTCTGTCAGAAATGGATATTCCACTGCAATTAAAGAAGCTGTATTTGGAGAAGTCTTTAAAGGACCTTTTCATACTTGATGCCAGTCCAAAGACTGTAGGTACTTGAGCTCAGCAAAATATAACCCAATATAGTCCAATAATCCATAATAGGAGTGAGTTATCAGCACGCATGACAATTGTCAGAAGTTGTTGACTTGAGCCTTCCCAGCCTCTTTTTGTCTTGGTCTCGGCAGAGAATAGGCCCTGTATCATTTATCTTGTGCAGTATAACCAATTCATGTGATGTTTGACTGCTGAAAAGGATGCATTCTCTCACTTTGCAGGTGGTTCTGCCCCAAGTCTCCCACAGGATGCAACCAAGCTGAAGGTCAGGGCTGTGATAACCCAAAAGCCGAGTTGGGACCATCAGGACTGGGACTGCTGGCAGATACACATGGTCTGCTCTAACTGTGGCCTGGAGTCTCCTGTCCTTGCCACAAAGGCCTCTCATATGTGTGTCTTTTGCTACTTGCACATGCCAGTTACACAACAGCTGGCACTGGGATGCAATTTGACCTAACCACAGCCATCTTGATTCGTAACCACCATCCTGCGCACCATGGACTTTCATGTGCACTCCCATCCCCAAAGACAGGTGTCCTCCCAGCCTGAGATGGGTTCGGGCTCCTAAATATTTGATATTTGTGTGAATTGTTCTTTTGTATTCCTTGAAAGTTCTTTTGATGTTTCTTCCATGCTAAGAAGCTGCCTCTAGTTTCTAAATCTCTCCTGACCCAATTTCCCTAAAAATGTATTTTACGTTATATTTTGTTCCCTCAGAGATTCTCTAGAGAGCGCGGGTTTTAACCAATAAGATTAATAGTTTCAGACACTGCCTTAATCCAGATGTAAACATAAAAAGAGACATTTAAGGCAGGGGCTGGAGATGAAGAGTATGTTGAAAACAGCTCTGTGGATACATACTTCTGTTAAGAGCTCAGATCATCTAAGGGTTGGAAGGAATCGTAAGCTTTGTTCACCTCCCGCTCATCAGTTAGCTGTTGGATCACAAAGGCCATTTTATTTGCTTTTTCCCAAAACATCTCTTCTTCTCTTTCTTCTCACGCACAGAACCCCTATTTACAAATGGACACATTTCTATCTAGCGTAAAAGACTTTATTTTCCTGCCCTTTTTGCGTTAAAGGCAGTGATATGTGACCAAAGTGTCCACGGTACTTCCAGGGAGGCTTCTAAAAGGTACTTTGTAGTTCTTCTACAGAGACTTCTTAAAAGGACATGTTTAAGAGGGGTCCCATTTATTTTGCTGCATTTCTTCCTTCTTTAGAGCTACAGTGATAATATGAGGGTCTCAACTCTATAGGACCTTGTGGTACCCTTAAGGATAGAAGATATGTGACAGGATGATACAACAGAGATATAGGAAGCTAGAGCTACCCTGTAGCATTGCCTAGCCTGCTTCTGAACATCTTTCAAGAAGTAGTAGTAAATCTATTATTTAGATATTGTTGTTTTGTTTTCTGATTGTTTGCTCTAATATATATATATATATATATATATCATATATATATATATATATATATATAATATATATATATATATATATATATATATAACATATATTCCTGAATTTTACTCCAATTGATTCAGCTATATTATTTTTATTGCATCTAGGACCAATGACCATTTAACAATGATATGGACATTTGTAGGGTAGCAGAATGCAAGATTTGTGGGGTAAGACTTCCACTCAGATTCCAGAAGAAAGCCTGGGAGGCTAAAGAGTATACCCTTGAAAGGGCAGTATGTAAATCTATGAGCGAAGGTGAAAATCTGTGCAGATACCAGGAATGTGGACTATTTACTGAGGAATGGCTCAAGTAATAAGCTAAATCACTGAGGACAGAGGAAAGGAGGGCTGCTATGGGCAATGATAATATTGTTGTTTTGTTTTCCGATTGTTTGCTCTATATATATATCACATATAACATATATTCCTGAATTTTACTCCAATTGATTCAGCTATATTATTTTTATTGCATCTAGGAGGAATGACCATTTAACAATGATACGGACATTTGTAGGGTGGCAGAATGCAAGATTTGTGGGGTAAGACTTCCACTCAGCTTCCACTCAAACTCCATTTGGAGTTTACATCTCACTGCAACTTGCCCTGGATACTGGACGTGAAGCTATGCAATTTAGTGTATGCTCTGCTCAGTCTGATTTCTTCTACTCTCTTGTACTTCCCTCTTGGAATGACATGATTAAGCTGTGATATTGTACATAGGCAGAATTTACCTTTCCTTCTGATTTGTATATACATTGAATCTTGGAGATGGACTAAATGAAATTTAATAAAGATATGTGCATGAGTCTTTAGGGGGTCAAGGGAAGAATGTTACGGTTTAGATCAAGAATGGCCCCCAAAACTCACATATGCTCAGACATAAGGGCTTTTGGGAGGTGAAAGAATCAAGTAGGTACTAGAGATAAACATGCTATTAGGAGAGGGGGACCAGCTCAGAAAAGACAGGTCACTGAGAGTGTCACATGGAAAAGTATATTTCCCTCCCCACTTTCCCCTTCTCTGTTTCCTGGCCTGCCTGATGTGAACAGCCTTCCTCTGCTGCAGGTCCCTCTCCATGCCATTTCTGCATTTGAGTCTGCCAAACCTGGACTGCAGCTTGTGAAATTATAAAACAAAATAAGCCTCTCCTCCTTGAAGTAGCGGATGTCTGATGCTGTGTCTTAGTGATGAGAAAGCTCTATTCCATTATTTTCACCTGACATACAGTCAATGCTAGCTTCTTATTTTTTAAATTTATTTTTAACAGCTATGTATAACATAAAAATTTCATGTATTACTGGAGCAACATATAATGTTTCAATACATGTGTACATTGTATTATAAATACAATGCATTTATATAATATAAATACAATATAAAACAGTTTAACCATTTTTTGTTTTATTGAGACAAGGTTTCATTATGGAACCCAGGCTAGCTTCAAAGTCTCTGTTAAAAAATTTCCAAATTATCTGTTCTAGCTTTTTAAGTTATTGCATAATGCTGATTATTGTTACTGATAATCTCCCTATTGTAACAGCACATGAGAAATTCCATTTCTATCTAACTGTGACACAGTACCCATTAATCCAAGTTTACCCCATAAGTACAATCCTACTCCGAAATTCTATGAATTTGGACAATTTTGATGTCTCCCAGGAATCACAAACCATGGGTCTTCAAAACTCATCACACTCCCCCACATCACCCAAAAATCAAAAAATCACTTTCCTACCTTTCCACAATTATTCCTTCCAATGAACATGACATGACATATTATTATTTCTATTTAGGGATGGGAAAACAAAATCTCAGGTTAGTTAATTTGCCCTCTTACAAATCTCTAAGTTGCTAAAAGCAGAGTCTCATATATGTTAGTCTGACTCTGAAGTTGGAACTCCCACCAACTATGTTAAATTGCCATTTTAGGGGATTTTATTATAAGATATTTGTCTTTATCTTGAAAATCAGAGAGCAAGTTCCTGTGGGAAGGGAATGTTAAGTAGGAAAATGTTGTGGAAATGATTAGGTTAGGAGAAAAGGAAGGACTCCTGAGTACCAGGGACCAACACAGTTCAAGAAGTGCAGGAAGCCAGAAGAAGCTGAAGGGAAAAGTAGGTAGAGCTAGGGCAGGATAGTACAGGTCTGAGGCCAAGATTCTCTTTCTTAGGATCTTCTTGAGAGACACTTCATCTTAGTCAGCTTCAGTTCAGCCTGTAGGAAAATGGTCCTCATGTTGGAAAGGTCAAAACTTTTCATAAGATGAAATCTTGATTCGGACATTACTTCCACTAAAATCAGTATCTACTTGTTTATTGGCTGAACAATTCAATATATTTCAACAATGCTGTATGTAAGATTAATTCTATTTTGCTTTTGACTTGTATTACAGCACTGGGAATTTGTTCCCATGGATTCCCTTGCCTCATTCCCTTACCAGACAGAAAGTTTTAAAAAGAGTGGCAGAAGCAGAAGACATTTTTAGAAGGCAATAATGTCATAATTTGGGGGAGACTTTTTGGGTCCCCATGAAATTTGTAGTAATAGTTATTCTGACATAGGTCCACCGCTTGTTTTATCCTTCTCCAGGAAAAATAATTTATTCCTAGCCTAAGTGAGTTCCTAGGCATAAAATTTTGCTTTTGCTTAGTTTAACCAATATGTAAAAGTATTCCAGCAGTATGAAACCAGTAAGTCCTATGCTTTAACACAATATACTCCAGCGAATGGATACAAAAGATGTGGTATTTTTATAAATGAAGTATAACTCAGCTATAAAAAGACAAACTTGAGCACTTTCTAGATAAATGGATGCAACTAGAGGCTATAATCATATGAAATAAATCAGACCCACATGTGGAAATATCGTATTGTCTACCTAATATAAGAACCTGCAAGAATAAATAAAATCTGAAAAGTATAATAGATATAGTAAAATATAAAGAAACTGAACATAAGGAATAAACAATGAAGATGAAGGAAAAGGAAAAAGACAGGGAAAAAAAGGAAGGGGGAAAATCAAGCAAGTATATCTGCGGGATAGGTAAGATGATTGCACTATTAATTACACCAGTATATTTTTTTAAATATCAGATAATGTTTAAAATTTTCTTGGAGGACTGGTGAGACAGATCAGTGGCATAAGCACCTGCCTGGCATGCATAAGGTGCCAAGTTCGATCCCTGCTACTGAAAAAAAAAAGATAAAATTTTCACTTTGACACAGGTACCACAAAAAAAAAAGAAAAAGAAAAAGAAAGAAAGAAAGAAAGAAAGAAAGAATAAAAGAAAGAAAGAAAAAAAGAAATGAATTTAGTGCTGGCCAAATAGTTCAGTGGATTAAAGCACCTGCAAGCAGGTGCAGGGGCTAGGGATTTGATCCCGAGGTCGTACTGGCCCCGCTCCCACGGCGCCCTGAGATGGCAACTGAGACTGAACATGGTGGTGCGCACCTGTAATCCCAGCTCTTGGGAGGCTATAAACAGGCAGATCACTACGAGTCCAATCTAGTAGTAAGACCCTGAACACCTGTAGACCCTTCCCTAAAATACAATACAATAAAATAAAATAAAATAAAATTTTCACTTTGAATTACTCTGTATTTGAATATCTGTAATCTAAGCAACCACAGTAGTCCCTCGCTATTTTGTGGTTCAACTTTCGTGGACTCATTGCTTCATGGGTTTTCAAAAACTATTAATCTAAGTTACTTATCCTGGATTTTTCACTACATTGCGGGATTTTGTGGTACAATACAGTATACGTATGCTGTTAAAGTTACACAGGTTTACAAGTTTAGAACATACTTAAGAACATTGAAGTGTTTTTAAAAATGTGGGAAAGGTTTATAAGTGTGTGGGAAGGGTTTGTAAATTCTTAAAATGTATATAAATACTAAAATAAATATAAGGTCACTATGCTGATTTTCACTTATCTCGGGTTGTCTGGAACACAACCTCCACAATAAGTGAGGGGCCACTGTACATCAAACATAGCACTTTGCAATACTAAAACTATGCTTAGTACTTCTATTGTTCTTCTAAATGTGCACCGTTTATAATGTCTTATCAATTATGACCATACTCTCTTTAATATAAATTTAAGAAATAAAAAGGACCAGAAAAAATTAAGCATTATTGAAAGTGTTAATGTTTAAGCATTTTTCCAGTCTTGCATACCTATAGCTGTTACTCTGAGCAACAAATTTGATGATAAAAATATGCAATATAACAACCATAGTTAATTTACTATTCCTGTTTTGAAAATCTGTACCATACATTTATAGTTGTTACTGTTTTTTACTTTTTGCTATTTCTTTCTTTTTTACTTTTTAAAATAAAAGAAAACCAAATTGAAAAAAATAAAAAAATTAAAGATATACATTTTAGCTACTTTAAGAAGTAAATGGCCTTTATCAATATCTGGATTACAACTTGGGTAAAGTGAATTTATTTTTTAAAAAGGGATTATTTTGTTTAACATTTAAATTTTATCAACTTCTTAATGATATTGACAAATGCTTTAATGCAATGCATGCTTTCATTTTAAACTAATTAAGAAAATATCAAATTCTTAATGCTACCTAACTATGGATTTATTTTTGAGGTGAAGAAGGCCATTTAGCCTTTGTAAATTGATAAAAGGCAAGACTGATAATTTCATGTATCTTAATTTCTAAATGCCATGCTTTTTATCCTTAGGCAAGGTACTTAACCTTTGGGTTTTTATATTTCAAATAATAACATTATTATCTTATTTCCTTATATCATTACTATTGTGAGACTTTATACATTAAGGATCAGAAAATGCTTTCTTGGATAAATCTAGTGTTTGTTTCAGGGTATCTCAGAGGTACACAATATAATTAAATTATGAATTTTGAATAGTCATATGCTGTCTCTGAATTCTATAAAAGTGCAAAACCTGTGAGAATGGATCATACCAGCATTTACTTACATCCTCAAGTTTTAGCTTCTACTGTGGTATTGGGAGAAACCTTGTGAGAAATGGGCATTATGACAGTTAGGGTGAGGCATCAATTTGAATCTTTTTGGAGTCCACCCTAGGGGTTGGTGTGTCACATTTTTGGGTCTGTCTCGGTATGTAGGTATGCCCTTGGAGTCTATTTATGGTCACGTGATCCTTCCTCTGTAGCACTATTCTTCTGCTCTATTTCCTAGCTGCCATGAACTAAGTAGCTTTGTTCTACTATGCTGTTCCACCACCACATTCTTATTTAGACTTAGCTGACCATGGACTGAAACCCCTGAAACATTAGCCAAATGAAAACTCTCCTCCTTTAAGCAGCGCATGTCAGAGATGGTGTCTAGCAATGGGAAAGCTGACAGATACATCCATATTTGTTTTTCATGACATTGAACATAAAAGCTTAAAACAATCCTAAATAATCATTTATTAAAATATTTAAAAGTTCTTATTTTCTTTTTTTTTATACGAAGTAAAGCCATGTTGTTATGTTGAGCTCTAGGGGACTCATGTCAATAATTTCTGACATTGCCAGTGAAGCGTAAGACCCAATACTATTATGGGCTACTGGGCTCTTTTAGAATATTTTGATGAGTTTACACACCTATAATATTCAAATAACTTAACAACAAAAAGGGGATACAGATGAATGTCCATTTTGTATCTGTGTATTCAAATGGCTAGGATCGATATACAGTTACATTCTCTTAATGAATAGAGGGATTTGTTCTAATGGTGTTTGTAAGTAGGATATCATGTCTGCATCTTGTACAGCAATTAACCACTAGGAAGAATGCATACAATGTGTTAATTATTGAAACTGTCCTACCAGTTTAGTTTGAGACTGTCTCATTGCTATTTGTTTCTCAATAAATTTATGGAAAATAAAATAAAATACATCTCTAAAAAATATTCAAATAACGGAACTTAACAAAAAAGGGATATAGATGAATGTCCATTTTGTATCTGTGTATTCAAAGTGATTAGGATAGATATATAGTTACATTCTCTTAATGAATAGAGCGAATTGTTCTAATGGTATTTGAAGGTAGGATATCATGTCTGCATCTTGTACAGCAATTAACCACTAGGAAGAATGCATGCAATATGTGAATTATTAAAACTGTCCTACCGATTTGATTTTAAACTGTCTCATTGCTATTTGTTTATCAATAAAATTATGGGAAAAAATAAAATAAAAGTTCTTATTTTCTTTTTAAAAGGATTTTATTTTATAAAGGGTACAAAATAGTAGCATAACCAAAAAATTACAAAAGATACAGAATTTCACTTAACAAAGTAATATGAGTTTCACAGAATATGTTGTAATGCAGTATTGTCTTCCAACATTCTTAGTTTTTTGATGAATAAATTTGTATACTTATGAAGTATAACATGATGTTTTACAGAAAGCATTATGTGATAGAGTGGCTAAATCAATCTAATTAAGATACATATTATATTAGCTAATTTACTTGGTAGAAAAAAATATCTGATACCCACAACTTGAAGAAGAGGTAGTTTTTGCTTATGATTTCGGAGGCAGTAAGGCAGAAACATCATGGTAGAAGAGTACGGTAAAGCAAAACTTCTAAGTTCTGGCCCTACCTACTAAAGCAATTCAGCTTAGGAACATCAGTGGATTAATCCAATCATATTCTGAAAACTCCACCTCTGAACATGTGAGACTTTTGGAAGACATTTTTAATGGAAATTATCATGTATTATATTAATTTCTTGTCTTACTTACTTTTCTTTCATTTCTGAGATAAAATACCTGATGCCCAAAGTTAAAGAGGCGAAGGTTTATTTATGTCACAGTTTGTAGAAGTTTCAGCCCAATGGGCCTGAACAATGTCTTTTGGCCCTTTTTATCCTATCCAGGCAACCTAGGATCTGTACCACTCACACCCTTAATCCTAGTGCCACTCATCCTAGCATTGCACCATGAATTAATTCCAGCTTCACACACTGTGAGGCCACCTCTGAAAAAGCCCAACTTGTGAATGCATGAGGTTTGGGAGAAACATTTTTACATAAGCCATAACATTCTGCATATGGCCTCCAAGGACTCATGTACATCTTTTTATGAAAAAGGGATTTAGTCCATCTCTAAGAGCTACCAAATTCATAGCAGTTTCAGCATTGATGAAGTCCAAGTCCAAAGTGTCCTCTGAGATTTTAGGCTAACTCTGTGCTGCCAACTTTGTACTAATGAAAAGACAGTTAAGCACTTCCAACATTCAAAGGCATGACATAGGGTTGGCCAGATAGCTCAGTTGATTAAAGTGCCTGGAGTTCGATTCCTGGCACAATGCTGGCCCTGTCCCCGGGGCACTCTGAGATGGTGATTGAGACTGGGCATGGTGGTGTGCACCTGTAATCACAGTGCTTGGGAGGCTAAAAACAGGAGGATCTCTATGAGTCCGATCTGTGTAGTGAGACCCTTAGACCCTGTACAAAATAAAAAAAAGGCAAAGCATAAATGTTTTCATTTCAAAAGTTACAAACAGGAGGATAGCAAGAAATGGGAACAAAGCAAGACAAAAACCCTCAGGGAAAACATTGAAATCCCATAGATCCACTTCTAGTATGCCTAGAAATCTGTCGCAATTTTTGAACTTCAAAGGGCTTAGGTGGCTCCACCCCTATGGCACTGATGGTGTTTGTAGTTCCCATGGCGTCTCCTTTTGGCTGACTCTTATCTCTCCTTGCCATTTTCCTCAGAGGAACCATATTCCTGGCTTCTCTAAATTTCTGCAGTCTCCACTATACCTATGGTTTTACACTGCAGCTTCACACACTGCTCTCTCAGGGGTACAGTGTGAACTTCCAGGCATTTTTCTGAAATCTAATGGGAAGCCTTCTTACCCTACAAGTCTTACTTTCTACATACACCTAAAATGAGCACCATGTGGAGAATGCCAAGGTCTGCTGCTAGCAGGAAGCGTAGCCAGGATTTGTTCTGTCTTGGCTGTAGGGGGTCCAGTGGCAATCAATGAAATCCTGAGTAAGAACTTCCCTAGGTCTCCACCATTCTGCAACACAGTGCTCTGTGGCTGTCTTATCATAGCAAAGTCTTTCACCTTTGGCATTTTAAGGCTTCAAAGTCTGTAATCCTATGGCTTCTTGTGGTAACCTCAGGTCACCTTTTTATTCTCCTGTTTCTTCTCATCAATCA
Organism: Octodon degus; assembly: GCF_000260255.1. Lineage (NCBI taxonomy): Eukaryota > Metazoa > Chordata > Mammalia > Rodentia > Octodontidae > Octodon > Octodon degus. The sequence goes on from NW_004524639.1 coordinate 8,707,441, forward strand.
AGATATCTTCTGCTTTATCTTTTTAGTCTACAGCTTTAGCAGGGCTCCCTTTCTGGCTAATCTCAAATGTTTTAAATAATCTTACTAGGCTATTTGCTCTTGATTCACAATGTGTATCTGGGTAAGAGGCCCCCCCCCACCAAAAGTAGCCATGCCACTGCCTCAATATTCATCTGCCTTGAAATTTGTCTGTCCAATTAATTTTTTTGCCATCTTTAAATCAGACTCAGAGAAAGACTCTAGATATGTAGACATGAGCAAAATGTGAAAAAACTTTCTGGAAAGGCCTAACACACATTGTTTGGAGTTGAACACAAGTGCAGTGCTTTTCTGAGTAGGAACTTCCTGAGCCTGGTCTTTTCAAGTAAAATTTCTATCAGTATTCTGGTCTTCTGAGTTCTGACTAGAATCTCTCATCAATACAGCTTGAGGGGTTCCAGTTCTACTTTTCCAGATGGCATCTTCAAGCTTTTCCTATCTTTTCCCTTTCTTGCAAGCTACTTCTAAAGGCTCTTGAGCCACATGTTCCAGAAATGTCATAGCAATAACCCCACTTGTCTGGTACCAAATTATGTCTTAGTTACTTTTTCCTGGTTGCTTAGACTCAATACCTAACATTAAAAAGATAAAGGTTTTTTAAAGTCACATTCTGTAGAGGTTTGAGTCTCTATTCAGCTGGCTCCAAGGCAGGTGGGTTGGCAGAAGGGGTCACAGAAGAGAACCAGTTCATGGCAAGCAGAAGAAAGGAAGAGTAAAGAAGCAATGGACTTTAATAGTGTCTTTCTATCCCTCTTATCCAGTCTACTTAGGATTGGTTGTATTTATATCTTTACTCCTTATGCCACTGAGTCTAGCATTACACCATGAATCAATTCCAGTTTCACACATTCTAGATCCAGCCACCTCTGCAAAAGCTACATCTATTACCATGTGAGGTTTTGGATGGACGTCTAGACAAAAGCCATAAAAATTCTTATCAGTTTTTGAACTAAGAACGTAAAAGCTACTCTGTTAAGGGCCAGTGAAATAGCTCAGCAGACTAAGCCCCTGCTTATGTACCTGCAGGGACTGGGGTTAGATCCCCTGTACCACATGCCATGCAGGTCACACCCCCCGGGGTGTGCTGAGCCAGCAACGGAGTCTGGGCGTGGCAGCACATGCCTCCAATCCCAGCGCTGGGGATGCTGAAAGCAGGAGGGTCATTACAAGTCCAAGATGCATAGTGAGACCCTGTACCAAATACATAAATGAAGAAAAAAGCTACTCTGCTAGCAATTTTCTGGTGCATAATACATGGCTCTTAACTATAGTCATGATAACACACAATACTGTAGAGCTCTTGAACTTATTCTTTCCAGGTGAAATTTTGTATCCTTTGACCCTTGAGAATCTTAATTACTTCCCAACTCATTAGGAATCTGTCATGAATAAACTTAACATTGCTATAGCCTTCTTGCATTTTACATTTATATTAGTATATTTTTCTATGTGCTGATAAACTACTGATTTGGCTAATCCTTACCTACTGAATTGCATGATTTATTGACAGAGTAAGCTGGATGTTTTGACATTTTATAGATGTGGCCAAAGGCACACACTGAATAAACAAAATGAATAGGGAAAATGCTTGTGACAGTTTGGCCTGAAGGCACTGTCAAGCTCTCCTGGCATTCAACAAGATCTTTTTTCCAGGAAACCAAAGGGCATGGCAAGATCAATTATCAAATCACATCAGCATCAAATATCAATAATCCTGAAAAAATATATGAACTGGTGGCAAAGTTAAATCAGATCCTGAGGATGAGCTAGCATCATACATATATGAGTGTCAGTAATCTTTCTGAACTTATATACATAATTATTTGAATTAAAGTGTTAACATAAGGAACTCCGCAGTCGTGTGCTTTCAAATAATTCAGTCACTGACAAAAGTCACTAAACAGTGTGGAAGTTAGAACCCAAACCAGAAAGAATTGATTTAATCACGGCTGGCTAGATTTTAGTTGGAGTACTAGCTTCCTTTTGAGAAACCATCTTTTAAAGGGACATAATCAGACTGGAGTCATTTTAGAAGTAGATTAGTCATGTGATGACAAAAATAACTAAAGTTGCATAGTTAGGAGTAAAAAAATGGCCAATTAGGATTATGTTTTCAAAGAGGAATAAAGTTCATTCGGTGTGGCTACTTATAACCAATAGAACCATATTTCAGTTGAACATAGGGAGAATTTTCGATCAACTGGGGCAGTTCTCACACGAATAAGCATCTTGATTGTGTTTCTTGCCACCATAGGTCTTTGGATGCACAGAGATATGGTAGATAATCAATGGTACATAATGGGCAAGAAGGGAGAGAAGGAGTACTAGGGTGCATGGATGACTGAAATAAGTCCTTTTGATAGAGTACTGGATCTATATTACTAGTTATTCAGCATTGCAAATAGAAACAACACCCAACATTGAAAGTACTGATATAGGCAGGCCAAATAGCTCAGCAGATTAAAGCACCTGCAAGCAGGCTCAGGGGCCGGGGGTTCAATCCCAGGATCTGCCATGCTGCCCCCCCCAGGGCATGCTGAGACAGCAATTGAGACTGGTCATGTTGGTGCAAGCCTATAACCCCAGCTTTTGAGAGGCTGTAAACAGGTGGATCACTACAAGTTCAATGACACACATGTTCAGTGACACCCTGTAGACCCTTCCCTAAAATAAAAAAAGAAGGAAAAGAAAGTACTGATATTGGGGGCCGGGGAGATGGCTCAGTGGAATAAGCACTTCCCTAGCAAGTGCAAGGGTTTGAGTTCAATCCCCGGTTCCACAAAAAAAAAAAAAAGTACTGATATAGCTTCACAGCTTTTTAATTGTTTTTAACCGTGAGACCTGGTAAGGTTTTATGAACCAGTGGGTAACACGGTCTTTCTCTGAGTTTTAAATCTGTTGGAAACATCCTTCAAATGTAGATTATGTTACTAATGAGCTTAGTGACTATTTGTCATGGGCTCAAACTGGAGAGATTTACTTGAGTTTGCACACGGAGTCATGGAAATGTCTGAACATGCCCTTATTCTTGGCTGCTCACCCAGCTGTGTGCACTTGTTTGGCATTTCTCATGCTCCTAACCTGCCCATTCTTGCAGCAGTCCTGTGTTTAGTCTCCTGTGAGCCCTCCTGGCAGTTTACATTTATACCAAGTAACACAGTAGTGGGCACGTGCCAGTAAGAACCTTGGTTATAAAAGATTTTACACTGGCTGGCATCGACCTTAGTTATATCAGTTATTTACACTAAAAGGGACTGTGTGCCTGTGCGGAAATCTTGCTCTCTTGGATTTAATGTCCACCAGAAATGATCCCTCACCACACAACCTGAACCAATGTGTAGCCATTTTACGCTGCAGTTTTCTTTACAGTGACCTCAGGAAAATTCCTTACCTGTCTGTGTCTCAGTTTCCTCATTTGTAAAATGGGAATAATGCCCACCTGAAGTGTAAAGTGTGCGAGCAGTGCCTTGCTATAATAAATGCTTTATTAGTGTATGCTGTTAGCTCTTAATTGCGATATAGATACGTGAGACAGCTGGAAGGTAAACTATTACTCTTTGTATTGATCAAGTTGAAATGCAGACTGTGCTTTTAGGTTTGCAGCCAAGTGTGTGCCATGTCATACTTCACCCTGATCAGCTGATCCATCTAGTCATTTGCCTGGCTGGGCAATTATACATCTTCTTTCTAGAAGCTGTTCTTTTCCTGTCTGGCAGAGATATGAATATCCCAGGGATAATATGGTCTCAGAGTAAGAAAATTAGGAGGTGCCAAATTGAAGGTATTCACTCTTTTTTTCTTCTTGTTGGAAATCAGTAAATAAGACAATTTTCTCCCCTTCCCAAAACAAGGAGTAAAGGGAATTAGAGAGGCAGAGGTGTTATTCTTTTGGAGCAATCGCTCCATGGAGATATGAAGCAGCAAATGAAGTTTCACCCTATAATGATGACCTAAAGAAAATGGCAGGGCATCAGCCACCATTTCAGACACCATCATTTCATATGCCCCAAATTAAAATAACATCATCTCAGAATGAAGCAAAGTACTTTGATAAATGTAGCTTCTTGCCACATTGCCCTTATTTTTCACAGACCTGCAAAATTTCATTAGGTTTTGGCAAAAGTCTCTGGAACTACCCTTTGGGAGCCCCTGAACTAGATGACTTTTAAGGTCCTTTGAACCATGAGATGTTATAATTCTATGATAGAATTTCATTTGTACCTGGTCTACAGAAGAGAACCAAGGGACTGAACTTGGGTCAAGGGATAAGCAGATCCTGAAAATATATTTGTGAAAAGGTTGTCAATCAGGCCCAGAGCACAGTGTTTCTTCTCCCTGGAATCCTTAATCATGTTTCCTAAATGTCAATATGGAGAAAAAAGTTATCTAAAAGGGCCAGAGGGTTATTGTGAGGAGGACTTTATGTTGAACCTCTATACCCAACCTTGAGCTTTGGGGTTCCTATTTATAGCCTATGCAACATAACAGTAGGGAAGAAAAGAAGGAAATGCAAATTTCAGTATCTTTTTCAGTAATAACAATTCAAACGTATTCATTTCTTTGTCTTAATATCTTATTACTGGCTTATAGTTCTCCTCATCTCACATATGGTCCCACTCCCCCACTTCATGAAGTAATGAAATTGTATTGTAACAAATTGAAATAGAAAACCACATATCCAGATGATTTATCATTAACATGAAATTCTATCTTAACCTGAAAGTCAAGGAACAGAACTCCCAAGCTATTTCAAGATTCATATAATAAGACAGACAATAAGATGCCCCAAACCACAGTATCTTGTACTCTATTAATCGTACACTGACAGAGCCCTTTGGTTGCATTTGTATTTCCAAATAACTGCAAACACATGTCACCATTTTTCATTGATTTTGGGCTTTCCTAGGAAGGAAACACTGGTAAATTATAATAAGTGGTGTCAACTTAAAACAAATAGCACAGAACCCATTTTGAAGGTATTTGTTGCAGAACTTGGTTTGACTTGTTGGATTAGTTGAAATCATGTCAAAATAATGTCTTTGGAAACCAAATAAAAATATGCTTGCAGATTTGTCTGCAGCAAGCATTTCTAGAGCATAAAAATCCTTAAGAATCAATATGGTTTTATTCAGTATGCAAATGTACTGAAAAGCATTACAGTGAAAATTCCATTGCTGAATTATATGGTAGTTTTGGTGAATTAATAAATAATAATAGATGATAAATAATACAGTGACTGAATTAGATAATACATTTATGAAGAAGTAGAGGGAAGAAAAGATTAAGGGAGATAGTCTTGGGAGAAGATCAATTTTCAGATAAGATAGAATAACATTTTATATTCAGAAAATTAATGGAGTTTAGTCCTATAACTCACATAGTCCAGTTAAACTGAATTGCACTGCAGCCTTTTAAAAACGGAGAAACAAAATGCTTAGTTTTGAAGTGGTAACCGTTTGAGTTCTAATATTAGCTGCATCTATAATTTGCATAACTGTGTTTGCCTTCCAGGTAATTGGGAATTTAATTGCTATCAGAATAAAATTTAAGTCCTACTTCGAAATGATGTCAGTTCAGTGTATTGCTGTGTGCATGTGTGAGTCACTGTAATTAGGCAAATGGGAGGGCTTCAGTTGGAACTGGGATTCAGTATAAAGTAAAAAAAAAAATCTTCAACAACCCCAGGTCATCTGCTGCTGTCCTCTTTCTTCTCATTGTCTTGTGGTTTCTAAGCTGAGACGCACCTTCATTGCCCTTTTGCAGTTTCCTCCTCACACTGAATCTCATCCATATTATTTTTATCTCTTCTACTCTTATTCTTGATGTGTTTAAAGGTGCTAACTTGATAAATTAATTAATGTCTTTATTCCTTACTTCTCTCAGTTTTTATTTTTGTAAAGTGAAAAACCGAATGTTAACTACCATCAGTGAAGGCTTACAGTTTCCTAAAAGGAAGGACACTTTAATGCATCCCCAATAAAAGCAGAAAGGGCATAATTTCAGAAAAATGGGCAGTGCTTTCTAGAAGAACAAGAAACATTTAGCTGTGTGGCAGATTTACTGCACTGATTTTCTTTTTCTTTTTGTGAAAAATGTGAAACTTCGTCACTGCCTAGAACTACTTTGTAAAATTAGTGTTTGAAAATTGAGTCTAAACCAATAGTATTGTTCTGATTTTAAGAAAGGAATGTGATGTTTCTTATTACTGCTTTTGTGTGGTAATGGAACAAAGCAGGATGAAGAAGAGATGAGGCTTATTTTAGGAATCATAAAATAACAACAGCCTCTGGGATAAAGTGGCGATGTATGGAAGACAGAAATGACAAGGAATGCCAGGTCTGTGGGAAAGGGTAGCTTGGTAGAGAGGGTCACAGGGCTTTGCATACCTTGGCTATTCAAAAGGAAAGGCCTGTAGGTTCTTTCCTGATTCTCAAAACCTTTTACATGTAAATGGTTAGAATTGTAGGGCTTTTTGTGGTGGGGCTGGCCTTTTGCTCTCCATATCACACTGTGAAGCCAGAATTCTTGTTACAGTGATTGGATGCTGCAATTTCTTTTCTACTGTAAGGCACAAATGATATTATTTCCTTCCAAATTATCAGCATGGTATTTTCTTATTGATTTGAGTTTTGCAAAGATTCTTAAAAGTGAAGTCTTCCACAATATGGGAGACAAAATTCACTAAACATGTATATGATATGTACACATAAATATATTTGTATGTGCAATGCAGATCATCCTGTTTGTTTCTTTTATTTTCCTTTGTACAAAAGGAATTCCAGTGCCAAATCAAAGCTTGAACTAAACACTGTCAGCATTCTGGCTTTGAGGGTTGTTAGAAGCATTACGAGGGAAAATCCAACAGAACAATGCCTTGTTGTTAGCTGTGAGTGAAACCTAGAGACCATCAGAGGGAGTACTTTAGCTGCTGTGAAAGGGCTCAGAGAGAGACAGATAATAAATGTACAATAAACAATCCAATGTCAGAAATAATCGCTATTGCAAAATGAGACGGAAAGCCTATTTTTTATCAATTTCTATAGACAAGTTTTAACTCTAGTCATGATCAAATGTTAGCTGGATAATTCTTTGAATCTGGCTAACGTGGACTCTTTCAAGGACAAAGAGGATTTGCTCACTAACCGGTAAGAGAGGTACTGGTCATGCATGCTTAAATGTGCTAATAGTTCTGGTCTTTAATGATACCAGCTTAATGAAGATGATGTTATGCATTTTTAATTGTTCTCCTCTGATTTGACATTAGCCATGCCTTTCTGACTAATATGAAGATTTGTTGACCAGGACCAACATTAGCTGAAACTGGATCTTAAATTGTAGGTTCCACCCCACATTTCCTTCTCCATTGTCTTCCCTAGTGCCTTTCAGGGCTACGGGCTAGTTCCACTTCAGGCCCAGATCTCCTTTACCTCATTCCTAAATCAATGTTTAAAATGGTAGAAAATATGCAGCAACCTCAGACTTTTTAATGGGGCTTGGAACACTAAGGCAGGACTGAGCCTTATCCATTTAATCTACCCCTCGAATTACAGTGTTTTTCTACTCACTCTCTAGGTGACTTTACTTTGATATCCCACTTGACAGTTTGCCCACTAACTTAGCTTTGTCCCACATAGGGCTGAGTCCTCACCCCGAACCTTGCCTACCTCCTGCCAATCTTTGCATGGATTCTTTCTCAGTTCACTCCTGACACTGCCAGCTCCAACATGTGGATTCCTGATGATGATGAGCATTGTGCTCAATTTTGAGTTGGAATCTTTCTAGAATATTTCGTTGCTCAGTTGGTTCTCTTTTCTGTGACTATTGCTTGAAGCTATAGACACGGCTTTGGATATCCTAGCCATCTTGGAAAAGTTCTCCTGCCTCTGCATTATGGTCAAGTTTCCTCAGCACCTATCCTAGTTAATGGGTCTGTTTGGCCCAGTTTTTTTCTCCCTTAATATTCTTTGGCTGAATATATCTATGACTTGTCTTTTCAGATGATGTGATGGCACTGTAAAAATCACTATCTCCAAAATCTCCACCAGTGATACCTGAAATTTCCTGTTATTAGAAATTAGGAATTTGGAGATGGGTGGTGTCTCTAAAAATGTAGTATCTTAGGTGTCTTTGGATGTTCCAGGCTGGGCTGTGTAAACACACATATATAATGTCTTTATACAATAGCTTATTTCTTTCTCACATAACAATCCTGTGAGGTTTTTCAGGCTATTAAGGGCTTTCTCTTTTCTGTAGTCATTCAAGGATTCAGATTTTAATTCATTTGCGGTCCCTCAAGTCCCTATTATCTCTGTGTCATCTCCACTTGGCTGTTGAAAGATAAATCAAACCTGGAGGGTCAGACTTTTTTCTAAAACTTTGGCCTACAGGAGGCACCCTATAATTTTATCATAGGACATTCATTGGTCAGAATTCAATCACATGGTTACATCTAATTTCAGGTTTTTTTTTTTTTTTTGTATTTTAGGGAAGCGCCTACAGGATGTTCAGGGTCTCACTACTAGATCGGACTCATAGTGATTCTCCTGTTTACAGCCTCCCAAGAGCTGGGATTACAGGTGTGCACCATCATGCCCAGTCTCAATTACCATCTCAGTGTGCCCCAGGAGCACTACTTGCAGGCACTTTAATCCACTGAGCTATTTGGCCAGCCCTAATTTCAGGTTTTGGAATGTAGTTTAGTTATTTTACTAGAGGAGAAAATAGATTTTGGATGATATCTGATTCTCTGCCATAATAAATAAGGATAGCAGTCTAATTTGTTTTTTGTCTTTGATACTTTAACACAGTTTAGTTTGTCAAATTGCTAATACCTTGCAAAGCAGATTGCAAAATAGCAGAATATGGGCTAGTTCAGGGGAGCAAAGGAGAAGGGGTGAGAACTTGCAGCCAATCTATGGATCACTGATGGGAAAGGTCAGGTTTCTTTGAAGGGACAGAATTCTTAGAAAGTTAGAAGTCTATATAACAGCACTGTGAATAGGAGTGAAGGGGATAGAAGCAAAGTAAAGACAAAAAGATGTTTCCATTTCATTTCAGGCTAGCCTTGACTCTATACTGAAAATTGACATGAAGCGAGTGTCTTCAGTATGTCAATAATACAGGTCTGTGCTTGTCTCTGTCAGTGATCTGTCTTTGTGAGGATGAGGGAGCAAAACACTCCCAAAGCCCAGGTTCTCAGGAACCAGATTCCTGCTTTTTATAAGATTATATTTTTGCTCAGTTTGAAACCAGAAGAATTTAAATCTCGTTAATGTCATCATTCTTTGGTCTTTGCTTGGGTCAAAAGGAGTAAGAATTTGCTTACAGCTATCCATTTCATGTCAAGCTGCCTGCTGGGATCCTTATTATGTATGAAGCAAAACCTTTTCTTATCAGTATGGGCTTGGTTTCATGTTGCATTGGCTGCTTTACACAAAGGAGGACTTACCTCTAATTTGTTCATTTACATTTTCCCTTCCCAGACAGCCCTGCAGACGTAGAGACTGATCCATTCTGGTGACCAAGTGACACATTCTTAGCCAGTTGGGGTGAAATATGTGTTGATTCAAAAGAGAACAGGGATGTGAGTGGGAGGGTAGAGGCTGTCAAGCAATGAGTCTCAGATGTCATCTGCAGAGCTGTTAATAGGGTTGAATCTGATTTGTGTTTGGCCTGCAAGCACTTCACAAAGGTAGGAAGAAAACAAAGGTCTGGAGATGCAATGGTATAGAAATCATAGACTGTGCTTTTGTAGCTACTGTCCTGGATATATTCACTACATGGCAAAAGAATCATTGAAAGTAGAGAGTCATGAGCAGATATCTATTCTGGGTAAAGAGATTTCTAAGGATCTTGGGGCCTTATTAGTATAGACATTTATCCGTATAATGAATGTGAAGAGTACTCCAAACTAGCCTTTTCTTTCTGTGCCTAAAATTCCATTATTAAAGTTCAATTTCAAAGAACTTTCTGAAACAGTTTAGATAAACTAAGTTTACTTAACAATTGTGTAGCCCAGGCTATATTCTAGTTCTAAGTTCCGTATAGATGACAGCACACTTATTCCTTATAATGACCTTGTAAGGTAGGCACTAGTTTCAGTATTCCTATTATACAGATGAAGAGACAGAGAGAGAAAGTGGCCCAAGAATATAATTAAGGAATGGCAGAGCCAAGATTATAAACATAGGCAATTAAGCTTAGCCCTTCTATTGTACCATGTCTGAGTACAGTATATTGCAGTTCAGGAGAGTGTAACCTATTCTAGCAGAAATTCGCTTACCTACATCATCAGCACAATAACTTGCACCTCTAATCCCAGCTACTAAAGAGACTGAGGCAGGAGGATGGCAAGTTTGAGGCTAGCCTGGGAAACAGCAAGATGTTACCTCAGATTATGTTTACAAAGCAGCTGGAGATGTAGCTTACTGCTCCTTGTGTTTAATCCCCAGTACTACAAAAAATAAAAATAATATTCAGCTAATTATTTATACTGTCATTCTTTCCAATAATGTAGAATAGCAAAATTCAGAATGTTTTCAAGAGAAGGGGGTATAAGAGTTGTGGACAAAATTTTGGGGGGAACACGGATAGCAGGATTTACTGTTAAAAAGCTAGAACTCCCACCTAGCACCTATTTTCCCTAACACGAATCATTCAAGGAACAGTGCTTTCTTCTCTTCTGTTTTGCATAAACATGATTTCAGAAATTAGCATTTTTAAGCTCATCTATTTAAAAAATATTTAAGATACCCAGAGGCAGCATAGGCTGACTATGAAACCAGGTGGACTCCCATTCATTTGGAGAACAAAGAAAGATACAGCCATACTAAGAGACCTCAGAAAAGCACCTTCAAATTAAGTTTCGGTTCGGCATTCCGAGTCAGTGTGCCTTGCTGTCATGAGCAGCTCATGGAAGGCTGCTGTGCTATCATCATTCCCCTTGCCTGACTTCCCCGGGGATAATTTGGCACTGGACAGTGCTCGCTGATCACGTAAAGCTTCTGTTAGCTTTTTCCTGCCCTGTGTCTCCCTCACACGGTACTCCGTAGGTGACTGACTGTCAGCTCTATTGCCAGAGGGCCACCGCTGTCTCTCCAGATTGTTTTCACCTCGTGTCATATAGCCCATGGCTTCCAGTCTACAGCTGGCTCTTTTATACACACCTGTCTGTGTCTCTTCACATCTTCAATTTTTCTATTATACTTCTGTCTCACTAGATATTCTAAGGAAATACTTGATGGAAAAGGGGAAGAGGTGATAATTTTGGTGGGTATTTCCTTACCAGTCCTTGCTCCTTGGATAATTTTCCCAGGTGGATACTATAACTGAGTCATTTACTCAGCAGAAAGCCAAGCACCTACTATGCACAGGATGCAGGTAAGCCACTGCAGGTCCCAGGCAACTTGAGCTGACCTCACTAGGCCATTACATTCTCTGGCAAAAGAAAAAATATCTTGACTGACGAACAGACTTTTCATTCCCTGTGCATAGCTGGGGATTCAGCTCTTCCACTTTGGCTCTGAGCTCGTTGTCTTCATAATTAATGCTTTTTAAAAAGAGCAGATTTGGAAAGAACATGGGAACAAGAGGCTAAGTCTCCAGAGGGAGCCTTAGAAGTGGACTCAGTGCTCCCCTCCATCACCATTAATCCCCTATAGTCACACGTAGGGAATACAAATGCCCTTCTCAGGCCCTCTAGTTCAATTTCACCATAAGACAATTGACCTATCGCCACTGTGAGGAGCAAAGCCTCAAACAAAGCAGCTGCCGAAAGGATTTTGTCAAGCTGAAAATGAATTATTAATATGGCTCTGAAAGGGAACGGCATCAGAAACCAGGCTCTTCATTATTTACATTAATGAACTGGAAGATGCAGTGAGCAAAATCCCAAGTTTGGAGAATTCTACAGTTTGAAGTGCAACAGTGAGCAAAACAATGAAATCCAAAAAATGTAAATTCACAATAATATATCTATGAACAAAGAATATAAGGAAGAAGTGTTTTTTTCTGAAGAGGAGCAGGCTAAAGCGAGGTGGCAAATCATTTCTGCAATTCCCTACCGTCAGTTTGTTTGAGAATGAAGCTCAGTCTTTGGAAGGCAAGAAAAAACTGGCTAGGTTGCCTGCTGGACAGACACAATACAACGCACGTATCAAAGGCAGCAGCATTATCTTTATTAGAGATGTGTGCCCAATACAATATGCCATTCAAGTCTTATCTGGGTTGAGCAGTAAAGTAAATTATTCTAATACAATGTCATATTCTGCTCCTCAGAGTCGTTCTGAATCTTCACAGCTTGATTGGCAGAGGATTGTGTATGTGTGGGCTTTCTTGTATACTTCCTTTGAAGCTGGTTGCATTCCTTTTGCTACCTACAGAGCTCTGTTTCCTATTAACACCCTGCTCCCCCTCTGTGAGAAATGCTTTTTTGTTTAACCCTCTCTTTCTTCATGCTAGCCATGTCTTCTAACTATCTCTCTCTGTTAGCCTCAGAATGACAATGGCAGAACTGATACCTCCCTTCACAGGAAACATAAAAATCTCCTAAAGTGAAAGTTGAGGGTAACATTTTGCCCCTGTAATTAGATCGTCTTCTAGACTGGTATTTCCATTTTATTTCACTTATACTTTGTCTTAGGATATTGTTTCATTTCTGAAATTTAGTCACTTACAATTCTACCTTTAAGAGAACTCCCAATTTTGGCCTTTTTCTGCTTTGCAGCATTTGTGGCCTCTTGGTTATTGATTGTTATCAGGCTTCTGACTCACTGCTTGTCCTGTTCTGGTTTGCACTGACTCCATCTTGACCACGTTGCCTAGACCCAGTGACTTCTCTCATTACTAGAACCTCCACAATCAGTTTTTGATTTACTTTCTTTTCTGGTCCGCCTTTTCTACTCTGACTTTTGATAATTGATATATTGAAGTGATGCTGTTACCATACACTTTTTATTGTATACAAGGCTTGTGTTTCCTTGTATAACTCTGTACAGTGTCTTTCCGGTAAGGCTTCAGCTCAATCTAGGAGAGAGAGAGAGCAAGATTGCTGGAGGTGGGGGTGTGGAGAGAGGGAGAGACAAAGAGAGAGAGAGAGAGAGAGAGAGAGAGAGAGAGAGAGAGAGAGAGAGAGAACACTTGGAAACCATTCTAACACTTTTGTTTATTATTTATTGCAGCAAAGAAAATGTTGTCAATTATAATCGTCACAATGACAGTCTTGGGCTGTGGCTCTCCTAATTTTGTATCTTGAGTAAGGAAAGCCTTTGTCAGTGTTTGGACAAAAGGTTTGATCTATATGCAACCGTTACGGTATAAATGATCTTTGACATTTTACAGTTTAAAAAGTTGTTTTCAAATATATTATCCTATTTGATCCTTGAATTAGGTGAATTTATATAAAATTGCCTCTGCAGTATTTGTGCATTTGGACCTACAAAACTGAATGACCATTTCACATACTTTGCTCTAATAGTTTACAGGTGAGCAAATTGAAGCTTAGCAAATTGAAGCTTAGCAAACTCAAGAGGCTTCTAGAGACTATAGGAAATAAAGACAATAATTTTTAAAAGGTAGGGAAACAGAAAGAAGCTGAGACTGGAATGCAGACGCTACCATATGCCAAAGCAGAAGATGTACAGCTGGGTCATCAGTATTGGGAAGATTTGTTTTCCTTGCCCATTTGAGGGTTTCAGAGTCATTTTCACCTAAACTAATAGAGCTGAGTTTTGCATTCTCACTTTATTCTCCTTTTTTCCTTTGCTTGGTACATTCACTTCAACTTTAAGATTCTTCAAGAGGCACTGGTCACAAGTTCTAGAGCTCAAGTACAAGCTTTTATCTGCAGTGGTCCATTGGAATAAATGAGTATGAGTACTGCGAAAACCTCCAACTGACAAAGAAAACAAATCTTCTGAATACTGATGCTGCAACTTTATATCCTCTGCTTAGGAATATGCTAGCATCTGCATTCCAGTCTCAGCTTCGTTCTGTCTTTTACCCTACCTTTTATTTTTATTTTTTAGTTTTTTTTCATTTATCTATTTGGTACACAGCTCAGACTCTTAATCATCCCCATGTTTTCTGCCTCCCCAGAGCTGGGATTACAAGTGTGCACCACCACACCTGAACTCAGTCACTGCCTCAGTGCACGCCCAGGGGTGGGGCTGGTGTGCATGCGGTCCTGGAGATCGAACTCCCTACCTTTTAGAAATTATTTGTTGCCTCTATTTCTTATTGTCTCTCTTTATTCCCCATCTCCTTGTATTTGCCTTGAATTTAAGCTCTTCAGTTTCCTTTACTCTTTAGTGGTCTCTTTTTGACCAAGATCTAATTGTGCCACTGATCTCAATTCAATTCATTTCACTGAATAACTCTGTGGAACAGGAAAACTGCAGCGTGGAATCAGACATCCCAGCAGGGGCCACAACCACTTGCTGTCTAAGAGCTTCCTGTTTTCTAACCTGCCTGGCAGCCTCAGGAAGAGGCTGACAGATACCCCATCCTGCAATACTGCTAATACTGTCCCTAGGGAACATGCTTCAGACCTGAGCAGCCTCCTTTCTCTGCTGGGCCACAATACTATCTTGAAGTGGTGCTTCACTTAATTAAGTCAAACTGGCGAGCACCGTGCATATTAATGAGCACCCTAATGAGCATTAATTTTTGATGTTCTTCATTAACAAGCATTATAAACTATGACAAATTTTGGTTTGACTTTGTGCCAAAATGAGGATGAGTGGTTGTTTAAAGCTGTAAATCCAAAAGCTTCCCCTGGGACTAGGAGGGTTGCTCATTAACATTTGTAAAGCTCACAATGTCAAATAAGACAAATATATGACCGGATATGGCTCCCACTGTCCCTGTTCTTGCCTCTTTTCCTTATGCCTTTCTTTTCTATGTGGACTCTTTCTGTCATGCACACATGAGCACGCACACTCACACACACACACTCACGCACATGTACACACAAGTTACTAAAAATCACTTTTCCCTTCAGACTGCTGGAAATATGCTCACATCTTGGGAGTTACTAGACCTAGTAATTGCCTGCAAATTTCAGATAATGAAACTTCCAGCTTTAAAACACAAATGCTTGGCAAGGATAAATAGATGGATGGGGAGATGTTTCTTTTATTTGAGAACTGGAAACTTTATTAGAATTTTTAAAGAAGCCACATTTTGTTCTACTGCTGCTTGTTAAATAAAGATGGTGCTAGAAATAGCATGTTTTAGGCACACATCAAACTCAGAAGGAAAAATTAAGCATGATAAGAGGGCCATGACTAGGTCTTTTGGTTCCAAACCTGTTTCTTCCTGGGCCTGCCAATGTGCCCACAGTCTTATTATTAGATTTCCTTTTTAGGGCTTTTCTGGTTTAATAGAGCTAATGTCCTTGTTATATTACTTAGGAGGAGTAACTAATTAGTTACCTCGTAACAAGATTTGATTATTTCATTACATTCATTACCACCCTGCATGCCATAGAATTAAGGGGATACAGAATGAACATACATTGTTGGAAGAACACAGTGGAAATTCTTTCCTCGTTTGATGAGGTGCTATGGGTAGCTGTGGTGCAGTCATGGGCAGAAGGAGGCATCTAGGTTTGGATGAAAACTAAACAGTAACTTTTCATGGATTTCCAAATCTCTATGAATCTGGGATAGATGTTTCTATGCAAAATATTTTTGTCTACCAAAATAAGGATGAGAGCTAGTTTTAAGAATGAGGAGATTCAACCATCTTATCTTTGACAAAGGGGCTAAACATACTCACTGGAAGAAAGACAGCCTCTTTAACAAATGGTGCT
>NW_004524639.1:8725640-8748308 GCF_000260255.1 Octodon degus
ATGGTGTTTGTAAATAGGATCACAAGTCCGCATCTTGTACAGCAATTAACCACTAAGAAGAATATATGCAGTGTATTATTTGTTGAAAAATAAAAAAAAAATAAAAAAAAAGAATGAGGAGATTAAGAATATAGACTCTGGACACAGATAATGCTGGGTTCAATTACTGGATTACCCAACTTCTAGCCATGAAAACTTGGAGTCACTTAACCTTTCTAAATCTCAGCTTCCTTATGCTGGAAATGGGACTATCCATAGCATCTATCTTACAGGGTTGTTAGATGGATAATATTAATTGATTTGTGCAGTGATTGGCACAATATGACTGATATTAAACACTCAAATTAGTGGGTGTTTTATTTTTGGCAAAATGACTTTTATAATTTGATGTATGGAATATGCAAGATACCAGCATCACATCTCTGACTGTCTTCACCTCTGAGTCATTATTTTGTTCATTGCTTGCAGTGAGGTATTTGCCTTTCTCAGTCTTCATTTACTGGTGACTGTGTCCTGAGGTCTGTTCTCTTTCCTGACTCCCTTCTCAACATGCTCTTGTACATGAGTCATACCACTTAGAGAAGCCCAAATGACCTTGACAGCACATCTGTCTTACAAATCAAAGAAGGGATTTTAAATTGAAATCAAAATGGATTTTGGATTAACTGGGACATTATTTCTCCTTCCATTGCTATCCATAATAAAAGCTGTCCTCTCAATATGTTACCTTCTTGCCTATAATGTGGAAAGTATAAATGAGACAGTAACTGGGTGGAGGGGAGGGTGGTGGGGAAGCAGGAGATAGATTTTGTGGGGATTCTCTCTGTCACTATAAAAACCAATAGTAGCTTTTGGCATCACTGGGAGGCATGCAGCCACATTGAATGTGATGGGCAGATTCAGTCAATTGACACCTACTTACTTTTTATGTCCAGATCTGTGCCAGGTGCCTTGGGGCTACTAAGATGTGTGAGATATTGTTCTTTACCTTAGGTTGCATAAAGTTGAGATTGAAAGTGGAGATTGTGAATCATAAAAGTGATAAAAACAAGATAGATAAAGGTTTGTGGGGTAAACGGAACTAGACCTAAGCTTTGAAGTTTAGGTTTGGATAGCCAAAGAGTCTGGAAAGCATTTCAGATGTGTGCATATTGAAGAGAATAAGGGGACATAAATGTAATAGACCAGCAGCAGGAATGAACAGAGTGTGTGCAAATGACACTGAGCAGAAAGTACTTAGTGGAAAGCAGTGAAAAAATAGGACTCTTAGGGATAAATATAGTCAGTTTTCATAAGGTCTTGAAAGATAGACTGAGAACTTGGACAATAGGTGGGGGGAACCATTGAAGATAAGAAAATAAAGATGTGATTGGGATTGAAGCAGGGAGATGATGGAGGTAGGAGCAGGGTGGAAGATTGTTGCAATGGTTTAGGGGAGTGATGACAAAGCCTTTAGAGCCTTCTATGGTACAAATAGACTGTTGAGCCACACGTATCACAGGTTTGACACCACTGGTGTAGGGTCTGTTATGCCCAAGTAATATTTAACAGTATTAAAATAGGTGCACCTAGGGAGCTTGTTAGAAATGCAGTTTTTCAGACACCATCCCAGACCTGCTATGTAAGTTACCTACATCTGTGTGATAAACTACCTCAAAACGTGACAGTTTAAAACAACAGAAAAAAAATTTTAAAAAAAGACAAAAAAAACCCAGCTGACATTGTTTCATAGTTTTTATGATCAGGAATCTAGGAATGTCTTATCTGGGTGTCGTTGACTCAGAGATGGTTTTCTCATAAGGTTATAGTCAAGATTTTTGTCAGATCTGTGATCATCTAAAGCCTTGACTGGGGTTGAAAGCCTCACTTCCAAGTGTACTCATGTGATTGTTGGAAAGCCAGTTTTCATCAGCTGCTGGCTGGGGGCCCCAATTCATCACCATGTGAGCCTCTTTGTAGTCTGAGTGACTTCTTAAATTCCCTCAGACAGTAATATGAACGGGAGAGGCTACAGACAGGCAGACACAATGAGAGAGAAAGAAAGCAAACAAAGCAAGAGCCATGCTATTGGCTATCATTTAGTTCAGAAATTGTTCTTTCTTTGTTTTTCTGTTTTCTCTCTCTCTCTCTCTCTCTCTCTCTCTCTCTCTCTCCTCTCTCTCTCTCTCTCTCTCTCTCTCTCTCTCTCTCCTCAATCATGCAAAACAAACCTGATACAATGAGTTTACTCAGAAAGAGTTAGGGTCATGGAGGCCATTTTGTAGGCTGGCTATCATACCTACTGATTAAAAATCTTTATTTTAATGAACTCTCTCAATAATGCACATGCACATTAGGATAAATATTGGGAGGGATTTTCTAGAATAATGCATCTATAATAGGAAATAGTCAAGAAGGTATACATGAAAGGATAAATTGATAAAAGTTGGTAGATGTGGAGAATAAAGTAGAGAGGGCTAAAAGTTAAGAGTCAAATTTATAGCTTGGGAGATTTAATATTGTTAGATTGAGATGAGAGGGAGGTGACATCTCACTTTGACATGCTGCATTTGAGGTGATGAGATGTCTAGGTTTGAAAATTAGAGAATGTTCTGGCATTCAGATAGGTGGATTGGGAAGTCAGCAGCAGAAGCAAAGCTGTGAAGTCATGAAGAGTGTAAAAAGTTTAAGACAAATGAGACAATTGAAGTAATCAAAGAAAATATTAAAATTCATAAGGTGAAATAGTGGAAAGTAGAAATGATGAGCCAAAATAGAGGACAGCTAGGGAGCATATATGAGGCCATGTTAGTCTAGCATGCTGGGAGACAGGAATCATTTACACTTTAAAATTCAGTTAATATTTAACAAATGAGTATTGTAAAAGGAGTGGCTACAGTATTCAAAAGGTATAAAAGTTATATTGCTTTAATTTCTATCTTTTAGGTAGAGAAACTAAAGAAACCTTATGTAATCACTCAACTATTTATGTCACAGTCTTAGTTACTCTTCTCTCTATGCTGGGACAAGTACCTGACACTCAAAATGAGGGAAGGAAAGGTTTATTTAGCTCATAGTTACTGGAGGTTTCAAGACACTGGAGGAGAGGCTGGAGTGCTGTGGTGTCCAGGATGACTCTCTCCACTTCTCTGAGAAAGCACAGGCTAGCCAGTTTAACGGTTCACATCTCTCTGGGCCTGCCCCTTGGGCCCTGCCCTGGTTCTCTAGCTCCTCCCTTCAAGCCACTTGTTGCTCTTCCAGCAGCATCTGCCCCATGACTTACATGAGGCGTTGGGGGGATAACTAGACACAAACCATAACAGCCATTTATCTCTACTTCTATTTTTATATTCATTTCTATCTCTATTTCTATTGCTATCTCTCCATTGCTCAAATAGTACCTAAGTGTCTGATCTTGTCTCACAACCTGTACACATATTAAAATCACTTTGTCATTAATAACTAAGCATTATCCTTTCCTCTACTTTCTGGATAAGAAGACTGAGGCACAAGGAAGTCACAGTTATTAAGCAGAAGCATCTATAGTAAAATCTTGGTTGGCTTCAGAACCCATGCTCTCCACAGTATTCTCTTCTGGCTTTTATATGCACAGAGATAGTCTTTCCTCTAATTTTTAGCATGTTATATACTTTGAACATTTTAATGTTCCTTCTTTTTACTTACACATATATTTTAGAGAACAGTTGCTACTACTAAAACATACAAACGTTCATTGCAATAGATTTTTGCTATCTGTGGTTTTGCATCTGCAGATGGAACCAACCATAGTATGCAAATACTGCACTATTCTAGTTTATTTAAGGGACTTGAGCATGCCTGGATTTGGGTATCCACAGAAGTCTTGAGTCAGTGCCCTCAGAATACTGATATTACTATCATATTTAGATCTACTATAATTTATGAAATAATATCTTATTGATAAACATTTAAGTCATTTCCAATTTATTGTTGTACTTCAGTTAGTATAATTATACATTTGCTAGTCTCTATACAAAGGCATATCTATAAAATAAATTCCTAAAAGTGAAACTTCTTGGTCCAAATGTAAGGCACATTTCAGATTGTGCTAGATATAGCCCACATGCTCTCTGCACACGTTGTTCAAATTTACACACTCCTCAACAATTTGTGAGAGATGATTTTCTCACACCTTCACAGCACAGTGTGTTTGGAAACTTTTCATCATCACCAGTCTGACAGGTGAAAAAATCATATCAGTGAGGCTTTAATTTGCATTTTTCTTGTTATAGATGAAATTGAATGAGTATAATGTGTTTAATTTAGTATTTAAGTTTCAATAAATTATGTATTTATTATCCTTTTACCATCTCCTATTTGACTACTAAGTTTTTTGAGATAGGGGTTTTTCTATGTTGCCTGGAATGGCCTCAAAATCTTAGGTTTCAGCAATCCTCCTGCTTCAGCCTCTAGAGTAGCTGGAACTACAAGGTTGCACCATCTAGCCCAACTTGAACATTTAAAATTGATTTTCAAAAGTGATCATGGTATTCTACATGTAATTGGTAGGTTGAGATAAGAGTATCATTTGAAGCCAGGAGTTCAAGCTCAGCCTGGGCAACATAGCAGGAAACACTCTCAAAAAATGTTTATAGGAACTCTTTTTATATTACGAAAGTTACTTCCTTTCTTGAGAACATTGCACATGTTTTCTCAGCTTATGAGATTTTTTTTAATATCAAAGAAATTTTTTTCCATGAAGGAAGATTTATTTTTATGAAGTTAATTTATCTGATTTCCCCTTTTGTATTCTGGGTATTGTGTCACACTTTGTAAGAACCTTTCCCCATTATAAGATTTTTTAAATGATTCCATTCTTTTGATCATCTCTATGGTTTCATCTTAGCAGGTTTTATGTTAAAAGTTCAATTCACCTGAAATTTATTTCACTTCATATGTGACTTACAGTCTCAGATATACTATTTTTTCTGTGATGTTGCTCAGGGTTCTCAATACCATCTCTTTCCCTATGAACTCTACCTTTAACCCACTTTAAATCCTTCTATGTGTTTGGCTTTACTTCTGGAATTTCTAATCTGTTCAGTGAAGAATCAATAACATTTTGAAAGGACTTTTTGACCTGGAAAACAATTCTTAAAGGAGCCTTATGTATAGTAGAGTTGTCTTTGGTATTTTCAAGTGTTTGTTAATACATCATTAAGTACTTGGCAGAGAGACTGGCGAGGATGGGGAGGGTGCAGTGAAGTTCAAGACTAATTTGTTAGGAACAAGTTGCTATTGACAGTCCCTCTGAAATTTCCGTGTAAATTAGTGAGTTGATTTACAAAAAATGAGTAAGGAATCCCCTGCTTATCTAAAACATGGAGATGTCACAAAGCCACTTACAGGTTGCTATTTCACAATATGCACAGAGGATAAGATCACTGACTCTGAAGTTAGTTTGCTAAAGATTCAAATCCTGCCTGTAATTAATATCAGTAGTAAAACACTGAGAAAATGTGTCTGTTTCCAAGGGCCTCAGTGTACCAACTTCCTTATGCCTCCAAAGCTCTTTTGGAACATAGGTTACTAGACTTTGCTAGATCTGAGTCCAGTTTACTTTGGCTATGTAAACTCCTGGTAGACCTGAGCTCTTGGTATCACTACCACATGGTTGCTTAGAACTCCTGCAGGAGCAGGAAAATTACTGCTAGCAGGTCAAATACAGCCTCTACACTGTTTTTTGCACTAACATTTTTCAAAGGATTGTTAACAAAATAAACCAAACAAGTAAAAAAATATGTGGCAGAAGCAATATGTGACCTACAAAGCCTAAATGTTTACTTTCTTTTTGCAGAAAATATTTTCAGCCTCTGTTCTGAGTTTGGATTTGTTCTTTGTCTTACAAAAACAATATTCAGTTTGTCAATGACAAAATAAATTGTCCTTTACGCTGTAAATGGAATTACAAGACATTTGTATGGTATAGAAATAAAATCATGTTGGTTCATGCCTTACCATGTAGGTGGCCTTACCCTTGTTTTCAGATCTCAGCTGATGGAAATTTAGAGACTCACAAGAGAATTTCCTTTGCATGACTTTGAGGCAGGACTTGTGGTTGGAAATTTAAGGGATTTTCCAAGACAGACTATTCAGTCTGTGACCCATCTTTGCTGCAGGCTTGTTTAGAGTAAATCAGAATAACTAGACATCAATTTATTTTTAAAACATCTATTTTCTTTTTGTTGATTTTCTTGTAAACTCATAATGAGTTACTTTTTTTTTTTGCATTTCCTTCCTACCTCCTCAGTTCATATTCTTCTGAGCACATTTTCTAGGGCCTGGAAATATTTTTTTCTTGCATAGGTGGAATCACTGAATCATAGAATATTGAAATTTTAGTGACTTACAATACTTTGATAGTATTTCATGACCTTGGAGGTGATTTAACACAAATGTAATGCATGGACAGTAAAACCCAGGCTCTCATTTTGCATACCAGGTAACTAGAATCAGGGGAGGCCTAGGGATGTGCCTAAGATCATACACACATCCAGGCACAGTACAAGCTGGGCTAGAGGACAGCTGTCTTTACTCTCAGCCCATAATCTTGCCTGTCAAATTGTGGTATTCAATCATCCAAAATGCCTTTCCATGCTATGTATGTCTCCTGTCTTCTCTAGGGTGCTAAAAGATGATGGAAAGGCAGAGAGTGTCCTAGGTTGTTCTCTCCTCCTTAGAGTACAAATTGGGCTGTCCTGGCTAATAGCTACTCCATACTCCACAGCAAAGAGAGAATACTTCACTAAGTTTTATTTTTACTTGCCCTATTGTAGAAGGATAGCTAAGATTGCTTCTTGTCTTATAGGTTATTTTGAGAGCTAAAGCAATTGTATGTTCTTCAGCGATGGACTCTGTTCTTTTTTCCCTCCCACAAAGGTTACCACTGAGAGTACTGTGGTTGGGGTAAGGACTGGCTCTGGAGCACCTGTGGGTACTCATATGGTAGAAGGTCAAGTCCTCCTGTATAAAATGGCCTGTTATTTGCATATAAACTATATCTTTTTTCCTATACCCTATACATCATCTCTACTCTACTTATATTACTAAGACCAGGTGAATGCTATGTAAATAGTTATTATACTATATTGTTTATGGAATACTGATAAAATGATCTATACATGACTAGTATCCAATTTTTTCTCATAGGCTTCCAGTGTGACTGTTCAAATTCAGAATTCATGGATAAGAACTAACTGTACGTCATTATTTCTTCTTTTATTTGTTTATGTATTTGTTGCAGGGTCTAGCTACACAGCTCAAATTTGTAGTGATTCTCCGGTCTCAGTCACCCCACTTGGATTATAGGTATGTACCACCATGCCCGGTTTTGGTGGCCAGCTTGGTGTACGAAGGGTTCTGGGGCTGGCGCAGCATGCAGTACCAGGGTTCTAACCCAGGTCCTTGTGCTTGCCAGACAGGCTCTTAAACCACCGAGCTATCTCCCCAGCCATATATGTTATTATTTTTATCCTCATCTTACATCTAATGAGTTAGATTACTTTTAGTAAGTTTATTTTATTTTATATTTTTGTTTTTTAGGGAAGGGTCTACAGGGTGTTCAGGGTCTCACTACTAGATCAGACTCATAGTGATTCTCTGGTTTACAACCTCCCAAGTGCTGGGATTACAGGCATGTGCCACCACACCCAGTCTCAATCACCTTCTTAGCATGCTCCAGGGGCAGGGTTGACACTGCAGGCCTGGGGATTGAAACCCCAGCCCCTGAGCCTGCTTTCAGACGCTTTAATCCACTGAGCTATTTGGCCAGCCCTTTAGTAAGTTTAGTAAGGTATATATCTGGGTCTTGACTTCCACTTTTATATTGAGCTCATCTGTCTGTCTGTCTGTCTGTCTGTCTGTCTGTCTCTCTCTCTCTCTCTCCCCCCTCTTTCTCTTTCCCTTTCTACCTCTTTTTTTTCTCCTTCCCTTTTAAAATATGTTTCAAAGACCTCTGAGCAAGTTCTTAATAAAGGTTTCCGTTTAGACATCTCTAGTTCTGTTAATGTCAGCCTATATATATTAGTAAGTAAGTTCTGTGATTCCTAGCCTTCATAAGTGGGTCGTTTTTTCATAGTTACAGATATTTATTATTTTATTTTATTATTTAATTTAATTTTGTAGAGTAAAAACAAAAATCAAAAACAAATAGCAGAAACAAAGACAGAAACAGGGTAAAATGCAGCAATACATGTGTTACAGATTTTCAAAACAAGAACAGCTAATTAACAATGTTCTATTATCTATTTTTATCATCAAATCTGTTGCTCAGATTAACAGATATAGTTATGCAAGATTGGGGAAATAATTGAATACTACTGCTTGCTTTCAAGAAACCTTAATTTTTTTCTTGTCTTTGTTTTTTTAAAAATTATTTTAACAAGAGTATAATAATAATTGATAAGACATTAAAAACTGCACACATTTAGAAAAACAAGATGAGGGGTATTCAAGCGTGGTTTTGTATTATACATTGCTGTCCCTGATGTGGTTTCTTATATTGTAGATATGAGCATATAACAAATGCTGGAGAGACTGTGGTGAAAAAAAAACAAAAACAAAAAAAACCCCAACCTTCTCCACTGCTGGTGGGAATACAAACTGGTGCATATCTGGGTCTTGACTTCCACTTTTATATTGAGATTATTCTCTCTCTCTCTCTCTCTTTCCCTCTCTCCCTCTCTCCCTCTCTCCCTCTCTCCCTCTCTCCCTTCCTTCCTCTTTCCCTTTTAAAATGTTTTAAAGAATGCCGAGCAAGTTTTTAGTAACGGTTTCTGTGTTCACAAGTGAGAAGATAAACAGCTGAGTATCCACTACACTTTAGAAGGTACTTGGTCCATTCTTTCTTTTCTCTAGATATCTAAAAGACGTTTTCATTTCTCTAAGGTAAAACAGACCATAGTGGTATACAATAAATAAAAATATGTTGTGGATTTGACTGACCTTATCAGACACAAAAGTTATATTTATTGTTATATGGATCTTGCTTTATCTTGGTCTTACTCATCCAGCGGAAAAGTATAAAATCAAGTATGAAAAATAAAGCCATATTAATATGCTGAGCTGTAAAAGGCTTAAGTCAACCACTTCTGACATTGCCAGTCCTATGGATAATCCACTACTATTATGGACTACTGGACTATATTGGAATATTTTGCTGAATTCATGCACCTGCAATATTTAAATGACAATGGAATACCCTTCTCTGAAAAAACTAAACAAAAAAGGGATACAAAGGAAGGACCATTTTGTATCCGTATGTTCAAATAGTTAGGATAGATATACAGCTACTTTCTCTTAATTCAATGAATAGAAAGTGTTGTTCTAATAGTGTTTGTGGACAGGATATCATGTCTGCATCTTGTACAATGAATAATTACTAAGACAATAATGTGCAATGTATTAATTATTGAAACTGTGCTAGTAATAGGCTTTGAAAATGTCTCATAGCTATTTGTTTCTCAATAAAATTATTAAAAAAATAAAATAAAAAAAGAAATAGGTTGTGGGATGACAGAGTTTAAGTGGATGAAGGGTTTCCTTTTACTGAACTCATGAAAATATCTTTTGTTGAATTCAGAGAACCCTCCACATTTTGAGCAAAGCTCTTAGGGCTTTAGTCTCTGAGCACAAACTTGAAGTCTTTCAAACAGCACTTGGCATTGCTATGCCTGCACAGCCAAATTATTCTATTTCTTAAAATAACCATATCACCAGTTAATTGGAACAACTGATTGAGATATTGAGCAGAGACCAGTCTGAATTACGCCTTTTAATTTGTTTTCTGGGCTTTGGGTCTTGGGAAGGACTACTTAAAATTAAAAAGAATTATTCTTGTGTTTTCCATAATTGGCAAGTCAGATATGCCTTTGAATAGATGAAGCATCCCTCTGATTTTCTTGTTTGCAGTTTCCACTGGTTTAGCCATCTCAAATTTCGTATTTGTGAAGGCCTGATTAGAGTGTGGGTCTCTTGTGTTAAGCCAGGCTTCTTCTTTGCATTGCATTTATGCTGTGGTCATTTGCAGATACACACACACACACACACACACACACACACACACACTCAGCTCCCACAGGAAGAACCACAGCTCTTAAATATGTATAATGGCCCACAAGAGTCTGATTCACTTAGAAAGAGATAGAAGATACAAAATGTGCAGGGAAGCAATAATGTTTTTCTCAAAAGGCAAATAGCTACCTCTGTCCTTTGCATACCTCTACCCAACCTCACGCTACTTTCTGACTTTTTATTCCACATACATCAATTCAGTACTTCCTCCTCTCGCTAAACACTGTCTTTTGTCCTGCACCTAACAAGACCCTTCTCCTTAGCAGCCCTTTAGTTAAAGTGAGAAGCATGAAAGTTGGTTAAAGGTTTCATTGTAGCTCCTGCTGCTCTGATCATTGGCTTCCCTGTGCTTCACTTCCCCTGTTCATTACTTTGACACTTGGTGAGTTGAAATCTATCCTGTTCCCAACTCACTGCAATGAAAGGCAGCTGTGTCTTTAACCAAGTAGCAGGAACTCATTGAATAACCTCGCATGTATGCAGCAGATACCAAACAAGAGCTGAGCTAGGGGCTTTTGGTTACTTAGTCAGCTATATATTTTGAGAGAGCAGAGGGGCTTAAACAGGAAGGCTTTGAACATGTATGTAGAGAATGATGATGTGTTCCAGTGATGGGACTTCAGTTGTAATACTAGTATTTTCAAGTTTCAGAGTTTTGGTTTATTGCAGATAGAATCTAACCAGGTGATTCTTATCCTTCGGATTTTCTACACCCAAGATATTTGATGACAGGAATAACTTTGAGGTAAAAATATTGCTAAGATTTCCTTTTGGTGACTCTCTCATTCATTTATACCCTTGAGTAGCTGACCTAAACTGCCTCAAATCATTCCATTGGACATCTACCTGTATCTGTTTCCTGTTGCAGACTGCCTTAGTGTACCCAGAACCAAGTTCACATCACCGTGTTATGAGTACTGTCCTCTCCAACCTCCTATCTACCCAACGCAAAAGGGTAATTGAGGTACCAGATACACAAAGCCATGCTCAATTCTTGGTCCTCTCCACAAAGGACCCTCCTTATAACATCTGTGCATAGTATTCCAAAAAAGCTTAAATGCTGGATCGTTGTCTCTAACCTCTTTTGATAAATTTAAAGATTTCAGTCTTCTGATAAGCCAGTACAGGAATAATTTTGTATGGTGTTAGTATTATTTTCAGAAAGAAAACATTTTTATTATAAAAACAAGATCATCTTTTTTATTATTCGAAATATTTATCTGAGTCACAATGCTCCTCAAGTACTTCATAATAATTATTGGTTATTCAGAGTTTACAAACTCATAGTCTGGTTTCTCTTCAAATCGTATAAATCTTTCGCCTTTTACAGAGTTTACAAACTCAATCCCACTTGACCCTATGGAATATTCTACATTTAATAAATATCTGGTGTAAGCTGACCTAGATTGATTTTTATTTTTAAACTAATTGAAAAGATAATGCTAGCCATTTGAACTAAATGTGATTTTGAGAAAACACTGGCCGATTTTCACACTCATAATCATTAGGATAGTAGGAATTCTCTTTGAAAGTCATTCTGGAAATATAAGACATGGTTCTCATTGTTAAGCTGTTGCTTCACCCTAAGATTCAGTGTGATGCTCTCAAAAATCACCTGTGTGGTGTTAGCATTAGTTGACATTTCTTCTTAAATATTCCTTGGAAATAACAACCTTTCTAGTGATGGGCAAAAGTTCTAGTGAGTATTTTTCATACACTTATGTGATGTATCTTAAGGGGTTCAGAATTCTGTGATACTGGATAGAAGCACAGAGGTACAAATCCCTTTAGAATGAAGGGTGAAAAGCCATGCTTTAGTACAGGGAATGCAAAAAACCCAACTCCACAAATGGAAAGCTCTGTTCTATGTGAGAATTGCACCAATATTGAATTGTTATTGCTACTGGAGGATAGATACCTTATTCCAAATTAAAGATAGATTAGCATCCACCTCACCTCTACATTAAGTCAGAAAGCCTCTTAATTTCACTTCCTCAATAAGTTTTCTATTTTCAATAATCCTTACAAAACACTACTTAAGATATTCATTGCCTTAAGTGCAGACAATGTCAGCAGATAAGTCATTATTTCCCCTACACTCCAGCACAATCTTTAATTTCTCCCCACTATAGTCTTTTCTATGCAGCACATAATAGACACTGAAAGTGTTGTTCAACTGAATGGAATGTTACAAATTCAATTTTCCTATAAGTGGTTGTGATTGGGTCCATTCTTGCTTAAACCCATTCTCTAACTTTTTGTTATTTGCTGAAATAGGTGCCAATTCTATAAACTGCTCTCCCTAGTCTTTTAAACTTTTTTCCCACTGTGCTCTAAGGTGTACCTGAGGCTTCTACCACGCTCAACTTTAGCCCTTTCTCTTTCATCAATGCTTCCTATGTATCCACCTAAAGCCTACTTGCAGTTTCTCCACTTGTGTGCTTCAGGCTGCATCTTGATTGCTTTTTATAGGCCTACTTAAAATGCTTGAACAATCTCTTTTCAGCACTTCATATTATTTCCCTTTTTCCCTGTTATTTCACTGTGTGGCATTTATCATCTTCTCAAATGCACGACTAGATACTATATGTTCCATGATAGCACAAACCATTGAAGTTTTGTTTACTTTTACATTCTCACTGCCAGATTGGGTCTTAGTAAATAATTCTGAATGAATGAGTGAATAAAATTTATCATTAAACTATACAGAAATCTCAACTAAAAGTTCCATCATCCTCTTCTGTGAACTTTTGGCATTG
Source organism: Octodon degus (assembly GCF_000260255.1). Classification (NCBI taxonomy): domain Eukaryota; kingdom Metazoa; phylum Chordata; class Mammalia; order Rodentia; family Octodontidae; genus Octodon; species Octodon degus. Next base: position 8,738,489 of record NW_004524639.1, read on the forward strand.
TTTATGTTATTTTTTTACATGCTGTGTGTTGTGCTGCATCTGGTTATTTTTTAAATATATACCTACACACACCTATAGTGTGATGAGGCCAAAAAGCATTAGCTTTGAAATTTTAAAAAATCTGAGACAGACAGTGAGATGCTGTCACATATTCATTATTACAACTAAAATTTAAAAGGCCAATGAAACAGAGTTGATGAGAAGATAGAGGAATCAGAATGTCCAAAGGATTAGAATGATAAAACCACTCTGGGAAAGGGTCTGAAAATTTCCTGACCAAGCATAAGTACTTTATGACTAATTCTATTATTAGTTATGTACCCAAGAGTCATGAAAATATGTATACACATAAAGACATATATAATTGTTCATAATGGTGACCATCATAATAGCGGAAAATAGAAACAATGTCATCCACCAATAAGAACACAAACAAATGAATTGGGCTGCAGGTATATAATTGTATGACACTCAACATGAAAGCACATGGGTGAATTTTTGCACAGAAAAATGCATATTTTATGACACATACTATGAAACAGCAGAAAAATTTCAGAACTGTGTTTTACTCTGGAGATGGGTGTGGTATTCACTTAGAGCATGAGGAAACTCTCTGAGTGTAATGTGATATTATAAATATTTTACATATGTTACTTATTTTTAATTAATACTTTTATATTAATATAAATATTAACTAATATTTTAATTAATAGCAATTAAACATATAGGATACAGTGTAATATTTCAGTACTTGTATTATACTATATAATGCTCAGATTGAGAAAATTTGCTATCCATTTAAAAAGTTTATGATTTCTTGCTGGTGGGAAAATTCAAATCCCACTGTACTAGCTACTTTGAAACATACAATTAATTGTTTTCAACCATATTTATCCTACCACACTATAGATCATCGGAAGATTTATGTTATTTTTATTAAATGATGTTTATTCATTTTTTAAACCCTATCAATATGTATGTAAGATTTGTTCATCTCATTTCAAGCAAACTTAAACAAGAGAAAAAGATATGTTAAAAATAAGAAATATTAAATACTAGCTGATGGTATATTTACTATAATCATATAGTATATAATTAAAGACCATTAATGTATATAATTACTTGGAAATGTATCAATATTAAGATGATTGGGTCAAGGATAGAGGGATGGATATGTGGATATATGATGAAGCAAAATAGCAAAATATTAATGGTAGAATTTAGATGTTGAGTATATGATATTTAACCTCCACATTCCTGTATTTTTAAACCTATTCCAAATATAATTTGGAAAACAACACATAAGTATGAATCTTGTCTATGGAATTTATAGTAAATCACTAAAACAATCAAATCATTTGACTGTTAGTTTTTCATCCCAAAAGGTGATCATTACAGTAGAGCTACATTCCTTGGTCATCTTGCCCCAAGTGATATTGAGGGCCAAAAGGGTCAATTTTGGAATAATGCCAAAGTTTCTGATTGGTAGTATTTTGTATTAGTATTCATATACGATAGTTTTAGAACAATTCATTAGAATAGCATTTTGAAAACTTCTTTGATCATTAGAACAAATCTACTGCACACCTAATAAAATAGAAATTTTTACCTCGATAAACTTACATTCTGTTGAGGGAGATAAAAAAGTAAAGGAGAATTTATAAATTAATATAATGTTTATGATAAAAATGAAATTTTGGTGTACTATGGAAGGATAGAGTAGGGGTACTGAATCCATGGGGACAGTGATAAGGACAAGCTTCTTAAGGTCATGAAATCTAAGAGTTAAGTGTTAGATGACTCAAAGAGTAATTCTGACAAATGTACATGGTCATGGATAGAGAACAAAATGCTTTTGGCAGAGGCACAGGGAGGCCAAGTGAAAGAGTAAAGGCAAAACGCTCTATTTTTGAAATTAAAACTCAATGTATCTCTCTTCTTTAGTTTATTGGATGATTGGGGTTGTTGATGAAGCACCGTCTACACCCTTTAGGAACTCACATTCCAACCCCACATTTTCCTACTGTAAATTCAAATGATTGCTTTAATTTAAAAAGTCATTGCTTTGTTATCTGAGCAACTCAATAAGCTAGGGATAAGTCATTGCTTAAATAATCTATAGAACCATGTTATGCCTAACATGTTTGATATTCAGACAGATAGTGAGGTTAAGCTCAACTGTCTATGTTGTAGGGTAATACTAATAAGCGTCTCTTCTGGAGAGTTAACAGCCTAAGTTTCAAAAATTAGAGAAATAGAAGGGATGCAAGGACAGCCAACATTTTGGCTCTGGCCATTCAAGGTCAATGAGGACTCAGGACATAGGAGAACCTGTACTGTAACATCATGTAACTCAGTTGTGTCCCAAATTTTCTGATCAAGGAGATTATGGGGCCACAGAGGAAAATAATTAATGATGTAGAGTGTGCCTAAGGAGTGTCACATGGAGAGAAAACATTCTCTCAGCCTTTCACTGGGAGCACATTGGCCAAGCAATGGCCATGACTCATCCACATGGCTGACACTGTCAAAGTATCTACAATCTAAGGTACAGGATCTTAGGATAAATCCTGAGGGGATTTGACTGACCTTATCAGATACAAAAGCTACAATTCTTGTTGTATAGGTCTTGCTTTATCTTGGTCTTAACTTTCCAGCAGAAAAGTATAACAACAAAGTATAAAAAGTAAAGCCATCTTAATATGCTGAGCTGTAAAAGGCTCAAGTTAACAACTTCTGACATTGCCATTCTTACGGAAAGCCCACTACTATTATGGACTACTGGACTATATTGGAATATTTTGCTGAATTTACACACCTACGATATTTAAATGACAATGGAATACCCATCTCTGACAAAACTAAACAAAAAAGGGGAATACAAATGAACGACCATTTTGTATTTGTATATTCAAAATAGGATAGATTCACAGCTGCATTCTCTTAATTCACTGAATAAAGAGATTTGTTTTAATAGTGTTTATGGACAGGATATCATGTCTGCGTCTTGTACAATGAATAAACCACTAAGACAACAATATGCAATGTATTAATTATTGAAACTGTGCTAGTAATCGGTTTTGAAACTGTCTCATTACTATTTGTTGCTTAATAAAATTATTTCAAAAATAATCTGTAGAAGTTGATGGTACCATAGTAGACTAATTTATTACTATCCCCTCTGTCCCTTGGCACAGGGTTAATATTTTTAAAATTTTTTGTTGTTACTTTTTATGGCATATAATGATTACATTCATCTTGGATAGGTGGTACATGTACACAGCACAGTTTAATTGTTTTTAGGCTCTTCGCTTCCCCTTTATCTCCTATATATATATATTTTCTTTGAGGGTATGTTTTCAGAATTTTATGGTTAAATTGGCAACCCACTGAACAAACCATAGTTGTCAAATCATGCATGGAAGTACTTAACTAGAACCTTCACATTCATTTACCTCAAGATCTATTGAGTATTTACTACGTTCAGTGTTTTATTGGGTGCCAACTTTCTGCAAGGTGCTAGGGTTAACAAGTTGATTAATACATCATACTTACATGAAAACAACATAAATTTTCAAAAAGCCTTCAATTTGGTTGAAGAACTACCCAAGCACATCATGGTAACCTAAAGTGATAAGAGTCTTATGAATGGAAGCCCATATATGAGAAAGATTCCAGCAGGCCCTTAAATAGTACTTGGTGCCCTGAAGAGTTGCAAGGTGCCTTTCAAGCATAGAGGTGATACTTGGAGACATGTTCCTGCTAGTTATTTTTCACTGAGCCAACCACACATTTCCTCTTGGTGACTCCAGTGACCAATGGCACAAATCTGTGAGACGACTGGCTGGAGTTCAGGGGTCAGTCAGTGACTGTGGAAGAAAGCAGAGCTAATTGGCCCACATGGGCTTCAAATTGCCACGCACAGCCTCATTAGCACCGTACTCTTTCCTTCTGCGTGCTCTGGCTACCAACTTGGCTTCTCACATGTACATTTAGAATCCAGGTATCTTTGGTCAGTTTTTTTGCTTGCTGGGTATTATAAGGCATTGTGAGAGTATTCTTTGCCATCAGAAGAAGAAATCAAGATAGGAAGAAAATCAGATTGAGGTGAAATTGCTGACAATTTTAAGAGGAGTTTTCAAGCTTATTTGATCAGTTTTACATCCTCATGTGATCTATCAACATTCGATGTTCTAAGCTGTGGAAGGTTGCTCATTGCAAATTTTAAGGTTAGCTGAAAATGAATCTTCCAAACACCAGTGGGGGAAAATTCTTTTTCTCAGCCCCTTCTCTGTTTCATCTTTATGCCTCTGCCAAGTTCAAACTACTCAGTTCCTCCAAAATTTCTCTGCTGTACTCCCCAGTCCTTAACAAGCTGTTGATGTTCCAGGAAATGTCTTTTCCTATGAAAGACACATCACTGCAGCTAAACAGCTGGAGTCCTCTGACAGCCAATCAGCCAGGCCTTGGGGTATCAGTGTGATGAGCAACTCAGCTAGAAAGTGTCTATTCTCTAGCTGAGCAAATGTCATCTCCACCAGGAAGCTGCAAAAGGATGGCGAGAGACTGCACTGAAGTGTCTGTGAGGCTGAGTTCCAAGGGAAAAAATCTATAAATACAAATATGCTGCAATATGGGAGTGCCTGATTCAAGGGTAAATACACAAATGCATCTCTCTTTGGAATGTTCAGGAACAGTATTTATATATTTTGCACATTGAATGAAATTATTCTAAAAGGTATGCCTTAATAGCTTCTTACCTTAACACTGATTTGGATATTTTCTTAAGATACACACTTGCTCGAACTGAAGAAAATTGTGTAGCTATCTAAACAAAAATAACTGGCTGTTGTACTTGAAGAAAATGGCTGCCTACAGCAGGAGGATAAGATTGCTGACTTGGCGGTTAATTGGAATTAGTTTGCTTTAATTCTTACAACCATTCATTAAAGCTATCAACATCTTTCCATGCAGATATTTCCAGGCTGGTCAGAAACAGAAAGAAAGAAAAAGTATATGTATGTGTAAGATGGAGACAGACAGACAGACAGACAGACAGACAGACAGACAGACAGATAGAACTTTTAGACTGTCATAAAAATGCACAAATATGTGTTCTATACACACACAGCCACCAACTAATAATGCAATTATAAAAGAAATATAAATTTAAACTCAAATAAACATGAAGGCAGGAATATTCAAATAAAAACAACCCTTTAGTCAACCAGAATAAAATTTTATTCTCACCATTGGTCATACTATCATAAACTAGCTCTGATCATTGAGCAGGCCTATGGCAATCACTGATTTACAGTTATAGGAAATGGAATAGGGCCAAAACTCTGAATCAGATCCCTTCCAAAGGTAAACCATCATTACTGACTAGACCAAAACCCGTTATTATTAAATTTTACCACTGTTCTAAGAATGTTTGAAGGAAATCTTGGACTTAGTAGTCTGTTACGCTCCTCTAAAAAAGTAACAGGATGATTACCGGGAAGTTAAAATGTGATTAAGAAGAAAAAGTGTAGTGTATTACAAAATGAAGCTATACTCTGTTCTTGTAAGGGATAATGCTAATGAAGTTAAGTGTCCCCAAATTATTCTCTGTTCCTAAAATTCAACTAGAATGAAGTGGCATTAATCTTGGTGATGACTTATCATACTATGTTAGAAAATCTTTCTATAAAGATTTCACTATTCTCATCCCATTATTTGATAATTCTTGACTTTATGTTCTGTAATTTACCAATTTAATTACTGTATTATTTTGACTATCATGATGAATTGCTGTTCTTCTCTCAGTCCTGAGATAGAGATGTTATTAATTACAGTATATTGTGTTCTCTTTATGACCTTGCGATTTTTATACTCATGCGTGTTTATGTCATGTGAAATGTTCACACTTTTCCTAGCTTCCTTTGTGATGCAGACATTTTGTACTTTTACATATTTACTTCTGTTTTTTATGCTTTTAAACGTTGACCTCTTACTACTTTATATTTTGTACACCATCTTTCATCGTTTTCAGTTCCTTGTCTCATAGCAAGGTGTAAATGCAACTCTCAACTGAAAATTCAGTAAACTTACATTCCACATCTACTGTTTGCAAGAAATTGTGTTCGACCTAGCAGTGCCCTCAGAGATGAATGAGTCTCAGTTTCTGCCCTTAAGAAACTTTGGGTTGAGTGGAAGGTGAGGGTAAAAATAATCATCCCAATGTTCACTAACAATATCTGTAAAGAATCTGCTGCATTATAACAGTTTCCCAAAAGAGATATATGAAGAAGAGATTGTAACTAGCAGGGTGACTATGATAGGTTTAGAGAGGGGAAAGTATTTCATTAAGATGGACCTTGAAGGTGTATAAAGTTTGGAGAGGTAGAGATGGAGCTGAAAGAGGAGCAAGAGCAAAGATTTAGAATAAATCTTGTTAATTGGCCAAGAGTAGTGAGTTGATGAATAATTTCGAAAAACCACATGCAGTTGAGTTTACGTTTAGTAGCTGTGAAATCTCACACATTACTTAGCATATCTGTGTCTTGCTTGCCTTACTTGTAAAATAATATTTTCAAAACAGTGCCAGACATATAAGTATGAAATAAAATACTGCCATTATCACCTGCAAAGCAAAATCCAGCAATAGGTTGAGTTTCAGTTGTTTTCTTGGGACTCTCTGCACTCAGGGAGGTCCTATCTGCAAATTTGCAAACTCACCAATCTAGAAGTCCCATTCCAGGCAGGACTTAGATTTGAACTATTACTGAGAAGAAGGACAAATATACATGTTTCAAATCACATAGAGTTAGTAGAGAGAATTGACCCTTAACTGTAACATAATTTTCCACATTTAGGGACAAGATCCTTGGTACTCTTGCCACCTTTGGGAGTCCAGGGGTAAAGTAGTTAGGTGTGGTAGGGATATGTGTGTGTGTGTGTGTGTGTGTGTGTGTGTGTTGTGTGTGTGGTTTTCTTTTTCAGTGGATACAAGCAAAGCTTTATTAGAGTTGATACCTAATAACAGGCAAGCAGCTGTGATTTTACTCAACAATTGCTGGGTGGGAACATTTTTCTTATGGGGTTACATTTAAATCAGAGAAGATGGTTTATGGAAGAAGGATGAAAACATATATCTCCTGCAGGAGGCCTGCTTAAGAAACACAGGCATGTTAAACTCACCTAAAAAATCAACTACTGTACATTGTTTGGATAATTACTTTTACAGTACAAAAAGTTTCCTTAACATTTGCAGGTGCTTCCCTAGTGTTTTTATGCTTTGTTAACACATTATAGACCATCGACTGAAAGAACAACATTAAAGTGTTTACAGTTATTGATTATTGAAGATCCATTAGAAAAATACAGTAGCCTCTGGAATCAGTGAAAAAGTAGGATTCACTTTAATTATATTCTTGATTTTTTGCTTCGTATATGTTTCTGGAATGGACCTGGCACTGCAGTAGATACTGGAGAAAAAAAGGATACTCCCTGTCCTCAAGAATTTTCTCTTTGGGAATTTCCAGTTTTAGTTTTTTGAGAAATCCACATAATGATTATAGCAGCACAATTCATAGTGGCTAAATCATGGAAGTGGGCTATATGTTCATCAACAGATAAATGCATAAGGAAAACATGGCATTTATGCAAAATGGGGTACTATTCTGCCATGAAGGAAGATAAACGAGTTGCTTATAGCAAAACAAATGTACTTTGTGACTATAATATTAAATGAAATAAATCAGACATGCAAACTTAAATACTACATTGTTGATTTCCCTTATATTAGAGGCCTAAAATATAAATAAAGATATAAATAAAAGGTAGATAACTGAAAATAGTGAGATGGAAGGCGGGCCAAGAGATGGAAGGAATGGGACAAAGGGAGCAGAATAGGAAAGGAATGAAGATGTTACATACATCACCAGCTCCTCAGAACAAATGTCATCATGCTTGCAGTGGTGAGTACAGACTAATAAAAATTGAAAAAACATAAAGAGAGAATTTTCCTTTTTGATTTGGGAGGAAATCGAAAGGGTGTGCGCAGATCAATAAAAGATATGCATGAAATAAAGCATGGACAGCAAGGAGGGCTTACTGGGGTTGTGTTTTCTTCACTCCTGTGGTTTCACATCTCTCTCAGTGCCTGTTTGGTAAGTGCTGAGCAGTCACAAAAGACTTTTGGATTTGCAACAGTAAGGGGAAGTTTCACAAAGCTCTGATGGAATCTGAAGAGTATGTGAAATGCACCCACTAAGGCCAGACATGACTGCCAGCGCCATCTGCGTCATGACATCTAATTCACTGCTCTCTGTGATGACTGAGATGGTTCTTGGAATGATGTTTCTCTCTCTCTCTCTCTCTCTCTCTCTCTCTCTGTCTGTCTGTCTGTCTGTCTGTCTGTCTGTCTGTCTGTCTCTCTCTCTTTCTCCCCCCTCCCCAACCTTGGTGGCCATTTGCCTACTCTGTGGGGATCTGTGCTGCACCGAGTCTCTAACAGTCATTCTGTATGCTATGAAAGTCTGGCTTCATTGTAAAATGAGGCATATCTAGAATCATATCTCCCTGGCTGCCATTTTTATTAAGGACCAGGAGTGGTCACAGGCTTCTTCTTCAAGACAGACATGAAACTGAGCTGGGCAGAGTACACATGCCTGTAATCCTATCAGTCAGAGGCTGAGGCAAGAAGACTGTGGCCTGTGAGAGACTAGCCTAGGCTACATAGTAAATTCAAGACTAATTTGAACTACTTAGTGAGACCTTGTCTCAAAAAACCAACCAACCAACCAACCAACCAATGAAACAAAGAAACAAATAAACAAAACAAGAGACAGATAGCTGTTAAACCTAATCTGCACATTAGATGCTGTAGTATATATGAGGCCAAGGAAGGAAATGACAATAGAAAAGATGGAAATGCCATAAATTGAAGTAATATTGTTGAGAAATCATTTTATGGGCCACTTGACCCAGTATTTCTTAGTATAAAATTGGTTCTTTGAATTATTTTCCACGGCTGGGTTGAAATAATGAAGAATATCCATTCTGTTTTCATTCCAAATGTAAATCAGAAAGAACATTATTCAACTTGTTTTATTTTAGGTTACATTTTACTTTTCTTTTTTAGAAGTAATTCTCTTACTGTACTATATAAACTGAACATTGCCAAAATTACGAAGTAAAAAATTCACATTTCTCTTCTTCACTGGCTTCCAGTCCTGGCTCCTTTTTATCTCATTAAATGTCTGTCATTTTCTTTTCCATTCCCTCATAGATTCCTGAAGCCATCAAGATTTCTTCTATCTCACGTCTGGCAAATCCCACTTCAGGAAGGCATGGGCAAATTTTCCACTGTAAGGGAAAAAGACTGATGGTGGCTTTAAAAGCCACAGTCAAAAGGGGAACTGATTTTGATAAATGAATAAATAATCACCTAAAAATCTTGGCATCTGCTACTTGGAAGCTGAGGTGGAGGTAGAGTAACATAAGATGAAAACATTTTACTTTCTTACTGATGTACCAAGGTTTGCTGTTTGGATCTCCAAAGCTGTGCTCTTTCCCTCTGTGTAGCACCATGGTAGAGTATAGGCTTTGAAGTCAGGGTGACAGGGTTTATATCCAAGTTTCATTATTTAATTGCTATATGATACTTTATTAACAAGTAGAATGAAAAGTGTATCTCACAAAGTTATTATAATAATTAAGTGAAATAATAGAAGTTAGGGGGCCGGGGAGATAGCTCAGTACTGAGTTCAATCCCTGGTACCACACACATGCAAAAAAGGTATTGGGGCTGGAGAGATGGCTTAGTGGAATAAGT
>NW_004524639.1:8748408-8778637 GCF_000260255.1 Octodon degus
AGAGAGAGAGAGAGAGAGAGAGAGAGAGAGAGAGAGAGAGAGATTAGGCTTTCAGCACAGAGTGGTCATTTAAGCATTTAGTATTGCAAACACTATCTTGTTTCTCACTCTTTTGTTCAGAAAACTTCCATCATTCTCTGTTGTCTTTGAAAATCAAGTTCCAAACTCTTATTTTGGCATTCAGGACACTAAAAGTTTGAACCTTAAGTTAAAATACTATAAGAATACTTCTAAAATTTGGACCTTAAGTTAAAGTACTATAAGAATACTTCTAACATTGTCTTTCTATTCTTTCTTCAACCATCAGAGTCATATATAATTAAGGAGAAAAGGCCCCACCTGGAGAGCAATGAGGTGTGCGTAAGCAGACGTAAGTTCTGTTTTGTAGAAAAACTTATAAGAAATCAGGATAATTTCCTCTTCATTTTGGGTTAGGCAGGAACAGACCAGGTGGGCATGCAAGGGGAATGCTGATAACCCACAAATGAGTAGCTGATTGTGGTTAAAATTAAGAAACTATTGCCCAAAGACAATATATCACACAAACCAAGTATAAGGACCTTGAACTAGGATTTGCTTATCCTCACATTCTGATAGAATTTTACACCAGTTTTTGTTTGTTGTGTCATGCTATCTTTTGTTATCTAGGGTGAGATAGATGGGAGGGTCTAAAAAACAAAACTCATTTGTAGCCATTACAAATTAGTAGTGTCTTAGTTACTTTTTACTCGTTGCTGGGACAAATACCCGACACTCAAAATGAAGGAAGGAAAGGTTTATTTAGCTCACAGTTACTGGAGGGTTCAGTCCATATTCCGCTGGCTCCAAGGCAAACAACAGCACTTCATGATGCAGAAAACAATGAAGAGCAGAGGAGGAGCAGCAGCAGCTGCAGAGGCGTCCACCAAGCCTCTCTCTTCCTTCTGCGCTGACTGCGAAGACCAGCGCTCCACAGTGAAGACCGGAGCTCCTCCAAAGTAGTGTGGTTGCGAAGACTGGTACTTCTCCAGGGAAGCAGGGCGGGGCGGCGGGAGGTAGGAAGTCTGGCAGGGCGGCAGGAAGCCTTTCTCAATTCCTGGGCCCTGCCCACCTGCAGGTTGAGACCCCCACGCTGCCAGAGCTGATTCAGCCAAGTTGACACAATGTATCAGCTCACACAAGTAGTAATTTATGTCTCAGGGCCAATTGCAATCCCATATGACATACTAAGGAAATGCATCACTTAAATAGATAAGTGCAGATGAGTAACATGAGATATTGCAAGGAGAGCAATAACAGGTGGTACACAGGAACAGGCTGCTATATGAGGCCACTGGGTATCTGGAGAGGAGCAGAGAATCAGAAAAGGAGTGAAGGTGAGCCCCAAGCAAGATCCTTCTCTTTCTCAACCCTATATATTTATTTCAGTCGCCTTTCAAGTGAAAGTGGGCTGGGAGAGATGGCTGACATCCATGGTAATCTTGAAATCTGTAGAGAGGTCACCTAAAGTTGACCTTCATTCATTGACTGATACTGAATTCTACATTGAAACAAATTACTCTTTGCAGTTAAAATATCCACAGATGAGTCCCTTTGTAAACCATGCTAATAAATATTGCTTGCATGTGGGTTTACCAGTGAAGCACTTACAATGCACAGTCTATCAAAAATAGTTTAGATCTTCAACCAGCTTCTAAGATTGCCACAGAAGAATGCACTTGATGTGCAGAACCCCCATCCTGGCGGATCACTAGAGTTCAGCCTGGCCTCAGTCTTTCTGGTTATTTTGTGCTCTGACACTTCAGAATTTGCTATGTCTGAACTCCATGGAAATCATTCATGGCATACAGCAGGACCCATTTCCATGGGGCAGTTTTGAAAAGTAAATAATTAATGAATATTAACTCTTTGGGACACAAGTGTCTTATGAATAAAGTAACAAAACAATAAAAGTCCATTACATTTTGCAGCAATGATTATCTTTCCCACATGCAGTGACATTTTATTGTTAAACAAAGCTTGTGAGGTTGATAGAAAAGTATTATAACCACAAATTTACAGCAAGGTTAATGAGTCCTTTGAAGACCCCCTGTAAGCAGGTGATAAACTTTTTATGAAGGCCCACAATTCACTTCTTAAGACCTAAGTGAATTCTGAAACTAGACAATCACAATCCAGCAAGAGAGGACTTTCTGGCTAGGGAGTGCCTCACAGGTAGCTGCTTCCTTCTCTGTCTGTGTTTAGGCCTCACCTACCATGGGAAAAATTATCACTTTGGTCTGAGTAGGGTAGCCCTCCTTCCTAAATTTCAGAGCTAAATTCCTAACCTATAAGGTGATAGTGTTAAGAAGTGCGACCTTTGGGAAGTGATTTGGCCATAAGCACAGAGCCTTCATATATGGGATGAGACATCAGAGAGCTGCCTTGCCCTTTCACGTAAGGACTCATCTGTACATGAGGCAGGAAATAGGCCTTCACTAGACACCAAATCTTCTGGTGTCTTGATAACAAATTGCTCAGCTGCCACAATTGTGAGAAGTAAATTTCTTTTTTTAAATAAGACACTCAGTATGTGGCATTAGTAGCCTGAGTGGCAGAAGATAATTATCAACTTATCAAATAGGCCATGGGCAGAAATAGGTGAGACTTGTTCACTTCTTCTCTTCTTTACACAGGAGTAAAAGCCCCTCCATTTCTGCTCCTATGTATGGTACACTGAAAGGGATATGGCTTTACAAATGTATCATCCGGTGAATTTGTCATTGTATAGACGTCATAGACTGTGATGAGACAAACCTAGATTTGTAGTCAACTACATACCTAGGATATATGATATATGACATTGTATATGTAGTTTGTTAGTGACCAGGACATCATTCTGTCGCACATGCTTACCCTAATAAATATATTTTACTGTGAATTAGTTTGTGGCTTCTTTTGAATACTAAGAATGGTGCTGTCTTTTGTGCTTTAAGGCCTTTCCCACACTAGTCTCTTCTATGAGGCTCTCCTTTAAAATATCTTCTCTCTTAATCACAGCAGAAATCTGTCATTTGGGGAATCCACTTTGTATTAATGAATATGGATTGGACTCTTCCTAATTGTTCTCTGAACACCTCCCAATTTTCAGTAGGGTAATTGATTTCAATCAACTTCCTTAGTGCACTCTCTACACTCTTTGAAACTTGTAATTTTCAAGTTCAATATTTGTGTGCTCACACCCTCAGGACTGCTTCGGGTAGATCATGTTGTAATCCTGATATTCTAATCAGTCACAAGCTTGGAGTCTATTTATTATGGAACTTTTTAATTTCCTAGCATGACTGAGCTATGCTTTAAAGCACACGCCATATAGAGTTCCTAAAGGACCTGAAAGGTAAAATTAAAAGAAGACTTTAAAATTTAAAATATCAACAGACAACATAGTTTTAACAAAGAATATAGTGAAATATGCCACATCCTTGATATAATAGACTTGGGCAAAACAACTGACATTAGATGTTTGTTGGGGACTACTTGTTAAAGAGAAAGTATTTTAGGAATGAGAGAAGCTCATTGGAAAGATAGTATTTCATTTAAAGTTAATTTTTGCTTCACTTCTAGAAATGTTAATAAAAATAAGTGCATTCTGAGAAATTTCCACATAATATTTAACATATTCTGGTCACAAAACTTTTTTCACATCCGTATTTTTTGTTATGTCCAACTCCAGATTCAAAAACCTAGGCGGTTTACTATATTTCTGTAGGGTGATAAATTTTACTTTATCTTTAATTCTACCTCAGAACTTAAGGCTCTTTATGAAATTTGGGAGGAAAGAGTTACTGAAATTGAGAACGTAGATGCTTTTATCTGTATATTTCTACTAGAACTACCCTCATTGAGGCTCTTATTGCTATTCTGCAGCTATTTTCTCTTGGACAATCCTAACTGAACTTCCTGCCTCTCTTCTCTATCCATACCAACCTATCACACACATAATTTGCAGAATACCTTCCCCAAACATTTGTATCATTCCTTAGTTAGATCTTTGATGATTACCTGTTACCACTGGCCTAGAATATCTCTTCAACCATATTCTGATTTTTGAAGTTGCCAATTCTATTTGCTGTTATAATTCCATATACAATTTTACAGTCAGAAATAACTATTGTAATTCCTGAATCATTCCATACATAGGCACACTTACCTCATGTGCCTACTTTTAAAACTTCATCAACCAATAATGTCCATCTCACCATCTCTTTATGTTTTGAATTTTATGAGTGTACATTTGTTAAGATAAACCCAGCTTCTTGTTGAAAAAGAGAGAGACCATAGAATAGAGTGGCTTTAGCATTTACAAGTTCATTTGTGAATAGTTTTGTCACTTATGTAATAATTTTGTCTTTAAATTTCATAATGAGAGTGGCGCTGTTTTGCATAGTCATTTAGGAACTTGCGCTTCTCCAAATTGCTCGACCAATAAGTTATTGCTCTACTATCCCTCAAGGTGTGGTCTTTATCTGAGTGATCAAGGTTGCTCACCTCATGCATGGATCTTGCTAGAGGAAGAGGAAAGAGTAAGACATGTTTAGTCTTTTAGGTTCCAGGCCTGGAATTGTCACATGCAACTTCTGCTGATATTCTCATTTGAAATTTTTTACACATTCACATAGCTGCAAGGAAGGCTAGGAAGTGTGGTCTAACCACAGGTATGGTGAAGGATTTGTGGTAGCCACATAGCATTTTATGGCACATTATTGAAAACTGCTTCATATGCCACCTTCCTTCTTCAGGTCTTTGTTGACCTGTATATGAAAGCAATTTCTCCTTCCTTGCAATATTGTAGCATGAGGCTTCTCAAACTATAAGAATCATTCATAGATCTTTCTAAACTGCAGAATCTGAATCAGTTGGTCAGTACTGGGGCTGAAAACTCTGCATTTCTAATAAGTTCCCAGGTAATATCAATGTAGTAGTATACACAACACATAGAGTATGCTCTAACCCATTTTTGTTCTGTTGTGAAATATAACATTTTCTATTGAGTATTAATTATTCATGTGCAAATCTTAACTTCCTTATTGAGACAGTTAACTGTTATAGCAGACTCTGGATCTTATTTGCATCTGTTAACATTACCTCCTTCCAGTGCCAAAAGTAGAGCTTTGCCCACTAAGTGGTACTTAATAATTGTTTGAATAAATAATGAATGGCTTCAACTTATTTGGAATGTTGAGCGTGAACTTAAGAAGGATAACAATTTTTGTGCTAG
Organism: Octodon degus; assembly: GCF_000260255.1. Lineage (NCBI taxonomy): Eukaryota > Metazoa > Chordata > Mammalia > Rodentia > Octodontidae > Octodon > Octodon degus. The sequence goes on from NW_004524639.1 coordinate 8,753,645, forward strand.
GTTCTGGACTAGCCCTTATGTGATTATTAATTTGAAAATGGTCTTTTTGAAAAGTCTGCACTTATATACCCCAGCGAGACCAAGGGAACACTTGCCAGAAAGCTGAGCTAAGGAGAATTCAGCAAATGGAAGCCACATTTAATCAAGGACTTTCCCTTTCCATGTGGTATGACTATCTGAAAGGAAATGCTAATACTTATGTTTGAAATTCATTTTCAGCAAGTGTCTCTGTTTAACAAGAGTGATTTTGTGCTCACAAAGATTTATGAGCCTATTTGATCAATTTTCTTGAAGAGGTGGCTTTTTTACCCACCTGGAAGCACTCAATGATCCTCCATTTGGAAAGTATCAAGTTGGGTACCAATTAAAGCTGAATGAGTATGATTCTTCTCAACTTGGCACAATTTTAGCCTTTTTTCTCAGCTCTGACACATATAGTCATGTTCTATGCCTTAAAACTTGGAGCAGAAGAAGTGAGAGGGGATAAAGTGGGCTGGGCTTAAAACAGAAGCTAGTATATTTTATAATTTATCTTGAGTCACATAGAGCAAAGTGAGACGTCCTGAAGCATCCTACCTCATGCCTGCCTGTAGGGCTATCTCCAACTGGAACGATTTTCTACTTGAAAGTTTTCATCAATAAGACAAAGGTGATGCTTTCTTTTTTAACTCTGTGGGGAATAAGTTTTCACAAGCAAATGAACTATGTTACCAAGATCTTAGAGATTTTTAGCCTATTTAAACAATTTTTTAGTTTCTATTAGTCAACTGGCGCCACTGATTAATGAACTGATCGCAAACAGCTTTATTTTTCATGAGCAGGCCTTTTCCTTGGCAGTATTGTGTTAGACTTTAGTTTCAAAACTTGGCACCGGAATTGAGAGAGATATATTCACATATGTTACTAATGTACACTGATATCTTTCTTTACTTCAATCATACATAAGGTTTATGTTTATCTGGACAGTATGTCCTAATAAGTAGTTATCATGTGTATCTTTTTTGATTTTGTAAGTATCGCATTACAATAAAAAAGTGGAATGGCTGAAAAGTGAATGTTTTAGCCATTCTACTTCCTCTGTGAGAACTTAGAACTTCCCAGTTCAATAATCAAATATTCTCAATAGAGTTTGGACAAGGGTGAGGTAAGCTAGGCCCTAAGGAAGCAAAATGTAAGGAAGTACTAACTTATACGCGATGTCCTTGCACTTGCAGGATCCTGACATTGTGCCTCCTTAAATTTTGTGCCCAAGGTGTCTTGCTTGCTTTATTCTAGCCTAGGTTCTGATTTTCAAGGCAGAAAGTAAAAAAATTCCAGTATCTGAGACCATTTGGAGAATGGGGTTAGTCCCATTAGTTTAACTTACATTAGTGCACATGCACGTGCGTGTGTGAGTCTGTGTGTGTGTGTGTGTGTGTGTGTGTGTGTGTTTGTACGTGTGTGTACTAGCATATAGATGCAGGCAGGAGACAATAAAAATGGAGCTTAGTAAAGGATAAAAGAAAGAAAGAAGTAGAGGAAAAGATACATTTATGTATATACACAGGATAGCTTGTATAATTGTACTGCTGATTTCTGCTGGTCTTTTGAAAGGAGCAGCTAATTCTTAATTATTTTTTCTCCTTTTTAGTTTCTTATTACCCTTTAAGACCAATTTTGCATGCTTATATCTGGTAATCTAAAGAACTAATTTGAAGACTACATTATGCAATATAACAACCATTGCTGAATTCTTATTATTTTGTTTAGTGAAATTCTGTATCATTTTAAATGCTTTTTAAAACTATTTTTATTCTCTTTTAAAAAAGAAAAAAATAGATTAAAAATAAAAATAAAATGGAACTTAATAATCATGATTTTATTAGCCATATAGAGGTAAGACTAGTACACTGTTCTTTTGCCCTTTATAGTGCAGCTACACAAAGTCTTGGCATAGTTTTTTTAATGAATATGCATTAATTATTGGTTTTGAATATCTCTTTCAATTTACCTCTTTACATTTGTTATGCTTGTGTTTAGACGTCCCCCTAAAGCCTTACACAGTAACAGGGGAAGCTTTTTCAGAGGCTGCTGGATCTAGATTGTATAATTCTGGAATTGATTCATGGTGCAATGCTGGGATTGAGGGCACTACTAGGCTTGAGGGTATGACTGCTACCTGCTCTGCATAGTTTGGATAAGATAAAAGGTACAGAAAGGCACTGTTTAAGTCTTTTGGTTATTTTTCTATCTTCTGTCTTCCCTGAGCTTTTCTCCTCCGTGAAGTTACCCTGCCTTGGATTCAGCTGATATGGACTGAAACCTTTACAAACTGTTGGATAAATCAACCTTTCCTCCTTTAACTTTGGGTACTGAGTATTTCCTCTGAGCAATGAGAAAAGTGACTGAGATATTACTTCTTGGTCTCAAAGGCCCCTGATTTTTCAGACCATCCAAATATAGACAAAACAGCACATCTAAATGTAGATAAACATATCGTTCCTATCCAGCTCACAAGGTATGCAAATACCACCTAATTAGCTGTGAAGTGTATTTTGGCATATGTCGGAAGTTAAAGCCACTTCCTTAGAAGAACTCGAACTCTGTATTTATCCTTATTAAGGCCTTGTCCAAATGATAAATATACACTGCCTCCTTGCTATCTACTGCTTGGAAATAAATCACTTTACGATTGATTTGCTAGAGTCGTTGTTCACTCAAAGGCTCCTCCTGCTGAAGAGGTCACATTGTCCTTCTTTACAGACAAATGCTGATAAACAAACAGAAGATATGGCACTGACCATACAAAGAATGGAAAAGGAAGTCTGGGCCAAGGGGAACCATTTCCCTTTGCATAGTCCAGAAAATATAGTCTTCTTAAGTCACAATATTATATTCTGTGCAGAAAAGCCTCCAACTTTTTAAATATATGAGTTGAACAGACAGGATGTAGGCACTGTTTTTCAGCTATGAACCATGAACTTTGATTCTTTAGTCAGGAATTACAAACTCCTCCAGGAATACACCAGGCGACGTAAATCAGGGAAACTCTGGCTGGGTGTGAGATATTCACAAGTAATGGGGAATCCAGAGAGGTGGAGAATCCATTTCCTTTCCACTCTAACATTTATTTGCTACTTCAGAATATAGATTAAGGCTTGTTAAATCTTCTGATTCATCAAAAGAATCAGGTAACATTATTTCTTTAAAATATGATAGTTCTCATTTTTAAATGTTGGAAAATTAGGGGGTAAAGTGGGAGGGAAAAGAGACTTAAAAAGAACTAAATTGTGTTATGAATATGTACCAACTCCCCACAATGAATGTGATCATTACTGTTAATGGTTTGTCTCTAAATGACCCCCTAAAACCTCACATATTTGTATGTGGGGCTTTTTCATCCAGAAATGGCTGGATCTAGAAGGTGTGACACAGGGATTGATTGACGTTGCAGTGCTAGGATCAAGAGCACTAGGATTATACGCATGAGTTCTACTTGTCATCAGTAGCCTGGATAAAATATAAGGGAAAGAAAGAGCTGTTCTCATCCTTCATTGATTTGCTGCCTTCTGCCTACCACAAAAGCTTTCTCCTCCGTGATGCCTGCCATACCACCCTGTCTTGGGGCCAACTGATTATGAACTGAAACATCTGTAAATTTTGAACTCAATAAACCTTACTCCCTTTAACCTATCTAAGCAGTGAAATTATAAATAAGACAAGTATATACTGTAAACATGTACTAATAAAAATAAAAATTTAAAAAAGAAAGTTTTAGTCTTCTCCCCATATTCCCTGCATAACAGATTGTGGGTGTGTTATTCCTGTTAGCTATATGTAACTGACTGTTGTTCTTGCTCTCACCTGTTGAATGAGGCTCTAAAAACTCTAGTGCTTGCACTAAGATGTGAAATAATTACGTATGAACATTTAAACATTTCCCAAAGAATTTGGTTAACTCCCAGGGATGCCTCATATATTTCTTGAGAAGTCATTCTGTCCCTGTCCTACAGTATATTTAATTATGTGTGACATAGCCCCCGCCATGCTCTCTGGTTCTTCTGCTATCTCTCTTCTGCACTCATCCTATCCAGTATCCTCAGTACGGTGGGCAGTGACATGGTGTCCTCCACATAGATTTTCTTCATCTTTTCTTCACTGGGCCCTCACACTCTACCCCTGCCCCTCATATTTTCCCAAGAATGCTAAATGCTTCTGTCTCACAGATAGAACCACCTCTTCAGTTTTCTATGTGATCTTATAGCTTAAAATTTAGGTATGGAAAGTTGGGAGCTGAACTTCATGAGCTGAAAAAACAAATTCATAGTCTTTTTGCTAATTTACAAGAGAATGCAGGAGTGAAAAACTTTGTTTTCTAATATTTTAGGCTGTTTCAGATTTGCCGTTTGAATTCATACTCACAATAATGAAATACTATATTCATACCTGGAAGAAGCCCTGATTCCAATCCAGTTATCAGGCTTCAATAAGGAGATTTTAGGCACAACATTCTATATTTGTCCCACTTCTTTAGTTTTCAGGGAGATAGGGCCTCAGGTCTACTTCTGAACTCAAGCATGATATTGACTCCTTAACACACAGCTCTTCTCTACCTTGAGACCATCATAATACTGCTTAATTTAAATTTCATTTACACACCTCCACATCTAAAATAACCCTGTCACTTCATTGTCTTGCTTATTTGCCACATGGTTTGTCAGGCGTGTAGTCTCCATTCTTTAAGGAAATTAAGAGATCTCACTTTGTCAAACCAAAGGGTTGTACCTGGTGGTCTTCATCGGATGTTCCCGATTACAGTCTGCCCCAAACATTGCTTAAAGTATTTCTTTCAATGCAGGTAGTTTTCTTTCCAAGCAGACTTACATTTTATTGTAATGTGACTTCTACGAAGGCAGAGAAATGTGTCTGTTTTCTTCACTATTATAGAATAGTACGTAAACCATGCTGAAAAAAATAAATGAACGAATTCTGTTAGTAACCCTGAAAGTTAGAAAATTATCTTCCTATCTTTATAATAAATAGTATCTAGTGTCAGCTTCCTCTGAACTTTGCTTTATATTCTGGAATCAGAAGGGCCTGAAACAGGTCTTTAGTCAACTGAATCTGCTATAATGAATTGCCATAGGCTTGGGAAGCATATAAACAGCAGAGATTTCTCACAGATTTAGGCACTGAAAAGTCCAACATGAAGTTACCTGCAGATTCAGAGTATAGTGAGGGCCCAAATCCTAGATCACAGACTAGGCCTTCTCTCTGCATCCTCAGAAGGTAAGGAAAGAACAAATAAGCTTATTTGGGCTTTAGTTGTAAAGGCACTAATGCTGACCATGAGGATTCCACCCAGAAGAAATCATCATTTACTAATGCCTTTATCTCCTAACATTATGACATTGGTAATTAACATGCAGCATACGAAGTTTATTTTTATTTATTTATTTTTTTGCCATTTGAATTTTTTATTCTCTTTTTAAATACTGTACAGTGAAAAATAAATATGCCTTGTCATCCACCAGACAAGGTTGCCCCTCTTCCCCTGAGGGACCTTGTTACCCCCCCTTCATATACACCCCTGGTTCTCCAAAACCTTCCCCATGTCTCCCACCCACGGATATCCTCACTATCCTCCTTTTCCACAGTGATGAGGCCCCAGAAATGGTGTACAGGATGGGAGGAGGGATAGCAGGGCCCCCCTGAACTGTCAAATCTGGGTGGGTCAAGGAACACCCCTCACCCACCAACAGGTGGGAAATGAGAGCATTCAGAGGTTGGAGCATTAGAGGATAAAGGCACATCCAGTCTGATGGGGAAGGGGAGGCTCCCCCCAACCATGGGGGAAGAATGGACAAGAGAGAAGGGGTTATGACCCTGTTATACAACCCTCCACTAACTCCTGGTGATGGGGGGACCCAAGCTGCTGTGCTACCTAGCCCCTCCTCCTTAGATAAGAGCAGCTCCAGTGCAGGTCAGTTGGGCCTGTGAGGCCTATGTGGTGGAAAGTTTAGGGGACACAAACATTCAGAAACCACATTCTAACATTTATTTATTTTTTATTTTTTATTTTTATTTTTGGCAGAACTGGGGATTGAACTCAGACACTTGCGCTTGCCAGGGAAGCGCTTATTCCACTGAGCCATCTCCCCAGCCCCAATTCTAACATTTAACTGGCTTGATTTTTGACGAATTAACCTCTCTACATGTTTTCTTCAGGATAAAATAGGGATAAAGCTACTTATTGGTTGTGAAATTTCAATGTGGTGATTCATGTAAGGGGCTTATTGATGGATCTGGTGCGTGAGAAATGTTCAGTAAACATAAACGTGCAATTTTTTATTAAAATTCTTCTTGGTATTAACATTTACAGGTGTCATACACTTGTACATTGTTGCAAGTCTGCTCTAATTCAATCATAAATTTCTTTTTTTTTTTCCCTGTGGCATACGAACCTGGATGTCTTTAGTTTGTAATTACTCTTTGAGAGGCTTATTTGTATATAACTAGCACAGAGTACCCACCCTAATTATCTGACTGAAAAGCATTTTAGACAAGTAAGACAGAAGTAAATGTGCAGTGCTGGGCCAGACTTGTGAGTGCAGTACACACAGTGAGTGCTAGGTGATTATGAAAGAGCATCAAGAGCTTATTTTCAGAGTGATTTTACCATCTATCTACTAAAAAGGGTGTAGCAGGGCTCTGTCCCCTGGGCAAATGACAGGTGCTGAAGAAGTGGGTACAGAACAACTTGGTCACTTCATTTCCCTATTCCCTGGGCATTGCCACTTGAGTCTAGCCTAGTAATTTGGTGCAGAGGGTGAATTATGTGTAGCTAGTTTGCATCCCAAGATCACTGTATTGATCTACGCTACAGTTATCTTTGCCTGGAGACATTGAACTAAAGGTAGTAAAAGTTATACTTTCACAGTTGTGTGGACTGAGTTCTAACTCTGTGAGTGACTCTTCACTTGTTGAAGCATTTATGCTCTGTCTATCCAAATCTGTTAGAAACACATTAGTGTGGGACACAAAAAAAGGGGGAGAGTCAAGAATCAAGACCTAGGGGATGGAGAGATGGTAAAGTTTCTTCAATATCCCTTTCTCTTTTCTTAGTTTTTCTTAGCGTCCAAATTCAACTTTCCCTCTTTGGTATTCTCTCTAAACTGCTTGTTCCCATTTCATTCTGCCTAGTTTGTTTGTCTGTCATCTGAGTGCACATAACCTGAATTCTCAGCTGTGTATGTAGCAAAAAGCATATACCGTTTTACTTAAAAAATTGTAAAACTCTACAGCTGATTGAAATAGTTTCCTGGTTGCAGTTTTCATTTAATCACTGCTTTAAACCAAATGTGTTAAATCTACAAACTAAGTAGGACTTTTCAGTTATTTTTAATGAACTTCATTTTTTAGACTAGTTGATTTCGTAGAAAAATTGAAAAGGAAATATAGAGATTTCTCATATGCTCCCTCCTTTCGCCCACACATGGCCTTTGCATTACCAATATCCTCCACCAGGGAAAAGGAAAGTATTAGAGTTGATGAACCTAACTGAGATATTATCACCAAAAGTCCACCATTTACATTACAGTTAATTCTTGTATTATATATAATGTAAATTTTGATACATGCATGATGACATGTATCCATAATTCTAGTATACCCTGTAGACCCTTTCCTAAAATACACAACAAAACCCAACATAATTCTAGCATAATACAGAGTAGTTCTATGCTTCTTAAAAATGCTCTGGGGAGAATGGGCATGGTGGCACACTCCTGTAATCCCAGCGCTTGAGAGGCTGAAAACAGGAGGATCACTATGAGTCTGATCTGCATAGTGAGACCCTGTGGACTCTGCACCAAATACATAAAATAAATAAAAATAAATAAATAATGGTCTGGGCAGGGCTGACAAAATAGCTCAACAGACTACGTGCCTGCTTAAGTAAGCACAGATACAGGGGTTCGATTCTCTGCATCGCATGCAGTGCCGGCTCTGCTCTCAGGCGTGCTGATGTCACCAAGAGATGGAGTGTGGTGGTGCATGCCTGTAATCCCAGCCCTGGGGAGGCTGAAAAGAAGAGGATCAGTAGGAGTCCAAGTTGTGCAGTGAGACCCTGTCCCAAATACATAAAAAAGGGAAAAAAGGCTCTGTCATCACTATCACCCCCACCCTGACTTGCAACAACTGATAGATATTTTTACCGACTTCATAATTTTGCCTTATCATGTAGTTTCCTTTGTCATATAGTTGGACTCATATAATATATGGTTTTTACAAACTGCAGCATTTTATTCATCAATATGCATTTAAGATTCATGCACATCATTTCATGGCTTGATAGTTCATTTCTTTTTCAGCAATGAGTCATATTTCACTATTTGGGAGCATCACTGTTTATTTTCCACTCAATTCATGGAAAAGTATCTTGGGTGTTTACAAGTTTGGGGAATGAAGAATATAGCTACCTAAAATAACCATGTGTGAGACTTTTGGCGGGATATGTTTTAAACTCCTTTGGGAATATATAAAGAAACAAAATTACTGGATCCTATTGGAAAAGTATATTTAGTTGTGTGAGAAACTGCCAAAATGCCATCACCATGGCTGCACCATTTTACATTTTCATCATCAAAGACTGAGTCTCCCTTCTGCTCTGTATCCAGCACGTGACATTGGCTGCACTCTGGATGCTAGGCATTCTAACATGCACAGTGATGGCTCAGTGTTGTTTCTTTATGTTTAACTGTATTTTTTTATTTTATGCAAAAATAAAGCAAAATTACATAATCATATAAAAATAATAATTCTACATTGTGTACTGTTATCTGCAAAGTACTTACTCAGAGCACAAGACAAACTAAAAATTCTTATAAAGGACAAACAATAGTGCAAAACTTTCTTTTCAGTTAACTAAGATACATCAGTAATTTGCATTTCCTTCATGATTTATCATCTCGAACATTTTTTCATACCCTTGCCATCTGCATACCGTCTTTTCTGTTAAGATCTTTGGCTCATTTTTAATTGGATTGTTTTCTTATTGTTGAGCTTTAAGAGTTCTTCCTGTACTTTGGACAACAGTTCTTTAGCTGGTGTGTCTTGGCAAAACATTTTTTTCCTAAATTTTTATTTTTAGTAGTCCATACTTGTACAATATAATGAATACATTTGTCACGGGGAGATAATACATCTTAATTCTTTATTCATTTCCTTCCCTCTCATTGTGCTCCATGTCTTGGTCTCCTTCATTCCTGCAAAAATCTGCCTCCCTGTTTCCTATTATTTGTCTTTTAATTTGCTTTTCCATTTATATTTTAGTTCTCTCATATATGTGAAATTTAAACTTGTGTGTTTGACTTAGTTTAATTAACATTGTGGTCTTAAGTTGTATCCACTTTCCTACAAATGACTAAAATTTATCTTTCTTTATTGCACAGAAGTAGTTCATTGTGCATAAATACTGCATTTTGGTTATCTGTTCAGTGGTCAATTGACATATAGGTCCCTTACAATATTTAACTATTGAGTTGTGCAGCTATAATCATGGGCATGCATGTATCACTGTGCTATGATGATTTTAATTATTTCAGGAACATATCTAAAAGGCATATAGCTTGGTCAAATGGAATTTCTATTTTAAGTTCTTTTGATGAATCTTCATACTGATTTCCACAGTATTTTTACTAATTTTCCTAGTTTTATACATTTAAGCAAATGTAAAAAGAATCTTCCCAGTTTTATTTTTTTCTTTGCTGAAAGAGCTATCTTTTCATGATGTGGCTCATACCTTTCAGTTTATACATTTTCTTTTATCTTTTTCTCTCTTCTCTTTTCTGTTAAACAGCACAATCCTTTTCTTGCACATGCATCTCTTGACTTATCCTGACAATAGCAGTCAAGAGCAAGAATGTTCATGCACAGTCTGTTTCTCTCCTTCACAGGGTAGAGGAACGTGTCCTATTTTCTGTCTTGGTAGGTTTTGTTAGCTGACAGATTCCCCATACTTTATACTTGGATAAGATGAATTGCCTTCTTTCCAAAATTCAGCGCCATTTGGTACTACCCATGGCTCAAGCCCAGAGAACTAACCCATATAGTTCACTTATTGTGTTGTTGCCCTAAAATACATGATTTAATGATTACACACAAACATGTTCCAGAAAAACTGAAGAAAATGTGCAAAGTACATGAGAGAAAATATTTCTCTATATTTTCACCAATATGACCTTCCATAAGAATGAAAAAACAAAAGTACTTAAACACATTAGAGTACAAAATATTTCTATAGGTCAAACTGAGGAGCTCAGAATCAATGTCATATTTGAAAAGGAATTCTGATTTATACAAAGCGACCTGGAAGTATCTTGCATATTTCACTTCACATTCTATTTCTGCTAACGTTATGGTCCTAGTGAAGTACTGAAACAGAAATGTATTTAAAAAGGCAGACCTCTTGGTCTGGTCTTAATAAGTCCCATGTTTGCAAGAGCTGCCAATTTGGCCAACAGCTTCTGAAGTTCCCTTGATTCTTCTGAATATGGATTTGACAGGACAGCAAGTGATGAGTTCTCATTAGAACGTTTCCTCCATTCTTAAGCAATCCAAATTCCTTATACACTTTTCAGGGTTTATGAAAAATTTTAAGGATAACCATGAAGGAACATGATATGGTGATGAAATACAAACATGTTCCAGAAAAACTAGGAATATTTGAGAAAAGGAATATATTTTTATATTTATACATTTTATATTTATATTTATATTTTCTGTCTATTTTTCATTAATAGCCACCCTAACAGTTGTGGTGTAATATTTCATTGTAGATTTAATCTGTATTTTTCTGATGATTACTAATATTGAAGATCTTTCCATATATCTGTGGTGCATTCTGTATCGTTTTTAGAAATATCTTTTCAACTTCTTTGTTTATTTATTTACTTATTTATTTGGTATAGTGTCTCTCTATGCAGCTCAGACTCACAATGATCCTCCTGTTCTCATTTTTCCCAGTGCTGGGATTACAAGCATGTGCCACCACACCCGGTTTCCATAGCCCGCACGGAGCGCATGGGGTTCTGGGGATGGCACGGCATGTGACACTGGGAATCAAACTCAGATTCTTGCACTTGCCAGTCAGGTACTTAGACCACTGAGCTAGCTCTCCAGCCCTCTTTACTCATTTTTAAATTAATCTTTTCATTTATGCTGTTGAAATATAGAAAATTTTTTACATATTTTATATCTGTCTGTGATGTAAAAGTACTCACATAAAAGTGAATTTGATCTATCAGTTTAAGGTCAGTGAATTCAAAATGCAGTGTTGGGAAAAGCAGGACACAATTGGCTCTTGGAAACCAGTTTTTCCTGCTTTAACAACTTCTTCTCTTTGAGATATGACACTTGATGACTTTTGGTCTTGATCCTATTCTTTCCTTTTCCTATTAGAACACATACATAATAGCTAAAATACCAAAATTAAAATAGAAAATATCCTCATATTAAAAAACATGACAAAGAACTGAAAGTGGTTTTATAGGCTGCACACAGATACACACACAGCATGAAGCAAAGTTGTATCAAGGATATATGACAGCTACTAATTTTCAGAGTGATTAGAGCAGGATGAGTAAGACAGACTATGGTTTTGTAGTTCTGTCATTCTCCATGAACTGAAAAGATCTTCTCTACAGGAAAATTTTCAGCTATGATGATAGTAGATCCCCTGAGATGCCTCTTAAAATTGTCAGAGTTCTCTCTTCATTAGTGTGGTAAAGCCAACAGGAAGCAGTAGCCTCAAAACATAAGCAAGTACATCATTCAGTCATTCAATCTTGTACTCTCCCTTTTTTTCATGTCCTCACATATTGTGCTCAAAAGTGTTGCCCCACTTTAATCTATCCATTTAAGCTACTAACAGAAGCTTTCTACAAAGTGAGTATGTTTACTCTAGCTTGGAAGATGAGAACGAATGAAAAGGGCTGTGCCTGCTTGCAATTGGTCCAGATGGGGAAGTAGAGAGACATGTAGATCTGACTTGGGCCCAAACTGATTAACCTGTGTGATATTTGGCCCCAATGTCCTCAATTTGCCTATGTATCTCAGGTTCACTCTTTAGTCTCTACCTTCTTACCTTGTGATCTCTTTTTTCTTATTATTTCTCAGGCTGGAGCTCTAGACCTCACTTGTGAAAACTTGGGAAAATCCTGAGCAGTGAACCAGGATGCCAGTGACTACTGACATACATAGACTTATACCTATACACTACTTCCATACTTATATTTAAATATGTTTACCCTGAAGACAGAGGGGTAAGAATCCTGTGCTATGCTGCCAAAAGTTTAACAAATGATTCTCCAGGACAAAAAGAAAAAGTGTATGTTTATGAATGGGAATCATATCTCTATATTTTGCTTGTGTAAAGGATGGGTAACATTATTTTTTGAAGAATCTATGCATTAGTCCTTTTTAAATAACCAAATTATTCTCATAGCACATATTTGTTGATTTTGTCATGTTCTCCTATATAGACAAGCTATAGTTTTTATTGACAAATGAATGCCATCCAAACATAAACATGGCTGATACTTTCATGCATGTCATACAAGAAATGAAAGTAAAACAACAGAAATGTGCTGGAAATTCATTTACTTGTCAGAGATGTGGGTGATTCTTTTGTTGAATGAGAAAATAGCTTCTATTTCTTATTTAATTTAATTTATTTACTTTTTTGAGACAGGGTCTTGCTATGCAATTTGGGCTAGCATTGTGCTCACTTTTGTAGTCCCCAGGCTGGTCTCAAACTCACAATGATCCTCCTGTCTTAACCTCAATAGTTTCTAAATACTGGGAAAATACGTCTTTTTTAAGTTTTTGTGTTAGTAACAATGTAATGATTACAGATGCAGCAATTTCAAATGATCTGTGCATTACTAAATATAATCTAAATTACCTAGTAAACTCTAGACTGTTAACAAAACCATATATCAATCCTTGATTTTTAGCATTTTCCTATATCTGTGCTGTAAATACTGTCCCTCTCACAGCTGTACAGTTACAATAGTGAAGTCACTGAACAAGAAGCTAGAAGACATAGGCAGTACACACTACTACAGGATACTTTCACCACACAGAAACTATGAACACAAATAACTCCAAGGGTAGTAGATATGAGTAAAATGTGGTGTAATAATTAGAAAGTGATATGGTTTGAGTATTACCTTCAGTTTTAATATGTTAATTGTAGGCATACATATTTTAATTTTTAATAATGGCTGCATTTAACAAGTGACTCATAAAATTTCTGAAGATTTCACAGTCAGCTCTTGTGAGCTGGAATGCATTATCTTCCAGCACATTCTTGGACAGTGCATATGTAACCTCCAAGGTTCTTTAGTTCTCACCAGTCTTAATAACAGTATATAAGCTCTGGGTCTTACTCTATCTGCTTCTTGCAGGTTTCCAGTTGTTACTGAATTTCCTGAATTCTTCTGGGAGGCCCCTTCCAAGTCTTTACTATGTTACCATGGAGCAGTTTTCTTACCATGTGCTGTTGATGCTTTTTTTGTTGTTTTGTTTTTTGGACATTAACTAAGCTATTCATGACTACTGTCTCTCCATTAAGGCAGGTTGTTTCTAAGGTCCTGCTGCTTTTCTACTGGTCTCTATGTCTTGCACCAAACTCTATTGCCCTTTTATTGAGGACTGATCACAAAGCACAGCTGTGTTCTTGTTGCCAGAGGACCTTGGCATTTTGTCTCAAAGAAGGAAGAAAATGTGTCTCATTAATTTGTACTATGTTTTATCATATTGGAGGACTGCTGATAATTTTAAACATTAAAAAATTGTCCTTTAATTTCACAACAGCAATATTTTAGATTTATATAAAAGTTGAGATTTACTGTAGGGAGTTGCCATATAAATCACACTCATGTTTTCTGATTGTTATTATCTTTCATTATTATGGTATATCTGTCACAATTAGTGAATTATTATTAATGCTTTATTATTAACTGAAAGTCTATACTGTTTTCAAACTTCTTGTTTCCCTGATGTCTTTTTCCTCTTCCAGTATCCCATCCAGGGAAGCATATTACATTTAGTACTCATGTCTCCTTAGGCTCTTCTTGGCTGTGATAATATCCAAAACTTTCCTTGTTCTTGATGAGCTTAAACATTTTTTGAGGAATACTGGAAGGGTGTTTTGTGAAATATCCATCAGTAGGGGTTTTTCTAATGTTTCCCTTATGATCAAATAGTGGGGGATTGAGGAAGAAGAGCACAGAGGTAAAATACCATTCTCACTATATGATATAAAGGGTACATATGCATCTCAGTATAACATCATAAGCTGAATTTAATAACTTCATTGAGATAATCAAATCACCTCACCATAATAACTGAAACCTGTTATCTCTACTGTAAAGAGTCTAGTCTGAAAATGTCCTTTTACAATGTATTCTTTGGAATGAAGTCGCTATGCATAGCTCATGTTTAAGGAATGAAGAGAATCTTTGGGGTGCGGTACCTACATTAGTTATTTGGCATCTTCTTCATGGAGGTTCTCTTTTTTCCCATTAGTTTATTGAGCCACTTCAATCAGCATGGACCTATGGATATTTACTTTAAACTTTGAATTATCCTTTTTGAGTCATGGATTCTGTGTATGAGCTTTGCCAAATTTCTCTTATTTATAGTCTCTTGTATTTATTTATTTTTATTTCTATAGCACAACACTTGAGGCTGGGTAATGTGTGGAAATATGCGGAAGAGAGAGAGACAGAGAGAGAGAGAGAGAGAGAGAGAGAGAGAGAGAGAGAGAGAGAGAGATTTAGCTTAAAGTTCTGGAGGTTCCACAGCCTGGGCTGAGCTTCTGCTTGACTCTCCTGAGGGCCTCATTGCAGTGGTACCATGGCTGCACTACGTGTGAAATGGCAAGATCACAGGGTGAGACAGAAAACCAGAGGAGAGAGAGTGGGTGCTCGGTCTTGCTCCTCTATAAAACTCTCTTTTCATATATTTATTCACTTCTTTAATTTCATCCTCTGAGAAATGTGTGTTTACCTCAGATGTCCATTTCTGGATTGGGTCTCTAAATTTTTGGGGGGCTAATGTTTTTTAGTTCTTTGTAAATTCTAGAGAGCAGACCTTTGTCTGAGTGCTTTTTAGTCAAGATTTTTTCCAAATTGTGGGTTATTTTATCACTTTGTTGGTAATTTCTTTTGATGTGCAAAAACTTCTCAGTAAGAGGAGGTTCCAGTTAATTCTTTCAAGTATTACCATTGCAGTTTGATTTTTGGTCATGAAATGTTTTGCCTACCCCTACGTCTTCAAGAGTTCCTCCTACTTTCTCTTCCAATGAGATTTAGTGTTTCTGTTTTAATGTTTAGACCTTTAATCCATTTTGACTTCACTACCATCCATGAAATGCAAATTAAAACAACACTGAGATACCATTATACCCCAGAAATAATGGCTATCATAAAGCAATAAATCAACAACATATGTTGGAGAGGCTCTGGGGAGAAAGGAACACTTCTCCACTGCTGGTAGAAACATAGACTGGTTCAACCATTATGGAAATCACTGTGGAGGCTCCTTAAAATACTAGGACTGGAAAACCTATTCAAAACAGCTATCCCCCTCCTGGGAATTGAAAACATCATATCATGTGATATATGTGCACCTATATTTATAGCAGCACAATTTGTGATAGCTAAATCTTGGAAATAACCAAAATGCCCGTCACATGAGGAATGGATGAAAAAATGTGGTATTTTTATACAATGGAGTATTAGCTATAAAGAATGATAAACTTGAAGCCTTCATATTTAACTGGATGGCACTTGAAGATATACTCATAATTGAAATAAACCAGACCCACATGTGTAAATATCATATACTCTCCCTAGCATAAGAACTCAGAAGAAGAAATACAAATAGAAGCCATACATTTATATGCACAAGACAGTTAAGGCAATGATCCTGAGAATCTTCAGCAGGTTTTTAAAGCTAGCAGTAAATTGGTAGGATTCTCACCTTGATTAACTATATTTGCTGACACCTGTGAACTAAGCAACTGCACTGAAGATAGCAATGTGTAATAGTAGGTTCATGCTTGGAATGCCTGTCATTCTGGTCTTCTAAATATGAACTGCATGTCATGACATACCAATTACTGCCATACCTACTCTCAAGTAAATGGTTGTTTAAAAAAAGGGTAATAAATGAAAACAAGAGAGAAGAAAAAATGTCACAGGACTGTCCTGCTACAATGCTGTATATTGTTAGATTTCTAAATTTCTGTGTAAATATATGTAATTGTTTATTCTTATTTTTAAAACATTTTTAATTTTTTTTTTCTTCATATTCTGTAGTGACTCAAAGTTTAACATATCAATACTTGATGGAAAATACCTGTTCCATGTTATGTCTAAGATGTTTGATATTCAGACAGATAGTGAAGCTAAGCTCAGCTGCCTATGTTGTAGGATAATAATAACAAGCTTCTCTTCTGGAAGGTTAACAACCTAAGTTTGCAGGCCAAAACTTAGAGAAAAAGAAGGGCTGAAAGGATAGCCAATATTTTGGCCCTAGCCTTTCAAGGTCAGTGAAGACTCAGGACATAGGAGAACCTGTGTTCTAACATCATGTAACTCAGTTGTGTCCCAAATTTTCTGATCAAGGAGCTTATGGGGCCACAGAGGAAAGTGATTGATGATGTAGAGCATGCCTAAGGAGAGTCACATGGAGAGAACACATTCTCTCAGGCTTTCACAGAGAGCACATTGGCCAAGCAATGGCTATGACTCATCCACATGGCTGATGCTGACAATGGAACTACAAACTGCGGTACAGGGTTTCAGTGTAAATTATGAGGGCATTTGACTGATTTTATCAGATACAAAAGTTATATTTCTTGTTATATAGATCTTGCTTTATCTTGGTCTTAACCATCCAGCAGAAAAGTATAAAAACTAGGTATAAAAAGAAAAGTCATATTAATATGCTGAGCTGTAACAGGTTCAAATCAACAACTTCTGACATTGCCAGTCCTATAGATAACCCACTACTATAATGGGCTACAGGACTATATTGAAATATTTTGCTGAATTTACACACCTGCAATATTTAAATGACAACTGAATACCAATCTCTGATAAAACTAAACAAAAAAGGGGATATAAATGAAGGACCATTTTGTACCTGTATATTCAAAATAGGATAGATATACAGCTACTTTTTCTTAATTCAGTGAATAGAAAGATTTGTTCTAATTGTGCTTGTGGACAGGATACCATGTCTGCATCTTGTACAATGAATAACCACTAAGACAACAATATGCAATGTATTAATTATTGAAACTGTCCTAGTGATTTTTTAAAACTGTCTCATTGCTATTTGTTTCTCAATAAAACTATAAAAATATAAAACTTGCTTTTCTATAACAATTTGCAAAAGCTAGCTCACCCCATGAAACCAGCATGAACCCCTTCCAAAAGCAGTGTGCTCAAAGACCTTACCATCTTCTGCTAGGCTCCATCTCTTTAAGGTTTCATCACATCTTTTTTTTTTTGTGCAGGGTCTCACCACATAAACCACATTAATAGTGATCCTCCTGATTTCTGCCTCCCACGTGCTGGGATTACAGGTGTGCCCCACCATGCCTGAACTCCATCGCTGGCTCAGTGCACCCGGGGTCGGGGCCGGCACGGTATGCGGAGCCAGGGATCAAACCCTGGTCTCTGTGCTTACCTAAGCAAGCACTTAGTCCGCTGAGCTATACTGCCAGCCCTTCCACCACATCTTAATACCACTATGCTGGAATCAAACTTTTAAGATCTGGTTGTTTAGGAGGATGCACTCAAACTGTTTCCAAGACATAGTACCCTGTTTCATGTTCATTTGAAGACATGTGCAGAGTGGCAAAAAAAAAATGGAGTAGCTTAATGTACATGTTTCCATCTACGGTAGAATGGGATGATGCTCTGCCTTCCTGGTTCAGGTCTCACACTCTATCTAGAATGTCACGTTTTCCTCATTTTGTGTTTTTTTCTTTGTGAATTTATATTAAGTTAAAATAGGTTCACAATGATGCATCCAACTCTTTTCCACATGGACCATTCTAGTCATTACTCTTCCTTAGCTGTACCTTCCATTCCATCAAGAAGAAACTTGGACCCTACCATGTGACATAGATTCACTTCATTGCTCAGTTCTGCCACATATGTATAGTAGAATCAGAGTTATTAACCCACTGCTTGTGGGAAACATCTTTCTCAAATATACAATGCAGTGCTTATGTATACTTCCTTTTTCCTTTAGCCTTATATTTTCTACTCACGTCCATTGTTACTTAGCTCAGCACATTTTTATCCCTTGTAGCTTTTAGTAATACTCTTTAATGTTCTTGCCTATTCTCTTCCTCTTTATCCTGAGATAAGCCATGAAGAATTGGTCTAGGAAACAAATCCAAATGACAAACATCCCACTGCTCTTAGCATCCCTGATGATTAAGCTGCTTAACCCCCAGTCAAGGTCAATGTGCTTCATACCTTCTTACCATATCTCTTCCAGGAGTTTTTTAAGTTCACACAGAAACAAGCTTACGTAGGCCTGCTCAAATAGTACCAAACAGACCCACAAATGTCTGGAGCACAATCAGATATAAGCTCAGACCCCAATTCTATATGCTCTAGCTCATTTAATTTTACTTAATCCACATAGATGTAATTTCAAAAAATCTATTATGTGCTTAATATTGATAAATATTTTTCTAAGTATGTAAGTGTTAACTTGACTAGACCTCAAAATCCTAAGGGATTTGGACTATTAGCATGTTTCCATTTTACAGATGGAAAACAGGCTCAGAGAGGTTCTTCTCCAATCCTTACCATTTTGGAAATGGAAACATATTCCAGTTAAGTCAGTGTCTATGTGATGCTTATTTCCTGCAGGTGCTGTGCTAGGCACTGTTGCTAGGTATGAATATGAAATAGAGAAATGAATAAGGGCTAATTATCGAATTCAGGGAGCTTTTATTGTGCAAGGGGACAGTAAATGCATATCTAAAAGGTAATTTAAAATAATGAGAAAAATAAGTAAAATTATCTGATTTATTACAAGCCCAACCTGTTCATTTTGGGGACTTACATTCTGTGCTATGTTTGATAGGCATTCACATTACAATAATTCTAGTGTCAGTACCAGTAAGGCAGACCTCTAGGGAACATTCTGAACCTGGGAGGGAAACCAGCCTGGGGCGCCAAATTAACTGCGAATAATCCACATTCTAGAGCTTTGCAAGGTGGCTCTGGGCCTCTGTAAGAGTTGAACTTCCCAGTGTAGGATGATGTCTTATACTGTGACTTTTGTTTACCTGGCTCCTGTTTAGTAAGGAGAGACACTTAAGCTGCACCTTATTTCCTTTTGAAGACCTTTCCCTCCTCTCGCAAGTTGACATTTCCTGAGTTCCTCACCATCCAGTCTCCTGCTCCCCATCTAATTAGCAGATTGGTGGGAGGGAGCCACAGAAAGGAAAGACTTTTCCCTGTGTACCCATTCTTTGTGGCAATCTAGCCATTTGGGCTTTAATTGGCTTCAGAGGGCCCCTCAGCGCTTTGTCCTTTGTGCATCAGGAACTTAATTACTTAATAAACCAAAGGGGAGTCTTTTAAAACTGCGTTGTTAGCTCTTCTCTTTTTTAGAGTATAGTTCAGACCAAGCTGAGTTATTCCAACCATTTCAAGAACCGACCAAAGGCAAACCTGTGATGTTGGAGAAATTTGTTGTGAGTGCTTCAATTTTGGGAGTCCTATTTTGTTATAGCTTCTCACAGCAGACTCCAAGGGCCCCTCCTCATGGCTTCTCACTTGACTTTGCTCTTTGCTTGCCTCTGTGCTCTGCTCCTTTTTAGTGATTCCTTTTATTAGAGTATATGCTGTATGGCTTAGTTCCGGGAGGCTTTCTTCAGTTAATCTGAAAAATCAGGCATAGTAATATTAGCAGCCAAAATGGACAGTGTATGCCAGCACCCGCAGGCATTCTGCAAAATACTTTATATTTATGTATTATATTTTTCTCAGTAATAAATATTAGATCAACAGTCCTTGCATTCATAATACAGATGAAGAAACCAAGATCCAGAGAAGTTAAGTAGCTTGTGCAAGGTCACACAGCTAATAATATTGGAGCTTGGATTCAAATCCAAGATATCTGACATAGGAATCAATTGTCTGAAAACCACTATATCGTGATGACAACTGTGTTCTGTAATGTGTGTTCATGATGGCCTAGTTGTTGAAGCATGTTTACACAATTTATTTATCCAGAGTATCAACTTTGTAATTTAGTTTTGTATATGTCCACTAAACAACTATTGTAAAATAGATGATTGTTTTCATTTTAACAGTAGTATTTGATGTCCTGATTCTGGGGAGTGATTAATGTAGACCTTATGAAAAGATGAAGGGAACCTTAGGTGTTAAATCACACAACACTGGTACATTGATATTTTGAGCAGGTGCAATATGATTGGATAGTTAGAGATAAGGGAAGGAGAAGCCATTTCAGTTTTTGGGGAAACATTGTAAGTGATGAAATGAAGAACAAGATGAGAAAGGAATACTAAGGAGATTTACAGGTCTGAGAGAGATTTTCAAGTCTCTATGTAACTAGGATTATAATCTCCCAAACATATGAGTGCAGTCCTTCCTACTATGCCTCCCGAAGCAAAAGACACATTGTCCTGTTACGAAAGTTAACATTTTTTCACGCATGGTTTTGCAATGTCTGTGATAATTTTTTCCTTTAACTCTGAAAGTAGGCTTATAAGGCTTGAGCTGTTAGTTTCACATTTTATAGATGAAAAAAAAAGCTCAGAATTGTTAAGAAAATTGCCCAAGGTCATGTATTAAGCAGATGGAAAACCCAAGTAGTCTGACTACAAAGACCATGATTGTGGTGGATTAACTAATGGTCAATTTGTAACACCTAACTGAACTGAATCAGCCTGGAGTTGGGTGTGGTTGAGGACAGTTGCCAGCAGCATAAAAGGAGAACTGGAGGGAAAGATGGTGCATTTCTCAATCTGGTGACGCTTCCCTCACTGGCTTTCCTGATGGGAACTCGGCTGTCCTCATTGTTGGAGGAGTTGAGACCTCAGCTTTGCTGGGGATGCCTGTGGCACTTTTCAGGTGAACTCTGGTTCTTATCTTGAGCATTGCTCCTGGCTCCAGTTAAGATCCTGTAGCCTGCTTGTACAAATCCTTCATTCCATTGACACAGACTTTCTAACTTCCACTACTGACCTTAGGGCCTTCACAGTACAGACCCATAAAACAGGCTTGCATGAGACATTGTGATGGGCTCTAGGCCTCCAGTTGTACTCATAGGGGGGCACTATTATGGGCTCTAGGACTTCAGCTGAAGACCTGCAGGACATTGCTGTGGGATCCAGTCCTTCAGCTGGATTCTTTGGATCTCTAGTGTGTGGAAAGATACCCTGAACTCTTTTGCACTTCACTGTTCGGGTGAATATTATAAAATAATCCTGAAAATTATGTGTTCTATATTAAATCTTTCCCCTTATAAACCCTGACTACAGCCGTGATCTTAACCATAAAGGTAAACCTTCTCTGTTTGGGCAGTATTACTACTGGCCATGCCCTTGGAAGTCTTTTGTAAGCTACTCCTCTGATTTGTTAAGCTATACCATATAGGTTAAAAGAATGTTTTGGAAGGCTAGGGAGATAGCTCAGTAGAATAAGCACTTGCCTGGCGAATGCAAGGTCCTGAGTTCAATCTCCGGTACTGCAAAAAAAAAAATAAATAAAAATAAAAGAGGTTCTTTGTTGTTTTTACCTGCAACCTAGACCAGAAGATGTCCAAATGTCTTTGTAATTCTTTTTTTTCCCCTGTGGCTCAATCTTGGTTGCGGAACAATGTCTTCTGTACTCTTGAAAAATATAGTACAGGAAAACAAAATGAATGGAAAACAAGATGTTCCTACTAAATTGTGTTTTAGGGCTAGCCATAATTGTCTCTGCTAGATTTTATTCCATAGACTCAATCATGATCAGGTTGGACATAACAACAGAGAAGGACCCCGCCCATTAGATGCTTGAATAGAAATACTAAGTTCATAGAGAGAGAAAAATGGAAAAAACCAGTTACACAAGCCAATTTATAGATATAACATCCTTTTCTTATGACACCAGAAGTTGTTCCATCTACCAAACTGGGTGGATTGGTTTCTTGAAGGTTATTTTAACTTTCAGCTTTAAGAGTTTCTGTGTCCTAGATTTAAGATAGAGAGACTATCTTAAGCTCTCCTTTGAAGTTATGGGGGGAAAAGCATTACTGTGCCACAATTTGTTGTCTGATTACTTAGGAAGATTAAACATTTAGACTTTGGTCACCCAGTACCATTGTTATTTACTTTAGTGAAAGACCTCATGAAAAGTCCAAAGAATCTGACCTCTACATTGGAGAGGATTGGTGAGGTTGCCTTTCAATCCTGTCCACCTAGGTCTACTGAGATAGGAGTCTTACAACTTTTGTGAAAATCTCCTTCCTAAGTTTTTTTTCCTTCCTAAGCTTCTGAAATTGTTGGCAGAGTCAGTAACTGATTAAATTGCACAAACTAGGACAGAAAACTGCCCTATGATTTCTATTTATCATTTTATATTATACAAAACCATGTCAGAAGGCTCTTTACAGAGGATTTAATAATGTGTACATTAACCCCAATTACCCCTCACCAATTAAACTCAACAGTATAACCCTCAAGTATACCTCTGTTTTCAAAGAAAACGTAAGTTTTTTTTAAAAGTGATATGTCTACCCCCCAAATAAGAAAACAAAACAAAAGCCCTAATGTTATTTCCCTGCTTGTTTGCACAGATTTTGGCTTTATTTAGTAGGCAGTAGATGGTGTAAGAAGTTCTGGTGCAGGGAAGCAGCAGAGTAAGAGTTGTTTTAAAAGAGGTTGATCTGGCAATGCCATAGCTAGTCCTCATGTAGTATTTCTCACATCAGGCTACAGTTGCCTGTTTGCTTGTTGTTCTCTCCCTGAAGATCACAAAATCCTTGTGGCACACTTAATAATCTCCACCTGCAATGCCTCATAAAGAGCTAGTGGAGTGAGGTGAAGATAAGGACAGAAAGACCAAGTGAAGACAGGACTGGGTTTTGGAGGAGGTGCAGCTGTGTTGGCAGCCTGGAGAAGAACAGGCTCTGTAATGTAATTTGATGGCACACATGTCAGTATAACATGGTTGAAGAGGGAAAGAATTTAAGAGGATAAAATTGAAAGAAGTGAATACTTAATTATTTTCTCCTTTATAATTTTTAATAATTTTTGACCAATACTATAGGCTTATACCTGGTAATATGAACAACTAATTTCAAGACAATGATTTGTATTATAATAACCATTTTTTAACTCCTATCATTTGGTTTACTGAAATTCTTCATTATTTCTATTTTTTTACCTCTTTTGTGTTCTTTTTAAAATGTATTAAAAAGTTAAAAAAAAACAGAAAATATCACTGTTGGATTTTGAAGGGACACACATATTTCTTTGCTCCCATCTTTTATCTGGAATTAATGAATATCAAGAAATAAAAGACAGGGGCTTGCTGATTAGCTCAGTTGTTTAAATGCCTGCTGGGGCAAATCCCGTCAGGCACAGGGGACCAAAGTTC
Source organism: Octodon degus (assembly GCF_000260255.1). NCBI lineage: Eukaryota > Metazoa > Chordata > Mammalia > Rodentia > Octodontidae > Octodon > Octodon degus. The sequence continues at coordinate 8,777,341 of NW_004524639.1, forward strand.
GATCCCCAGCTCCCCATGCCTCCCCAGACCCACTCTTAAGACAGCCTGAGCCAGCCCCCCAAAAAATCCTTCTCAACTTTTGAGACTGGGCATGGTGGCATGTGTCTGTAATCCCAGCACTTGGGAGGCTGTAAACAGGAGGCTTACTATGAGTTCAATCTATGCAGTGAGACCCTGTACACCTTGTACACCCTATCCTAAATACAAAAAAAAAAAGAAATAAAAGAAGAAGATGCAATTAGTGCCTTGTAACTATTGTGAGCTTCCCCACAAACTAACTGGCCCACCAGGAAAACTGTACTCTTTGCCTACAGGGATACAGCTAATGCAGTAAGATTCCTACATGGCTGAGAAACATGCAAGGACCCTCATGCACTGTCTCAGTGTAGCAGAAGTGAGAGAGAAAGCCACAGAGCAGACCTTGGCCAAATTTGTGTGCAAAGTGCCAGATAATAAACCCTTTAGGCTTTGTATCTAATCTGTTGATTTCTGTCACTACTTGCTTCACTTACTGTGATGTGGAGGCAGCCACAGACAGTAGATGCTAGAACAAGTGTGGCTGGGTTCTAATAAAACTTTAACAAAAATAGGTTGTAGGCTGGTTTGGATCATGGGCTGGAGTTTGCTGACCCCTGACACGGAATCCATTTGAACAATTTCATCAACAGTGTCACTAGTAAGTTATGTCATATCTTATTTACAAAGAAGCAATGAAAGGTTCCAGAGAGGGCAAGCATGCCACTATAGTGGAACTCCCACAGTTAAGCCTGCATCATGGGGAATTATGACTCCTTTCTAACAGATACCACTGCCAGAATGAAGGTAGCTTGGAAGAAAAGGTTAAGAAAGAGACCCTAACCCTTGGAAATGTTGAATTTGAGGTGACAGCAGGTTTTTCAAGTAGAAGTCACCTATCACCACAGTTATGGACAAATCTGGCTTGTACTGCCTTGTGAAAATCTGTTATACATAGATCTTCCATGACTTCATGGTGGTATCTTGAAATTGCCCATGGTGGGTATATTAATATCATAGACATTGGCCAAAGCTAGAGCCCAGTGTCCACTTGCCATTCATCTCCATGAGTCTATGGTTAATTACTGACCAGCGACTCTGCAGTGCCTCCCCCACCCCGCCCGCCAAGTAGGATTTTCTGCCGAGTTCCGGGAGCCCCCAGACCCAGTCCTAGCCCAGGTCCGGAATTGCTGCCAACTTCCGGGAACCCCCAGACCCAGTCCTAGCCCAGGTCCGCAGCAGGAAGGAGCTGAGCACAGCAGCCAGACCTAAGCCAGACGCA
>NW_004524639.1:8781697-8790891 GCF_000260255.1 Octodon degus
CCACTAAGAAGAATATATGCAGTGTATTATTTGTTGAAACTGTACTTCCGATTTGATTTGAAACTGTCTCATTGCTATATGTTTATCAATAAAACTGTAGAAAAAAAATAAAATAGAATTATACTAAAAAAAAAAATTACTGACCAGCAAGCCTACCATTACATGTAGCATGTATGAATATGGATTTGAAATACAGTGCTGGTAAGACTCAGTAGGCAAGTCATCTGCTTGGAAGAGAAAGCTAAAGTTTTGCAGTGGGTGATCCTGCCCAGTATGGATTAGGAAAGAGGAAGGTAAGCAAATCCAAATATGTGTAATTTATTCATGTTTGGAATTAGTATAATAGACAAAAGAAGCTGGGGTAAAAGGTGGAAGCTGTAATAGAAGAAGCAGGGAAAAGCACCATCACACAGTAAGGGGCCATCATTTACTACCTATGAAATTAGGTTCATTGGCTGACATAAAATAGTCACTTATGTCATATCAATTATGAATCAAAGAACACTCCTCTTCCTTATGGGCAATTTGAATGGAATGCACCTTTCAAATGGACTCAAGATTTGTGTCTTTTTAAGGATTCCTGCCTGGTACTGCATGCTGTTTCTATCAATATTGAGGGGGACAAAGTTTGGAGCAGCTGATATAACATTATCACTAACAATTTGAAGGTCCTGAATTTCACATTATTGTTCTTTAATTCATGAGGAATTTAGCTGCTGTTGTGGTTTAAAGTCTTGGACTACATAACTTGCTGAGAAATATAACAGTGGGAATCCTCCCTAAACAAAAAGATCAGCCTATTAGCTAATCTTCTATACTAGAAATCAACTAATGATTGTGCTGGTTTCAGTGGCCTGCTTGTTTTGAGGAGGCAGAACTGACTCTAGGAAGCACCTCACCCTCTTCCCATGGGATTCTTTACTTTTTAATTTTTTATTTATTTTGTGCAGGATCTCACTCTTCAGCTTGGGCTTGTAGTGATCCTCCTGTTTTCAGCCTTCCCAGCACTGACATTACAGGCATCACGGGATTTTTAAGCTCATGAAAATTCTGGTAGGATTGTAGTCTAAATCATTAAAGTGCTTTTCCTCACTTTGGAGCTCATGGTGGCCTCTTTACAAGATAAGATCCTTAAAAGGATCCAGGCACCTGAAATGTATCTCCACTTGCTCACCATGGCTCTACACCCAAGCCTGTGGGCTGGGCTAAAGGCATATTTAAGGCTGTAAGCACCAGTAGTAGTGAAGCTCCTCTAAATCTTCAGTCTCTTAATGTGGTGCTTTTTTTTTCCCAAATGCCATTTTTTTGTGTGTTTATTCTCTAAATTTTTTGAGCCATGTTGGAGGTTTGTGAGGCTCATCTGTTTACCATGTCTATACTGTTAGGTTCTAAGCAACTGGGAATAAACAGAAGGAATTAGATACAGAATGATATCTCTTCTTTAGTACTTGTTAATGCTAGTTGAATTTTGTTTATGATTTGGTAAATATTTTATTTGTACTGTGTTACTTAATACTTATATTTATGTGATGAAACAAATATTAATATTTTAATTTTATAGAGTAGTAAATTAAGGAGCAGAATTACTGAATAAGGTATACATGGTCTTCTAATAGCAGAGTCAGGTTAAAAATGTCAGTGGTCTAAATCCACGCACATTACCATTTCCCAGCCTATAACCAACAGACACAATTCTCTGTTAAAGATAAACCAGAGGATATGGTTTAGGCATGAGCTAGACTGGTGCTTTCGAATATTTCAAGTTGAAATTACTTCCTACTTAGAAGGTAGAGAATGGAGGGCACCTTCTACAGTTCAGAGTCTCCCTCTAGATGGACTTACAGAATGAAGACCATGAGCTAAGAAAATGCTAGAACAAAAACAAATAGAACCATGTTATTCTAATAAGTGACCACAATCTCTTACTACTGTGGCCTAATTAATGGATGTTCTTCCCATGACAGGGAAAACTTAATGTGTGATTCTCATACTGCTCTCTCCTAGACATAGGAGCAGCAGTCCCTCCTTTCCATGGACATTTGAAGCAGGTAATAAATATTATTTGAGGCCATAGCATGGTGTTTAATTTTTTCCAAACCCATGATAGTGATATGTGAAACAAGACCACTATATAGTGGATACTTGATAGATGTTACTCCATGCTAATCTAAACCACTTGAATAATCCTAAGAAGTTTGTCCACATGCATAAAACTAAACATTTCCCCCCTGGGTTTCAGCATTTGTTTTCAAGGAGGGCCCCACAGCCTGTTAGCTGTTCTGACTTGTAGTTCTTCAGTTTCACCTACTTTGATCCTCCATCCTATTCATTGTGGAAGGAGAAATAAATAATGAACAATAATAATGCTAGGTGGGACTAGCAGCTTAGACTGGGCTCAGCTGGAAGGAGTTGGACACAGCAAGCCAGGTCCTTCCAGTCCAGTTTGAGGTCAATAGATCTAATATATCTGCTGCTGAAGCGAGCACAAGTTGAGTAGATCTAGACCTAGAGAGCTGAGGTGTAATGCTGAGCCCACCCCAGTCCAGACTGAAGCCCAGAACTATAAGACCATACTCACAGCACAGGGGTGACAGCAGAACAAATGCAGTGAGTTAGTCTGCCAGGTAGCCACCAGGTGCATGAAACAGAGGTTACCAGACAGAACTCAGGGGAACTTATTTAGACACAAATTCTCAATTTAAGATCTGCTTTGTTATACAGCTATAATGTTTGCTAATAAGGCCTAAAGTACAAACCTTTAGTTATGAAAGTTTGTCAATTGCTAAATTTCACTAGCTGTTATTAGTATTGCTAATTGTACTACTGTAAATAGGAAGCCATATCTTCTTAATCACATGTTTTAATTTGGGTACTAATATCTGGAGATGCCTGAGTAATAGCCTCACCAAGGCCCTACAGTGAAGGATGGAGGACAGTGCCAAACAGAAATCAGTATCTCTGAATGAATAGAGAAGGCGAAATCTTGGGACATATACAAAGCAAGACTCTCTCACACAGAAGAGATACCTACAGAACACTCTTTACAGAGAGGCTTTCACTGCAGGAATATAGCTACCTACTATCAAACTTTCATGAAATAATAGCATGGAAATCAAACTAAAGAGTTCTGTCTGAGATAGAAAATGACAAAATGAAGGAGGAAAATGCATTCTTAGGCCCTGAGCATACCCAGAACAAACCCAGGAGACATCAGCATAGAAGAAATAGGAAGCTACACCTGAAATCTCTGAACTACCAGAAAATGAAGTAAGAGTCTATCAGAGCATAGAGGAAATGAGATCAGAAATAATCTCACTGGGTCCAGGGAGATAGCTCAGTAGAATAAGTGCTTGCCTGGCAAGCGCAGGGTCCTGAGTTCAATCCCTGGAACTGAAAAAAAAAAAGAATAATTTCACATGTAAAAAACTGATACCTTAAATGAAAGAATTACTAAGCATTTCTAAAGAAGACACTGACAAAAAATAGAGGAGAATAGAAAAATGATGGAAACCTTGAATGAGTTATTAATTCAGACATTTCAGCTGTGTGATTCCCAACTTGTTCTGTGTTAGCATGCTCTGCACTTGTTATGGGTGGGCTTGGGGTCTGAGATTGCATTGTGCTCCTTATCATTGTCATTTTGTGTAGCAATGTCTTCTGACCTTTGTTGTAGAGCTTTGGTGCAGTTGTAACTTTAGCACCTACTGAAATTCAGGTGCAGATCTACAAAGTTTGGATTTATCCTGCTGTGCCTGGTTTGGGTCTGGCTACTGTGCTCAGCTTCTTCCTGCTGCAGGCCTTAGATGTGAACCTGTTTTGCCCCTCTGGCAAGATGCTTTGCTCCTGGATTAGCTGGGTGGTTCTGGCCCATAGCCTCTCTGCAAGGGCTGCAGCTGCAGTTTCATACCAGGCCTGTATGCCAGGCATGGACTGGGTCTGAAGGGCTCCAGAGAGCAGCACAGAAGGAATCACTCACAAGTGGGCTTGGTCTGAGTCTGGAGGGGTCCCAAAAGCGTGCTGAAAGTTCTCCCGACTGAGCAATATAAGGAAGAAATAGAATGCATGAAGCGGATTCAAAGAGATGCATAGGAAATTAAAAGCTCCATTAAAAGTTTGCAAAACTGAATGAAAGTGAAGACAGACTTTTAGACCTTGAAGACATGGTTGCAGCTAGTGAAAAAGTAAGGAAAGACCTCTTTAAAGCAACCAGGATATAGAAAGTAATCATTCAACAGCTGTAGGATGATAGAAAGATGAACAACACAAGAGTAAAAGGCATCAGTGAGAAAGGAGAAAACAGAAATGACATTAAAAATATGGGCAGAAGTAATAGAAGAAAATTTCCCAAATGTGGTGAAACAAACTGACATTCACATACCTGAGGCATATAGAACTCCAAATGACATCAACCCAATTAAAACCACACCCAGACATACAATAATCAAGATCCCAGAAATTCAGCACAAGAACAGTATACTAAAAGCCAGTAGAGAAAAGAAACAGATCACATTTAAAGGAAAACCCACCAGAATAATGGCAGATTTCTGCTCACAAACCATGAAGTCGAGAAGAGCATGGAGGAAAGTACTTCAAGTTCTACAAGGAAACAAATTCCAGCCCAGACTGACATATCCTGTTAAACTCTCTTTCAAGTTTAATGGAGAAATGAAATACTTCAATGACAAAGAACAACTAATAAATTCATGACAACAAAACAAACCCTACACAGAGTAATAAAGGATATTCTAGAAAAGGATCAAAATACCCACAATTCCAAGAATGACAATAGAAAGAACCTGCCAACCATGGCAAACTATTAAGTGCAGGAGAAAAGTAGGGAGCAAACAATAAGAAAGTGAAATGACAAACATAAGTCAATACATGTTAATTATAACCACCAGGATAAATGGACTCAGTTCACCAACTGAAAGAAATAGACTGGCAGAGTGCATTAAGAAACAAAATTCAACAATATGCTTTATAAAAGAGCACATTTACCTCATGAAGAAATGCATAGGCTGAAAGTCAAAGGATGGAAAACAATACTACATGATCCAGGTCCTCAGAAAAAAGGAGAGGTCACTATCCTTTTTGCAGACAATCTGAACTTCAAACCAAGAATCATCAAGTGATGTAAAGAAGAACACTATATACTGGTTAGGGGAAAATTAAAGAAGAGATAACAGTCATAAATATCTATGCACCAAATATGGGACCACCCAACTATATAAGAGAAATTTTAAGGGATATGAAAAATCTAATATCCAACATCATAATCTTAGCAGGGGACCTTAACACCTCTTTATCTCAAAAATATTGGTCAAGCATATAAAAAATTAGCAAAGCAGCAGCAGAACTGAACCAAACCTTTGAACAAATGGACTTGATAGACATACAGAGTGTTCTACCCAACAACGCCTAAATATAAACTCTTTTAAGTTGCACATGGGACGTTTTCTAAAATAGACCACATACTAGTCCACAGATCATGGTTTAAGTATACACAGGAAAAGAAATTATTCCACACATACTTTCTGAATACAGTGCAATGAAACTGGAAACTAATGACAAAAGAACTAAAAATCCCCATAAAAGTACAGAAATTAAAAATAACACCCTCCTCAGCAACCAATGGGTTACAGATGAAATTAAAGATTTTTTTTTTAAAAAAATCTACAATTGAACAAAATGTCAAACACTACTTACTGGAATTCATGGGATGCAATGAAAGCAGTTCTCTGAGGGACATTTATAGTGGTGAACTAACATAGTATGAAAACAGGAAGAACAAAGAAATGCCATAATGATTCACCTCAAGCTTCTAAAAAAAGAAGAGCAAACCAAGCCAAAAGCCCAAAGAAGGGTCAAAATTATGAATATTAAAGCAGAAATTAATGCAATTGGGACAAAGAAAACAATGCAAAGAATTAAAGAATTCAAAAGATGGTTTATTGAAGATTAAATTAATTTGATAAACCCCTAGCCAATTTCCACAAAAAGAGGAAAGAAAAAAACCTCAAATTCAAGCAATATGGAATGAAACGGAAAAATTACCACAGATCCTGTAGAAAATCAGAAGATCATCAATAGCTATTCTGTCTTTTTAAAAATTTTTCTTATTTTTATTAATTTTGATGAGAAAACAGATAAAATACAATGAAACAGTTTCAAAACAGGTTAGTAGGGCAGTTACAATAATTAATACATTGCATGTTTTTGTCTTCATAGTAGTTATTCAGAGGACAAGATGCAGACATAATATTTTATCTAAACAAAATTAATACAAAACTTTCTTCTCAATAAACTAAGAGAAAGTAGCTGTATATCTATCCTAGCTATCTTGTATACACATATATATTTTTTCTTTGTTTATTTTTATAGGATCTAAGACACAGAAAAAATGAACAAATTCTTAGATAGGTATAAATTTCCAACACTGAATCAAGAAGACATATGAACTCTGAATAGCCCCATATTAGCCAATGACATTGAAAATGTAATAAAAAATCTTACCAATAAAGCAAGGCCCAGGTCCTGATGGATTCATAGCTGAAATACACCAGAAAGTTAGAGAAGATTCAATCCCAATATCCCTCAAATTCTTCAATGACACTGAAAAGAAAGAAATAATCCCAAGATAAATTCCAGGAGGCAAATATTATTAATAAAGAAAGTGGAGAAAGATCCAACCAAAAAAGAAAATTATAGATCATTTTCACTCATGAACATAGATGCAAAAATCCTCAATAAAATACTAGCAAAAAAAAAAAATAGAACAAACCATCAAGAAGATTTTACATTCTTCCTGCTACCCTGCACCGGTCGGACCTGCCGGTTCCAGCCCAGGGGCTGTGTGGTTGAGACCCTCTTACACTCCCTTGGGAGATCCCACCACTCTGCAGCACACCCCCTCGCCCTCTGAGTAGGAATTTCTGCCGCGTTCTGGGAATCCCCAGATCCAGTCCTAGCCCAGGCCCAGTGAGTATGTGGGAGAGTTTCCTCTCCCTCCTACTCCACCTTATCCCCTCCAGACTCAGCTCAGTCCTGGCATACAGGCCAGGGATGAAACCTTTCAGCTGCAATCCCTGCAGATAGAGTAGGGGACAAAGCCACACAGCTAGTCCAGGAGTAGAAAATCTTGCCAGAGGGGCACAACAGGTCACTCTCAAGGCCAGCAGCAAGAGGGAGCGGAGCATAGCATCCACACCCAAGCCAGGCACAACAGGATAAATCCAAACTTCATAGATCTGCCCAGAATTTTAGTAAGTGCTAAGGTTATAACTGAAACAAAGCTCTTCAACAAAGGTGGGAAGGGAGTGATACACAAAATGACAATGAAAAGGAGCAAAGTGCAATCTCAGACCCCAAGCCCACCCATAACAAGGGCAGAGGACAATAACACAGAACAAATTGGAAACCACACAACTGAAATCAATAAATCAACAGCTTCGGAAATAAAGAAACAACTGCAGAAAGGTACAGAGGAGCTCAGATTGGAAATGAAAAAAGAAACCCCAGAGTTAATAGCATCTGCAGTAAGGAACAAAATGAAGAAACATATGGTGGAAACCCAATGCACACCCAGAACAATTGCAGAGGACACTAGCTCAGCTAAAATGTATAAATTAATAGCTTGGAAAGTAAATAAGCAACAGCAGAAAGTTATAGAGGAACTCAGAGCGGAATTCTTTTCTGAAACAAAAAAAGAATTCTCTGAACTCATAGCATCTAAAGTAAAGAATCAAGTACAGAAATATAGGGAGGAAACCCAACCTGAAGAAAACACTGCAGTAAAAGAATTAATAACTGCTTCTAAAGAAGACATTGATTAAAAAAATAGAAGAGATTAGTAAAATGATGGATTCCTTGAATGAGCAATACAGGAAAGAAATAGATCACATGAAGCAAAGAGATATAGAGGAACTTAAAATCTCAATCACAAACTTGCAAAAAGGTTTAAGTGAAAGTGAAGACAGAGATTCAGATGTTTAAGACACTGGTGCAGCTATTGAAAAGGTAAGAAAGGATCTCTTAAAATAAACTAGGGTGCAGGAAAAAATAATCCATCACCTGCAAGATGATGTAAAGATGTACAATGTGAGACTAATAGGCATCAATGAGAAAGAAGGAGTCAATACAAATGACATTAAAAAAATAGGGGCAGAAGGAATAGCAGAAAACTTCCCAAATGTGAGGAAACAATCTGAAATTCAGGTAACCAAAGCATACAGAACACCAAGTAACCTCAACCCAATTAAAAACACACCGAGAAATATAATAGTCAAGATCCCAGAAATTCAGCACAGAAATAATATACTGAAAAAAAGAACAATATACTGAAAGCCACTAGAGAAAAGAAGCAGATTACATTCAAAGGAAAACCCATCAGAATTACGACCCACTTCTCTTCACAAACCAAGAATTCAAGAAGAGCATGGAGCAGCATATTTCAATTCCTCTATGAAAACAAATTCGAGCCCAGACTACTATACCATGCAAAACTCTCTTTCAAGCTTGAAGGAGAAGTGAAATACTTCCGTGACAAAGGACAGCTAAGGAATTTCATGTTGACAAAGCCAAACCTACACAGGCTCCTGAAAGATGATCTAAAGAGGGACCAAATGATAGAACTCCACGAATTAGATCAGAAGCAACCAAATAAATAGGGAAAACAATTAAACATAGGAGAAAAAGGAGTAAACGACAACAGGTAATTAATATGTCAATCATAAGTCAATACATCTCAATTACAATCATTAATGCAAAAGGGCTCAATTCCCCAATTAAGAGAAATAGATTGGCACAGTGGATTAGGAAACAAAATCCAACAATATGCTGTATACAAGAAAAACATTTAACTCATAAAGACATTCATAGGCTGAAAGTCAAAGGATGGAAAACAATATTACACAACCAAATACCTCAGAAAAAAGCAGGGCTAGAAATCCTATTCTAAGATAGTCTCAACTTCAAACCAAGAATGATCAAGCAAAATAAAGAAGGCCACCATATTCTGGTTAGGGGAAAAATACAAGAGGAAGAAGTAACACTCATAAATACGTATGCACCAAATATGGAAGCACCCAACTATATAAAGCAACTCTTAATGGACATGAAAAATCTAATATCCAATACCACAATTTTAACAGGAGACCTTAACACCCCCTTATCTCCAGAAGATAGGTCAACCAGAC
>NW_004524639.1:8790991-8791786 GCF_000260255.1 Octodon degus
AGACAAAAACTTAGCAAAGAAATAACAGAACTGAACCAGAGTTTGAAACAAATGGACTTGGTGGACATATACGGAGTGTTCCACCCAAACACAGCTGAATACACATTTTTCTCACCTGCACATGGGTCATTTTCTAAAATAGACCACATACTGGTCCATAGGTCATGCTTAAGTATATGCAAGAAAACAGAAATTATCATGTTGGAGGCCAATAACTGGTATCCATTCTATTCCTCTGCTGAGTCAAGTTTATGGCCCTTCTCACCTTGCCCATTCCCTGTGAATCATGTGCTATTCCCTAGGGGTTGCACCCTCCCCGTTGCCTAGATACCTGCTGACCCCCAAGAGCCGAGACTTCCTCATTCCATCACCCCCTATATATACCCAGAACCTCCCCTAAATAAATGAGGCTTGATCAGAACCTTTGTCTTGCCTCCACTTCTCGCGTTTCCTGTCCTTTGTCCCCTCTTCAATTCCCTGCTCCTCCCCCAGGTGACCTTCGTTGACTGACCCGCTGGTTCGGGACATTATCCCATGCACATTATCTGACCACAGTGCAATAAAACTGGAAATAAACGACAAAAGAAACCAGAAAAAAAACTTAAATACATGGAAATTAAATGACGCCCTACTCAGCAACCAATGGGTCACAGATGAAATTAAACAAGAAATTCAACAATATCTACAATTCAATGAAAATTAAGCACAACTTATCAGAATTTATGGGACACGATGAAAGCAGTTTTCAGAGGGAAATTCATAGCTGTGAACTCACACATTAGGAAAACAGAACGG
>NW_004524639.1:8792012-8820518 GCF_000260255.1 Octodon degus
CCAGATGGATTCACAGCTGAATTCTACAAGACATTTATAGAAGATGTAGTCCCTGTACTCCTCAAACTCTTCCGCGAAATTGAAAAGGAAGCAATCCTCCCAAAATCATTCCTGGAGGCAAGTATTATACTGATACCAAAACCAGGGAAAGATACAACTAAGAAAAAGAACTACAACCAATCTCCCTCATGAACATAGATGCCAAAATCTTCAATAAAATACTACCAAATAGAATACAGCTAATCATCAAGAAGATCATACACCAAGACCAGGTAGGATTCATCCCAGGGATGCAAGGATGGTTCAATATTCAAAAATCTATAAATGTAATACACTATATCAATAGAGCAAAAACTAAAATCCACATGATCATCTCCATTGATGCAGAAAAGGCTTTTGACAAAGTCGAACACTCATTCATGTTCAAAGTCCTACAGAAAATTGGAATAGATGGCCTCTATTTTAATCTGGTAAAAACCATTTAGGAGAACCCAATGGCTAACATAATACTAAATGGGGAACAACTGAAATCTTTAATTCTTAGTTCTGGTACAAGACAAGGATGTCTTCTGTCACCACTCTTATTCAATATAGTTCTGGAATCATTAGCTACAGCCATTACACAAGAGAAAGAAATAAAATGAATAAAAATAGTCAAAGAAGAATTGAAAATATTTTTATTTGAAAATGACGTGATACTTTACTTTGAAGACCCAAAATACTCCACCAAGAACCTAGTAGAATTAATACAGAAATTTAGGAGCATAGGAGATTATAAAGTCAATACCCAAAAGTCAATAGCATTGGGTCTATGTTAATTGTGCCACTTTCATTCCTTATTGCTTGTATTTGAATTTTTTCTTTCCTCTTTTTGATGAGGTTAGCTAGGGGCTTATCAATTTTGTTTAATCTTCCAAAGCACCAGGTTTTTGTTTCATTAATTCTTTCTACTGTTTTCTTCATCTCGACTGAATTAATTTCTGCTCTACTATTTTTTTTGCCATAATTTCACTGATAAACAAACAGCAATGAGACAGTTTCAGATCAAATCAGTAGGACAGTTTCAGTAATTAACACACTGCATACATTCTTCTTAGTGGTTAATTGCTGTACAAGATGTGGACTTGATATCCTACTCACAAACATCATTAGAATAAATCCCTCTATTCATTAAGAGAATGTAACTATACATCTATACTAACCACTTTGAATACACAGATACAAAAAAGACATTCACCTGTATACCCTTTTTGTGTTAAGTTCTGCTATCTGAATATTATAGGTGTGTAAACTCAGTAAAATATTCTAAAGGAGTCCAGTAGCCCATAATAGTATTGGGTCCTACACTTGACTGGCAATGTGAGAAATTGTTAACCTGTGTCCCTTACAGCTCAACATAACAACATGCCTTTACTTCTTATACTTCATTTTTATACTTTTCTGCTGGAAGGTTAAGATCAAAGTAAAGCAGGATCTATGCAATAAGAGTTGTAGATTTTGGGTCTGATAAGGTCAGTGAAATCCACTCAGGATTTATCCCGACATCCTGTACTGGTGAGGGGAAAAATTCAAATAGAAGAGGTAACACTCATAAATATGTATGCACCAAACACAGGAGCACCCAATTATGTAAAGCAAATCATAATGGACGAGAAAAGTCTAATATCCAATACCACAATCTTAACGGGATACCTTAACACCCCATTATCCCCAAAAGATAGATCAACCAGACAAAAACTTAGCAAAAAAAATAACAGAACTGAACCAGAGCTTGAACCAAATGGACTTCGTGGAAATATACAGAGTGTTCCAAACAAACACAGTTGAATACACATTTTCTTAGCTTCACATGGGTCATTTTCTAAAATAGACCACATACTGGTCCATAGGTCATGCTTAAGTATATGTAAGACAACAGAAATTATCGCATGCACATTATCTGACCACAGTGCAATGAAAATGGAAAAAATGATAGAGGAAACCAGAAAAAAACCCTTCAATGCATGGAAATTAAATCACACCCTACTCAGCAACCAATGGGTCACAGATGAAATTAAAGAGGAAATTGAACAATACGTACAACTCAATGAAAATTCAAGGACAACATATCACAATTTATGGGATATGATGAAAGCAGTTCTTAGAGGGAAATTCATAGCTGTGAACTCACACATTAGGAAAACAGAATGAGAACAAATAAATACCCTAAGGTTTTACTTCTTATAATTCATTTCTATACTTTTCTGCTGGATGGTTAAGACCAAGGTAAAGCAAGACCTATGCAACAAGAGTTGTAGCTTTTGGGTCTGATAAGGTCAGTGAATTACCCTCAGGATTGGTCCTGAGATTCTGTACCTCAGATTGTAGAACCTTTGTCAATGTCAACCATGTGGATGAGTCACGGCCATTGCATGGCCAATGTTCTCACTGTGAAAGCCTGAGAGAATATTTTCTCTCCATGTGACTCTCCTTAGGCACACTCTACATCATCGATCACTTTCCCCTTTGGCCCCATAATAACCTTGATCAGAAAATTTGGGACACTACTGAGTTACATGACGTTACAGTACATGTTCTCGTATGTCCTGAGTCTTAATTGACCTTGGAAGGCTAGGGCCAAAACATTGGCTTTCCTTGAGGCTCTCCTTTTTCTGTAATATTGGTCTGCAAACTTAGGTTGTTAACCATCCAGAAGACAAGCTTATTGTTATTACCATACACACTAGGCTGTTAAGCTTGACCTCCCTATCTGTCTGCATATCAAACATCTTAGGTATAACATGGAACAGTTATTTTTCATGAAGTATTGATATGTGGAATTTTAAGTCTCTATAGAGTATGATGAAAATCATTTAAAAATTAGAATATATTTTAAAAATAGGCATAAAGAATTATATGCTTCTTATGTTTACACATAAGTCCAAAAATCTTAGCATATACAACCTTGAAGCAGGACAGTCTCACAAGATTCCTTTTCCTGTCTCTTACTTTCATTCACCGCCTCCTTCTTTTTGAACAACCATCTACCCAGGAGACATCATAGCAGCAACTGGCATGTCATGATAAGCAGCCCATATTCAGAAGACCAGAATGCCAGGCACTCCAAGCATGAACCTACTATTACAAATTACCCACTTCAGTGCAGTTGCTTAGTTACCAGGTATCAGTATATATAGTTAGTCAGGGTGAGAATCTTCCTAATTAACTCCTAGGTTCAAAAATCTTCAGAAGATTCTCAGGATCATTGCCTTGACCATCTTCTACATATAACTGTATTGCTTGACTTATTCATGTTTCGTAGCTCTTCTCCTTTCCCTGACTTTATTAGTTAGTCCTTGAGATTCTGCTTTCCTTTTACTTGTATTATACCTTTCTATTTATATTTCTTCTTTTGAGTTCTTATACTAGGGAATCTATATGATGTTTACACATGTGTGTCTGGTTTATTTCACTTATGAGTATATGTTCAAGTGACATCCACTTCAATATAAAGCTGTCATGTTTATCATTCTTAATAGCTGAATAATACTCCATTGTGTAAAAATACCACATCTTTCTCAACCATTCCTCAGGTGATGGGCATCTTGGTTGTTTCCAAGAGTTGGCTATCACAAATTGTGCTGCTATAAACATAGGCACACATATATCACTATAATATGATGTTTTCAGATCCTCTGGGAAAATTCCCAGTAGAGGAATAGCTGGTTTAAATGGAATTTCCAGTCCAGCTTTTCTAAGCTCCATACTGATTTCCATAATGGTTGCAGCAGTCTACATCCCCACCAGCAGTGGAAAAGGGTTCCTTTTTTCCCATAGTCTCTCCTACATTTGTTGTTGGGTGATTTCTTTATGATAGCCATTCTTTCTGGGGTGAGATGATATCTCAATGTTGCTTTAACTTGCATTTCGCTGATGGCTCGTGATGTGGAGCATTTTTTCATATATTTATTTGCTTCTTTAATTTCTTCCTCTGAGAAGCGTGTGTTCATCTCAGATACCCATTTCTAGATTGGGTCTTTAAATTTTGGGGCCCTAGTGTTTTTTAGTTCTTTATAAATTCTAGAGAGCAGGCCTTTGTCTGAGTACTTATTTGCCATGATTTTTTTTCTAAATTTGTGGGTTGCCTTTTCACTTTGTTGGTAATTTCTTTTGACATGACAAAACTTCTCAGTAAGAGAAGGTCCCAGTTGTTAATTCTTTCAACTGTTTCCCATGCAATTTGATTTGTGTTCATGATGTCTTTGCCTACCCCTCTGTCTTCAAGAGTTCCTCCCACTTTCTCTTCCAGGAGATTTAGTGTCTCTGCTTTAATGTTTAGATCTTTAATCCATTTTTACTTTAGTTTAATGCATGGTGATAGACCTGGGTCAAGTTTGAGTTTTCAGCATGTTGAGAGCCAGTTTTTCCAGCACCATTTTTTAAAGAGGCTATCTTTCTTCCAGTGAGTATGTTGGGTACCTTTGTCAAAGATAAGATAGCTGAGTGTGTTCTTACGGGCTTCAGCATCTTGTCCTCTATTCCATTGATTGTCAGGTCTCTTTTGTTGCCAGTACCATGCTGATTTTATCACAGTAGCCTTGTAGTATAATTTTGATGTCAGGAATTGTAATGTCTCTTGCTTTGTCTTTATTGCCCAGAATTGCCTTTTAAATTCTAGGAATTTTCTGGTTCCAGATAAATTTTAGGATTGATTTCTCTAAGTCTGTTAGGTATGTCGTTGGTAGTGTGATAGGGATTGCATTAAATCTGTACAGCATTTTTGGGAATATGGCCATCTTAACAATGTTGTTTCTTTCTATCCAGGAGCATGGAATATCTTTCGGAGTGATGGGGGGCGTCCCAATACGGTGTAAAAGGGTTTCACGGACGCTGTGCCTGAGCTGGTACCAGTAAGGCATGCCAACGCAGGGTAGCCGAAAGCTCTCCCATACACTCTCCAGGCCTGGAGTAGGACTGGATCTGTGGGTTCCTGGAATGTGGCAAAAATTCGTACTGGGAAGCCGGGGTAGGGGAGTTGCTGCCGAGTGGAGGGGGGTATTCTAAGGGGGTAGAAGAGGGTCTCACCCATGCTGCACCTGGGCTGGGACCAATAGGTCCTGCTGGAGCAGGGTAGCCAGAAGCTCTCCCACACACTCACTGGGCCTAGGCTTGGACTGGGTCTGGGCGTTGTGGGAACTCGGCAGAAATTCCTACTCAGTAGGTGGGGTGTGGGAGGTGTTGTGGAGTGGTGGGGGTCATCCCAAAGTGGTGGAAGAGGGTCTCACCCACGCTATGCCTGGGTTGGGACCAGTAGGTCCCGCTGGTGCAGTGTGGCCGGAAGCTCTCCCACACACTCATGGGCTTGGGCTAGGATTTATAATTCTTTATTCCTATTTCTAAAATATATTTTAATTTTCAAATGTTTTTTCATCATATTCTGTAGGGACTTAAAGTTCACTACATCAATACTTGATGAAAGATACCTGTTCCTTGTTATGCCTAAGATGTTTGATATTCAAACAGATAGTGAGGTTAAGCTTAACAGTCTAGGTTGTATAGTAATAACCATAAGCTTCTTTTCTGGAGGGTTAACAACCTAGGTTTGCAGACCAAAATTAAAGAAAAAGGAGGGGCACAAGGAAAGCCAACATTTTGGCCCCTGTCCCTCCAAGGTCAAGTAAAACTCAGGATATATGAGATTTGGTACTGTAACATCATGTAACTCAGTAGTGTCCCAAAATTTCTGATCAAGGAGATTATGGGGCCAAAGAGGAAAGTGATCGATCAGAGAAAGGAGAAAAGATAGGAAAAATGAAGCAGAGAAAAATGTGAAAGTATATATACAGGATGGCTGAGATGATTGTACTCATAATTTCCAACAGGTTTTTGAAAATAGCACTTAATGTTTAGAACTTTCACCTTGACCAACTGTATGCTGATATCTGTAATCTGAGCAGCTAAATTGAAGAGAGCAATGTGTAATACAAAGCCAATGGTTGAATACCTCTCACTTTGGTCTTCTGAATTTGTATAGTTTGTAATGTCTTGTCAATTATTATACTGGGGCTAGGAATATGGTTCAGTGGAATAAGCACTTCCCTGTCAAGCACAAAGGCCTGAGTTCAGTTCCCGGTTCCGCAAAAAAATAAAAAAATAAAAAAGATCAATTATTATACTCTCTTTAAAATATATTAAAGCAAAAACACAAGGAAAAAGTAAGATTTCTTGAAAGCAAGCACCAATATTCAATTGTTTCCCCAAACTGGCATAACTATATCTGTTAATCTGAGCAACAGATTTGATGATAAATACAGATAATATAAGAGTCATTGTTAATTACCTAATCCTGTTTTGAAAATCTATAACTTATGTATTGTTTATGTAACCCTGTTCTATTTTTCTGTTTTTGCTTCTGTTTTTATTTTTAAAAATAAGATAAAATAAAATTTAAGGAAAGTAATGCAATATTGTCAAGTATATGCCATAAACAAAACATGGCTATGGTATATTGACGGTGGATTGGGAAAACTTAGTATAAAGAGAAAGCTTCTCTGCTCAGAGAAAATTTGAGCTGAAACTTGAGTGGTGATAGGAAATACTCAGCTGGACAAGAATATAGGAGAAAGGCATCCTAGGGAGCAGGAAGTGCAGATGCAAAGGCTGCAAGTATGAAAGAGCTTGCAGGGCTGAGGAACAAAAGAAGGCCAATGACTATGGAGTGCAGTAACACAGGGGAAGCAGTGATTATACGATTTATTGGCACAGGAATGGGCAGACTCTGGGTCACTCAGACTCATGGGCCATAAGGCACAGCTTGAATTTCATTCCAAGGATAGTTGGGTTACCACTCTGACCCTTGAAAATTTTCTCAGTGCACCCTTGTTTCATGGCATCCTTCTTCCTGTAATGAATGATTGTAATGAATGATGACCAGTTTTCATGTCTCCAAGGACTGATTAGGATTCCATTGGTTTAGAACTATTATTTCTCCTTGTCTCCATCCGCCACTTTCACTTCTCCCTGTCCTTATTCTGGGTGGGGAAAGTTTGTTGTATTCAAGATGGAAAGTACAGGATTTGAAGATCAAGTCAGAAAAAGACTTTGCCTGCAATGAAAGAGAACGTGAATCTTCCTGGCATATAGCTAGCTTCAATTTTGTGCAGCAGTCCCCCTCAGGCAGATGCATGAAGGGATAGCTGCAAGAGAGAAAACATTTTGTCTTAGTCCATTTTGTGCTACTATAATGGAATACTACACATTTGGCAATTTATAAGAACAGAATTATTTCTTCATAATTCTGGGGCCTAAAAGTCCAAGATCATAGTGCTAGTGTCTTCTTGCTGTGTCACTCCATGGCAGAAGGTGCAAAGACAAGAATCCAAAAGGGAGCAAAAAGAGGACCTGAGTTCATTTTTATAGCAAACATACTCTTGGAAATAATGACACTGATTATTATGAATACTAATCATTCATAAGGGCTAATCCAGCTCACCTCTTAAAGGTCCCTATCTCAAATTGTTGCATTTAGATTAAATTTCCAACTCATAGTCTTTGGGAAACACATTCAAACCCCACACCATGTCCCTAGCAGGGAACTATCTCAGATGAAATTAATGAGAAATGTCTGCAGGATTACTGGTTTTAACCTTTGCTTCATATGTGGTTCTGTGAGGATGGTGGAAGCTTTTGATGCTTGATGAGGAATTTCAAAAACTTAGAGTTGGAAATATGGGATTTTTTTTCATATTACCAGCTTGCTCCAAAAGACAGAGATTATGTATGGTGGCTTTGTGGCCTTTTAAATGTAGTTTCTGTACTGGAGTGTGGCATTTTCTGATTTCACCAGAGTGGAAGTGAAGCTGCCTACAAACTAGTTTCACTTTCTCTGTATGCATACCACACTGCTTTTTTAAAGCTCCAAGTTGACCATTTCTATTTGTACGACACTCTCTGGTTCAAGAAATGTTTTGAAACATAATGAAAGCAACGAGTAGTAAACATTCTTTTTTAAAAAATAATTTTATTGAGAAACAAATAGCAATGAGACAGTTTCAAAACCTATTAGTAGGAGAGTTTCAATAATTAATACATTGCATATTGTTGTCTTAGTGGTTGTTCATTGTACAAGATTCAGACACGATATCCTGTCCACAAACTATTAGAACAAATCCACATGGCTGACACTGACAAAGGTTCTACAATCCGAGTTACAGTATTTCAGGATAAATCTTGAGGGGATTTCACTGACCTTATCAGACCCAAAAGCTACAACTCTTGTTGCATAGACCCTGCTTTACCTTGGTCTTAGCCATCCAGCAGAAAAGTATAAAAATGAAATATAAGAAGTAAAGCCATGGTGTTATGTTGAGCTGTAGGGGACTCAGGTCAACAATTTCTGACATTTCCAGTCAAGCGGAAGACCCAGTACTATTATGGACTACTGAACTCTTTTAGAATATTTTGCTGAGTTTACATACCTATAATATTTAAATGATGGAACTGAACAAAAAAAGGGGATATAGATGAATGTCCATTTTGTATCTGTGTATTCAAAGTGGTTAGGATACATATATACTTACATTCTCTTAATGGAGGGATTTGTTCTAATAGTGTTTGTAAATAGGATATCATGTCCACATCTTGTACAGCAATTAACCACTAGGAAGAATGTATGCAATGTGTTAATTATTGAAACTGTCCTACCAATTTGGTTTGAAACTGTCTCATTGCTATTTGTTTCTCCATAAAATTATGGGAAAAAAGAACAAATCTCTCTTTATTGAATTAAGAGAATGCAGCTGTATATCTATCTTAACTATTTTGAACATACAGATACAAAATGACTGTTCATTTGTATCCCTTTTTTTGCTTAGTTTTATGAGAGATTGATATTCTGTTGTCATTTAAATATTGTAGGTGTGTGAATTCAGCAAAATATTCCAATTTGGCCCAGTAGTCCATAATAGTAGTGGGGTTTCCATAAGACTGGCAATGTCAGAAGTTGTTGACTTGAGCCTTTTACAGCTCAGCCTATTTATATGACTTTACTTTTTATATTTCATTTTTATACATTTCTGCTGGATGATTAAGACCAAGATAAATCAAGACCTATATAACAAGAAATGTAACTTGTGTATCTGATAAGGTCAGATACGTCCCCTCAGGATTTACCCTGAAACCCTGTACCACACTTTGTAGATCTTTTGTCAATGTCAGTCATGTGGATGAGTCATAGCTATTGCTTGACAAATTTGCTCTCTGTGAAAGCCTGAGAGAATTTTTTCTCTCCATGTAACTCTCCTTAGGCACACTCTACATCATCGATCATCCTCTATGGCCCCCATAATCTCCTTGATCAGAAAATTTGGGACACAACTGCGTTACATGATGCTACAGTACAGGTTCTCCTATGTCCTGAGTCTTCATTGACCTTGAAAGGCTCAGGCTAAAATGTTGGCTGTCCTCACAGCCCTTCTTTTTCTCTAATTTTTGGTTTGCAAGCTTAGGTTGCTAACCCTCCAAAAAAAAAGCTTTTTGTTTTTATTCTACCACATAGGCAGCTGAGCTTAAGCTCACTATCTGTCTGGATATCAAACATCTTAGGCATAACATGCAACAGGTATTTTCTATCAAGTATTGATATGTTAAAGTTTAAGTCCCTACAGAAAATGAAGAAAAAATTAAAAAAATAAAAACTATTTTAAAAAATAAGGATAAATAGTTACATATTTTTACACAGAAATTTAGAAATCTAACCATATACAGCATTGTAGCAGGACAGTCCGGTGACATTTTTTTCTTGTCTTTTGTTTTCATTTATTACCCTCTTTTTCTAAATACATACTGCTTCTTATGACATACCAATTACTGCCATACTGTCTCTCAAGTAAATGTTTTTTTTAAAACAAATTCTTTTTTATACATATTAGGAAGCCAAGATTCCATGAATTAAGTTATACGATGCTTTGAGCCTAGTTTTAATGGAAGCAGTTCATCTTTATTTTCATTTTCAAAGAATTACTTTATTAGTTCAGTTTCTTTCATAGGGATCAAAGTAGTGGGCCCAAGAATTCCATTTGTTGCATGAATCTATCTCACTATCATGTATACATAATTTAAAGGTCTATTCCAATGATGGCAAATATTTTAGAGCTTTCAGGGCTACAACCAGCCTGCTGTAACACACATGTCATAGATTCACTGCCACTCTTCTGGTCTGTCAGCCATTCACTGTGAGTTTGGCTATTGTGAATCCATCTCCATAGGATGGAGGAGCCAACAGAACCAACGATCTGGAAGGCAAAGTGCCTGACCTACCTTATTCTGAACACACTGAAGTGCAAACACTCTCAAAAAACCCAGGCTAGAAAATAATCTGCTGACCATGTCCAAGCTATCTTAACTGTAAGACCACTCCACTGTTTGTACTTTGTTTTCAAACTGCTTAATAAATAGCAAACAACTCTAATCTCTCTTACCCAATGTGCCAGCTGCAGATTCAGAATGGTGATGGGAGCTGAATAAAATGAGGTGATAGTTTAAAAGCATGGAAGCAATTGACCTTAACTGTGTTTCTTCACGCTTTTCTATGTCTTTGTTGAAGGTGCAGGTAAACGATTTGCTGGCCTTGTTTCTGTAGAGGTTTTATATATTGTTCCTGTGGTTGTAATTCTCACCCATTTTCCTTTCATCGGTCATAGGGAGGGGGATAATTACTGCTTTGCCCTCCTGCTTTAGGAAGTATTATTATGTGATTCACTGAGAAGCCCAGTCTGTCTGTCCTTCCTACTTCCTTCTTTTTTTCCTTCTAATGTCTCTTTGTTTAGAAGAAAGAAATCAATTTTTGAATTGATTTCAAATTGCATTTGAATTTGGAAAATTAAAACAGATGAACAGTAAAATACCATTATTTTTAGAGCTCATAAGACAAAGCCTGGCTGACTTGGGGTTTTGGCTATTGGTTCTTATAACAAATGGCTCCTTTAAGATGGCACCAAAGTCAATACTAATGGTTATTATGATTAAGTACAGCTCCCTTGGTGTCCGTTTCCTGCTCTTTGGCTTCCCTCCCCTCTCTGCAATGCACACACACGGTTTCTATAAAATCAAATGTCCCTGAAATGCACATAAACCAAGGAGAGAAAGTTTGTAGTTCACACCTCCATCTCCTTTTCTCTATCTTCCTTCTACTTTTCTTCTACTCAATGTCTGGGCCCTACCAGGACCTTGAGTGAAGCTGGCCCCTCCCCTAGCCTGCACTCATTCTCTAAAGGTCTTCTGAGTAAAAGTTATTTCCATACTCTCCTCCCATCATTGCTCTTCCTGAATGTACCTAACCTGGACCTTGCTTTCTCAGATCAGTACTAAAGCAGGTCACTGGCAAGACCAAACACTTACCCTAATAGTTCCCACGGGTTTTCAATGTAGCGTGATTCTTAGATAATATTAATTCAAAACTGTGACTGATGGTGAGGTCTTTCGGCAGCAGTATGTATTCTACAGAAAAAGCAGTAGTGCTTTTTATTTTTTCCCCATTTATGTATTTGTTACAGGGTCTCATTTTGCAGCTTGGACTCATAGTGATTCTCCTGTTTTCAGGCTCCCCAGCCTTGGGATTATAGGCATATGCCACCACTCTCAGACTCAGTTGCGCATTATGCCCCAGGGGCATGTAGGACCCAGGCTGGAACCCTGGTCCCTGTACTTGCTAAAGCAGGTGCTTAATCCACTGAGCTATCTTGCCAGCCCAGTAGTGCTCTTTTACATGCCTTGAATAATACTACGTAATTTAAATCTGTACAGTATTTTATATTTTTACTAAGTAGATTCCCATTAGCTATATCATTCTTATCCTGCAAAGAGCACATTGAGATACATGATAATATTCTATACAAAAACTGAAGGTACTGAGGATCACAAAATTTCAGACATTTTTCTGATATCATGCTGCTGGTTAAACAGCTGTGCTGAAACTGACACCCAACACTTGACTTGAAATTCTCTGTATGTTATGCTGTATCAACGTGACTGATAATTATTTAAGAATTCTTGGAACACCAGTGTTGGTAGGCCCTGCGGGGGATACAGCAGTGGGTAAAATGAACATAAGCCTACCTTTACTGGAGATTGCTGTCTTTGATGTGCAGAAATATGGACAAAGTATGAGTGAACACATATATTTTTAAGGTGCCAAAGTGTAGACAAAGAAGTTGAAGTCACGAAATGCAGGTGAGGGGGTCTTCTTTGACAGATCTCTTGGAGGAGTTGACATTTAGAAAGAGGTTAGAAGACCAAGGAGGAGATGGTACCGGGGCATGTGAGAAAGAAATCAGATGAGGCAGTAGGTGCACAAAAGGCCCTGCATGTGTGGTACACAGTTGGCTTCCTGGTCCTTCCTGTGGCATGATCTCAGGAGCCATGTTCCATATGCACAGATGATCGTATTGCTTGAACTGGTATCACCAGAAATTCTTAACCCATCATATGAACAACTTCCACATGCTCCCTTAAATAACGAATTTGGTTTTCTGGCTTGCAATAGATAAGAAGACCCTTACAAGCCATGTTGATTCTTCGAGGATTTGGTAATGTTTGCTGTTGAAGCTCAGCATGTCCCCCAAGCTGCACCTGTGGTCTTATCATTTATTTATTTATTTCAATAATATTTGGCTCCAAGTGTGAGAATAACGATGGCTGAGGCCAGTCCATCCTCACTGGTAGAAACAGAGTTCACAGGGTCCACATGGACAAGGGGCCACCAGGATAAGATGATGTGCAACTTTGTGTGTGAAGAGCAGATTGTGCATTCTGTACTTGGAAGAAGACAGAATTTGGGCCGCTTTTGTTACTAAAATGACACATTCTGCCTGTTGTTGGTGCTTACCCAACATCATGATAATACAGGAATCTTAAGGTAATTTGTCTACCTAACTCACCACTAGCCCTCCCTTCTGGATGTTTCTAAATGAAATAATGATTTAATTAAGCTTTGCCATGAGTCCCTCCCTATACGAGGTCTTGTGATAAATGCATAAGTCTCATCATTATATCCTTGCTTTTGTGGAGGCTGCAGACTCTATGAGGCAACAAAATAGAAATATGCTTAAGAATTAAAGAAGAAAGAATATCTAATTTTTTGAATTCAGGGCAATGCCAAATGTTCAGAAAAGGAAGGAAAGCATCTGGAAAGCTGTCAAATAAGACTAGGGATTGCAGAGGAGTAGAAATTGGAACTATGGACAACACACACATAAGAACATTCCAGAAGGCTGCATTGCTACATCCTTCATGTAGTCAATTGGCCTTCAAGAGTGAACTCTGTGGTGCTGTGAGTGAGGAATGACTCACAGATGCCAGTGGCTCAGAGAGAAAAGGATGCACAGCTGCCTTTTTGCTGATCATGTGCCAGGCAAGAAGGGTGAAAGCCCTCACTTTCCTTCTCATTCACCTTCCTTCCTCTCTACACTACATTTTGATAGTGGTGCTTCTCCCTTAAAGGTTGGTCTTAAAAATTCACTTGTGCTCACATACTCCCAGATGCAAAGACTGGGGGTGGTAAGTGTGTATACTGGAGGAAAGATGTGCTTGGGATTCAAGTAGACCAATTACTTGTTCAGGTGGGGGTGTGGGGTCAGGGCTTACAAGGAAATGCTGACCAGGGGGAAAGAGACTTAGAGCACAACTAAGAACTCTGCCACATAGCTATAGAGCTGGCTACTGAGATTATGGAGATGCATAAGAAGTAAAGAGACATGTTCATGTCCTCAAAAGCCATCTGGCAGTATTGCAAAGACACAGTGCACAAATGGAAATCACACCAGGTAACAGGCTCAGTAGACATATTCCATGTTGCTCCACAGGAAATATGGGGAGGCAGATGGAGACTAGGTCAGAGGGTAGACATTAAAACATTAGAGCTATGCAGGAGTGGAAGGGGTTAGCTTGTTGGGTGCTGCACTTCTTCCCTGTAGGTTTGTTCCACAGTGGGCTGCTTTCCTGTCTGCTGTGCTACAATCCACAGAGTTGAGACTGCAGGTCCTGCTCTTTTGCAGAGTCTGGGAGTTTACAACTGCATTCCTTTTACCTGACCTCATAGTTTGTGAGGCATGTAAACCACCTATGGTCACAGTACAAGCTTGACCAGCAGGTTGGAAGGGCTCCCTGGACTAAGAATTTATCCTCAGGCTTGCAGCAGGATCTGTGCCTGACTAGGAAGAAAGGCTGTTAAAGATTTCACTGAGTAGAACTGCTTCGGGGCTGCTCTGAGAAAGTGTTTTCAGACATCTTTCTTCATAGACAGGTGTCAGCCAAATGTGTGGCAAGTCACCTCACTCTGGGAGGTGCTTTTATGCCTAAAGCCTGGGGAAGCACTACAACTAAAACATCGCCTGAGGACAACTACAGCAGGTTTGGCTCTGCGAACCTTCACATTCAGCTAATGAGGAAGGCCTGATCCTAAGTGGCAGAGGGAAATTAAAAACCACAGGGGAAGCATAGTAATCGTGGACCCATTCTATTAAGGCTCAGGCCCTGGCCCCACTACTCCTGTGAAGAAAATGAGGCTCAGAAAACTTTGGGGATATGTGCCTAAGGTCTTTCCAGTTGAATTCAAGACCTCCTTCCCTAGTACCAGAGTTTAGTTTCCCAGATTTAGAAAGATTCTCAATGGTCTTGGGCAACCAGGCTCCATCTAAAAGTGAAAATCAGGCTGGCCAGATAGCTCAGCGGACTAAAGTGCCTGCTTAGGCAGAGCACAGGGGCTGGGGTTTGATACCTGGTGTGCCATGCTGGCCCCACCCACGGGGCATGCTCAGACAGCCATAGAGACTGAGCAGAGTGACTCGGCCCGTAATCCCAGTGCTTGGGAGACTGACAACAGGAAAATCACTAGGAGTTCGATCTACGTAGTGAGACACTGGAGATCCTATAGACCCTATACCAAATACATTTAACAAAAGAAAAGAAATTACTTTAAGTGCTGGCCAGATACCTCAGCAGATTAAAGGGCCTACTTAGGGGCCTCAGGTTTGATCTCTGGCTTGCCATGCTGGCCCCGCCCCCAGGGCACTCTGAGACAGCAATTGAGACTGGGCACGGTGGCACCCACCTGTAAACCCAATGCTTGGGATGCTGAAAAACAGGAAGGATCACTACAAGTCTGATCTATGTGGTGAGACCCTGTAGACCCTGTACCAAATACATTAAAAATAAATAAAAGCAAAAATCTCTTGCCAGCCCTTCACACATCTGAAGTGAAATTCATTGAGCTAGGTTCTACTTCATCAGAAGGTGATAAACTATTACTGAAGTTTCTTAGAGGTCTTAGGGGATGTGATAAAGAGTCGGGAAAGCCAAAGAAGTCTGCTTTGGGTTAATGTAGATCATTGCTAAAGTTTAGTTTTGCACCAGATATAAAAGAATTATCACAGTGATTCATATTCATGTCTGGTCCCATTTAGCATTCCACTGCCAAATTGCCAAAAGGTGTCCCACAGGCCTTAACCGGGGCTGCAATGAACTAGACTCTGACATCAAGCTCCAACAAGGAATATAGTATTTATCAGGACATTCCTATACATCTAACTTCAAGAATAGATATAACCTAGCTCATCCTTAACAGCAATTTCTAATTTTAAGGCTCTGCAATCATTGATTTTGTCTCCTTCATGCCCCTTGCCTTTGGGAGAGTGTTTCTTGTATGTGGGTGTTTATATGAGATAGGATCATCCTTTATTTGCTCTCAATACTAAACTGGCACAGAATGTCCTCGAACCATGTGCTTTATGGTTCTCACCTCTGGCTTGTATGGGCAGTGGAGTTTGCAATGCAGGATATGATGGGGGCTGGGGAGATGGCTCAGTGGAATAAGTGCTTCCCTGGCAAGCACAAGGGCCTGCGTTCAATCCCCGGTTCTGCCAAAAAAAAAAAAAAAAAAAAAAAAAAAAAAAAGCAATGCAGGACATGTTATAGGCTACCAAGGTGCCCAATGTCATCGTGCAGGTTGAGTCAATGAGATAACTGCCCCAACCGGCTTTGGTTAAACCTTTTGTTCAGTCCAATGTAAAAGGACTTGCAGTATGAGCCAATCAGGACCAGATGTGACTTGGCTAGGTCTAGTTACAGATTACTTAAAGGTTATCTGTGCCTGGGAGGTACACAGTGCAGCTGCGATTTTGTTAAACTTCTCATGGGATTTAAAACCCAAGGCTCTTGTCCATACCTCACCCCCAGCATCTTCATTATTCTAGGCTCTACCTTTTTTCTCCTCTTCTCTCCTTGTTGAAATATGTTTCTAATCTTCCAGGCCTCTCAAACGCATCGCTGTTTCCTGCTTCAGTGGTCCCGGTGGAGTCACTCATTCTGTATTTAATGTATTCCGGACTTTAAATGGGCCTGTTAATTACTCCCTTCTCACTCTGAATTTACTAATTTATTGATCAAATTTCTTTTTGTGCATGTGAATTTTATTTTGTATGTGCACAGAATTTATTTGGATCAATTTTATTGACCCCCTCCCACCCCACCTCCTGGGATACTTTCCCAAACTTTAATTAAGTCTCTGGGAAGTCTCTTTGCCTAAAAGCGAGCCTCTTGCTTCATTCTTTTGTGAGCCCTGATAGCATCTGAGTACTCCAAGCTGAGGTGGATCAAATTCCTTTTCCAGCAGATAGATATTTTGAAGAGTAATTTGAGAAGGGGAAGAACTAGAGTACAAACTGTCAGAAGCGTAGTCCCTGGATCTGTAGCTTCAGCATCCCCTGGGAACTTGTTAGATGAACAAATTATCAAATCTACCCCAGACCTACTGTATTGGAAAGCCTGGCTCTGAACCCAGCACTGTGCTTTAACAAATCCTCCAGGGGATTCTGATTCCCATTCAACTGTGAGAACCACTGCTCCCTTCCAGGATTTGTCAACCTCAACACTATTGACATATTTTTCAATTAATTCTTTTTGGTGGGGTTTGACCTGTGCTCTGTAGGCTGTCTAGGTGTCTACTGTTCTCTGATGACTGGATGCCTGTGGCACCCATGAGTTGTGACAGCCAAAAATGTTTCCAAATATCTCAAGAGAACATAAAATAATTCCTGATGGAGGGCCACTAAACTATAGTTCAAATTACTCTCCTGTTCCTTTTAAGAAGCATCCTGTCCAAGGAAATGTAAGCATCTCACAGTCTCTAACAGGCATTCTCATTTTGCATTTCACTTGTGCTTTCTATCCCCAAGTAGTTTATTTTAGGTTAGGCAGGTAATAAGCCAAAAGCCTGATTAATGATCTAGGATCAGTACCACATTTCCTGGACTCTGTATACAACTACTTAACTTTTCCAGAGGGTTCTCCAGCTTCTACATACTGCAGAGACAAGATATCATATTTAAGCTGAAAAAGAAGAGGGAGAGTTGTCACTGAGGAGGAAGAGTAGAAGAAGGAAGAGGAGGAGAAATGAGGAGGAGGAACTAAGTAGTAGCTTCTGCTGAAGCCGCTTTTTCTGCTGTGCCATCACGAATCGGAAAGGTCTAAGTTTCTCTGAGGGCCTAGATTAGATAGGTAAGGCAGAATGCACTTCCCTTTGGATTATCATGTTAGCTAAGCTCCTATGCGAATATCCACTGCCTTCTGTCTCTCCTCTGCAGCTGGCCATGGCGAGCTCACCCTTCATTCCTGTACCTAAGCAATTCCGTCATCACTTTTTGTGAAGCACCACTGTGTGTATAGGGCCAGGATGCAGAATTACGGCGGCTCTGAGCATATGGCAATGCCACCGTCAGCTCCAGTACCTGATCTACTGAGAGAATACCAGTCATAAGGCTGTCAAAGAAACCTACCTGTTTTTGGAGAAATGTGCCAGAAATATTATTTTTGTTCTATTATACCAATTGGAGAGATGTATTCTCTGCTACTGAGCACTACGCTTCAGCCCATAGGGCATTCGCCCCTCACTCAGGCCAGGTGGCCAATTAAGAGGTAGCCAGCTGGAAGGCTTTCCATGGTGCCAAACTAGACAGGCTCTAAAATATTACTGGAATAAATCAGCCATATAGTGTCAGTTTATTCAGGTTTCCATACATGACTTCAAAGAACTGGTGACATGTAAATTGGTTCTGCTCGTTCCAAAGTTGACAACATCCTCAAGTGAAAATTAAAAGGAAAAACCAAACAAACACCACCACTACAAATTCATAGTGACTGTCATCTGAAAATCTGACACGTAATAATAATGTATAGAGTGGTGTTGATAATGGCAACAAAAGATTTATTAAGCCTCTTTAATATACCTCTCAAGAAATTGTTAAAGCAAAAATGAAGAAAAGTAGGAAATGTGCTATTAAAATAGCATCAGTGAGTGGAAACAAATTAATCAATGACTCTTTTGTGATAAAAATTAGACCCCCTTTAAATTAAAATTAAACTAATATTTGCACAGCATGCCTAGAGCATCCTAAAGGCTTAGGTCTTCCTTACACTGTCTGCAGCAAGCATCTAAGTACATAATATGTTTAACATCTCAGGGAATTAAAACTTTCATCCCACCCCACATTCTGCCTGTCTGCCTCATGCCATGCTAGCTGTGCATCTGTGTTTTCAGACACACTCTGGTCCCTGCCTTGGCTCTCCTTCCTTTCTTTAGACTTGGTAGTCTGGTTCCCACAGAAGCTGCTAGTAGGACTCACTCCTTGCTTCCAACTTTAGAAATGCTACTCACGTGTATGCGCAGCAGCAATGAATCTCAGCCCCAAACTCAGGTGTGCATAAAATGTAGCTTTCTTAATTTTGTTTAAGTTGTTTTGGAAAAAGAGTGAAGACTCAGAATTTTTAATTAAGGTGTTGTTCTTTTAAAGAAGTATATTACAGGAAGGAAGCATACAAGTATTAATCAGAAGCTGGGATCCACCCACATGCCAAATCTTTACATCAAAAATTTAGGCTCTAAATATATGACTCTAGGGATATATCAAAAAAGCATAAAGGATATGTATGCACAAGTACAACCTATGACATTTTTGGAGGAATTGTTCTGTGATAGCACACTCTAAGGATCCTCAAGATCCTTGAGTAGTGAAATAAGACCTTGTGACACCCAGTACTATGCAATTAGAAGGCATAAGTTATTAAGTGTCTACAAGGCCATTTTTAAAAAGGGGCAGGTAATATCCATTTGGAAGGGGACTGATTATGTCTGTCTAATAAAACACTGTGATTTTGCTTACATTTTTCTTTTATAATTATTGACATATGACAATGTCTTTCAAATAGAAGCTCTAATTTCCTCCCCATAGTTTATCCTTTATGCTTTTTTGATATATCCCTAGAGTCATATATTTTTACCTGTATATTAAATGGGCTGTAAATATGCTTCCCCAATGACTATACATTTTCATCCTTACCAGAAAAAAATACTCCAGGGAGATAAAGAAGAGAGGAATCAGGAAATAAAAGACCTTCTGGGTTCGTGACAGCAAGGTGCAGTGCTAAACAAGGCTAGCACTGGTAAGCATGCTTGGTTAGTATTATCTCAGTTGTTCCACATTCATGTAGGTGGTCCTTAAGTTATCTGCTTGTATATTTCTTTGATACTTCACTGTGATCCTCCCCTAAGTGGCCCACAAATCCCAATAATTACACCCTTTTCTTTTCAAGATTAAAGATGACACAGACCTTTGGGTTGTCTTTTTTCTTTTCTTTTTTTCTTTTTCGCAGAACCAGGGATTGAACTCAGACCCTTGTGCTTGCCAGGGAAGCACTTATTCCACTGAGCCATCTCCCTGGCCCCTGAGTTTTCATCTAGGCTTTACAATGCTGAATTGTATTTGTGTTTGGCAGAGTAGATGCTGTATTTTGATTGGGTTGTGACTTTCTAATCATGGGGTAAAGGCAACTGACTATTAGGTGTATCTCTCCTTTGGGATGTCTGTAGTCCACACAACTCTGTGTGGACTAGAGAAGCCCTTGAAATCTGGCTTTTGTGAGTTTGACGTGGCTTATTCCCTGGAATGGCTTTATAGAGACTTAGTCCCATTGATATTTTGGTGTGGAATTCAGAGTTGGTCTGTAATCTGCCTATATATTTAAAGGGACGGTGCACATTACTCTGAACTGTAAGTCTGCAGTGCATCCTTAAATATTTGAAGCAAACTACTGGACTACTATCTTGAGAACAGTTTCATGTAGCCTGAATGCCACACTCTAGTGACTTGTAACACATAGGTTTAGTCATAATTTGAGGCTCCTTAAGACCTGTTTCACAGCAGAATGCCTTTAGTTCTTGCTTAATGTTATAGATTTTTCTTCTGCTTCTACTATGGCAGCCATTTGAGGGTAGCAAAAGATAAGCATTTGAAATTTGGTTTGATTATCCAGCTTTTGCACATGTTTAAAATTTTGTCCCATAAAATAAAAAAACCTTGGTCTAATTTCACATTAAGAGATATTTCCTGGGAAAGAATGTTCCCCTGCAGCATTTGTGAAAACAACAGTAATAGTATTGTCCTTACTGCAGAAGAAAGCCTTGGGCCATCAAAAACAAAAAACAAACAAAAAAAAAAAAAAAAACACCAAAGGCACAATACAACAAAGACATGGGAGTATCCTACTGCCTAGAAACAGTCAATAAAATCAATTTGCAGGTAGGTGAAGGGACTTCCACTTCAGTCTTATTCTGTATCACATTTGTAGCAGCTTCCCTGCATTATAAAGAACAAAAAGAGGGTAGCTGACATACATTGAGAAGATGCTATATTGGAAAATTCCATTGCAAGTTACGCATTTTTGATTTATTCTATTATCTGCTTGCTTCACTTATATTTAGCTTGAATGGCTTGCTCGCATTAGGAGAGGAGAAAGGCTATGGAGACTCCAGGATTCCTGTCAGGGTATGTTGGAGGACAAGAACAAGTGGGCTGTTGATGGCTATGCATTGTTCCTCTCAGTGGGGCTGTCTTTTGGATGGGACAATCAGATCCTGCAGACAAAGAAGAGGGGTGTTTGTAGCAGACTGACTGCATGTCTGTGTGGAAAGCAGTACAGCCAGCGGCATCACCTTCAGCATGTCCCTTTAAAGTATTTTTAGCTGTCTGACAAACAAAACTTCTTAGGAGTGAAATATTGTTTTAAAATTAAATAAATTTGTATGAATGGTGTCTAAAGTTTTTCCATGTCTCACTATTGAAAATAATTGAATTCTTGAAATCATAACTCTTAATTATATATTTCTAATTATATTTCTAAGGCTGTGATTAACAAGGTCAATTCTCTCATGAATCACAAAGGTTTAAGATATCAAATATTGACAGCCTTTTTATTAATACAACAATGTAAATGCAATGATTTATTTTTCTTAAACACCAAAGTTCCTTAAAAGTCGTCTTACCTAACGAAAGATTGTTATGTCAAATCATTGATGACATTTGCTATAAATAATTTAGGGCTGAAAACCTACTGGATTCTCTTGCACAACCATGAAAGAGCATTCTGGATCTTATCTGTGATGGTTACCGGAGGGATTCCAAACCCCAGGAGGTGATAAGTGACTTAAGTGCATTAACTTGAATACACACACACACACACACACACATATATAATATATACATATTCTGTCTCAATTGATAAACTTTATGATGTAACTATCTCATGTACAGTGATAATGTACTTTGGTTCAGAAATATTTCTGTTTGCAAACAATTCAGATCCCATACAAAATGTGTGGCAAACTTTTGCTTCCATTGACAAATTCTGTATCAGGTGACAAACATGATAATGGCCATATTCTATTCCCCACATAAACACAAAAGCAACCATCTTCCTCCAAATCACAAAACAAAGTTCATAAATCCAGATACCACTGTATTTATGTTATTGAGGATACTTAACTTTAAAATTCAGTTGAATTCCAGATATTTTATTTGGCTTTTATGAATTGAGACCATAATCAACATGCGATTCAGATAATCCCTTGTCATCTGATATATTTACGATTGTAGCTTCTTTATTTTCCATTGATACAATATATCATCAATATGATAATGATTTATATTTCTTCTTTTGAGATGGCTTATCAGTTTGGCCATTTTCATTGGATTATTTGTTAAATTTTTTGAGTTCTTTATATATTTTGGATATTAGCCCTCTGTTGAAAGAGTAACTGGCAAACTTTTTCTCCTGTTCTTTTTAAAAATATTTTCCCACAATTCTATTGAGAAATAAATAGCAATGAGACAGTTTCAAATCAAATTGGTAGGACAGTTCCAATAATTAACACAATGCATACATTCTTCCTAGTGGTTGTTTGCTGTACAAGATGCAGAAATGATATCCTATTTACAAACACTACTACAACAAATCCATTTATTAAGAGAATGTAACTATATATCTATCCTAACCATTTTGAATACACAGATACAAAATGGAAATTCATCTGTATCCCCTTTTCTTGTTAAGTTCCATTATTTGAATATTATAGGTGTGTAAACTCAGCAAAATATTCTAAAAGAGTCCAGTAGTCCATAATAGCATTGCGTCTTCCGCTTGACTGGCAATGTCAGAAATTGTTGACCTGAGTCCCCTACAGCTCAACATAACAGCATGGCTTTACTTTTTATACTTCGTTTTTATACTTTTCTGCTGGATGGTTCAAACCAACATAAAGCAAGTCCTATGCAACAAGAGTTGTAGCTTTTGGGTCTGATAAGGTCAGTGCAATCCCCTCAGGATTGATCCTGAAATCCTGTACCTCAGATTGTAGAACCTTTGTCAGTGTCAGCCATGTGGGTGAGACACGGCCATTGCTTGGCCAATGTGCTCTCTGTGAAAGCCTGAGAGAATGTTTTCTCTCCATGTGACTCTCCTTAGGCACACTCTACATCATCGATCACTTTCCTCTTTGGCCCCATAATCTCCTTGATCAGAAAATTTGGGACACTACTGAGTTACATGATGTTACATTACAAGTTCTTACATGTCCTGAGTCTTAATTGACCATGGAAAGCTAGGGCCAAAATGTTAGCTTTCCTTGAGGCCCTCCTTTTTCTCTAACTTTTGGTCTGCAAACTTAGGTTGTTAACCCTCCAGAAGAGAAGCTTATTCTTATTGCCATATAAGCTGGACTGTTGAGCTTAACCTCATTATCTGTCTGAATATCAAACATCTTAGGCATAATATGGAACAGGTACTTTTCATAAAATATTGATATGTTAAACTTTAAGTCCCTAAAGAATATGACAAAAATTAAAAAAATTAAAATATATTTTAAAAATAGGAATAAAGAATTATATATTTTTACACGTAAGTCCAGAAATGTAACCATATACAACATTCTTGCAGAATAGTCCCACAACACTCCTTTTCTCCTCTTCTGTAGGCTGTCTAGTTAATGATTTTCTTTACTGTATAGAATCTTTTTAATCCTATGCAATTCCATTTGTTGATTCTTGTTATTGCATCCTGAGCTATTCAAGAAGTAACTGCTCATGCGTCTATCTTGAAGTATTTCCTACATGTTTTCTCCTAGGAGTCTGAGAGTTTCAGGTCTTATATTTAGGTCTTTGATCTATTTTGAGTTGATTTTTGTACAGAGTCAGGGAAAGGGATCTAGTTTCAATTGTCTACATGTAGATATCCAGTATTTCAATCACTATTTGTTAAAGATGTCTTTTTTGCATTATAGTTTTTTTGGCCCTTTTTTTGAAAGTCAGATGGGCATATTTATCTGTCCTTTGTTCTATTCCATTGGTGTACGTGCCAGTTTTATGCAAATTATTATAGCCACTATGGAAATCAATTTGGAGGCTCCTCAAACAATTAAAAATAGAGTTATATCATTTAGGTATAGCACTATTTGGTATATAAACAGAATTAAAGTCAGAATACTACAAGGATATCTGCATCCTCATCTATATTACTGTACAATTCACAGTTAACCAAGATAGCAAATCAGCTTAGGTGCCTGTAAATGGATAAACGAATAAGGAAAGTAATATATATATATTTCAGTCACATACAAGAACAAAATCATGTAATTGGGTGAGAAACATGATAATGGCCATATTCCAGGAAGATGGCTAGAACTTGTACTAGTTGTGGTATGACTATACTTGACCAGGTAGTTTACAGGCCTTTGAAATTGGTGGAAATTTGAAAAGATTTGGAGAATCAGGCTTGATAAAGCCAATGTACCTATAATCAGAGCATGATAGGTGATTCTGGACAGAATTTAGAAGTCTAGAAAGATGATAATAATGTGGACAATAAAGTCAGGTTTATCAAGTTTTAGAAGGGAGTGGAGGCTATATAGAGAATTTCAATATAGGCGATGCATGTTCTATACTGGCAAGGAATTTTTTTATATTTTATCCATATCCTGAAATTTGGCATAAGGCTGAGTTTAAAGGTGATGTAATAATTGATCTGGTGGAATAAATTTCAAGCTGAGGCATTCGTACTGTTGGTTGATTTTAGCCAGTCTTACACTGAAAGTCAGGAAGAAAAAGCACAGCAAAAGGATTTGAAATGTTTTCAATTTGCCTAGTACAAGCACATGAGAATTTGGGGCCAAAGGAGATATAGTTGCTAGAGAAATTAGCACCATTGAGAAGAAAACACTATCTTGAAACCCAAACAACAAGAAAGATGTCTTGAAGGCACCTCGAGAATCAACAAAGTCCTACACATAGAAAGATTACGGGTACAAAAGGGTAAAGTTCTCATTTAAGAATAGAGCTTCTGGGTCTTCTGTTGGAAGGATCCTCCTGAATTCATTTGACCATGCTGAGTCACAGGCACTCAGAAGGAACTGCAGCTATGGTCCATGTATGCTTGGCTGTTATACAAGGTGGTGGCAGACCTTGGCATTATCTATGTAGTGCTGATTTTTCAGGCATGCAGAGTGCAAGAGTTGTGGGATAATAGAAGCTTTCATTCGGAATTCGAAGAAAGTATAGGAAGCCAGGAAGTCTGTGAAAGGGTCATCATTCTCCCTTCTAGGAGGGCCTGAGAAAGTGAAGCACAAACCTGTGAGAATAAAATGAGAGTTTCATTAGCAACCTCAGGAATTGGGAGACGTCAGGAGCATGGAAGGTCTGTCAAGGAAAACCTCAGCTGCAACTGTAGACAGCCAGGAAAAGAATCTATGTATGCTGCAGCCAGAAAGGTCATGGGAAGTGCCTTCCAAGGCCTCTGGAGCTTACAGCCCAACACCATGTACCCCTGACTGAACATGACAGGATTTCCTGTTTGCCTGCTACAGTTTGCTTTTCCTTTTGTCTGACTCGTTTCTATCCTCCTATTCTTCTGTTTTGCAATGGGAATGATTACCCTCTGCTATTATATTTTAGGAACATGTAACTTGTTTTGTATTTTGACAGAGGCTCGCAGCTAAGAGTTTGCCTTGAGTGTTAGAGAAAGTTTTGACTTTGGCTTTTGAACAATGATGAAATTGTTGAGATTTTTGGGAAGGAATTAGTCTGCTTTCAGCTATAAGCAGCATAAATATATCATGTTGAATTAGTCTTTTTATTGTGTTTATTTGGAGACTAAGTATGGTTTAAGACATATAAATCAGTATCAAGTTGAGAATGGGTGAGCTGTGGCAGTCAGTCTTAATTGGAAGTCTAACTGGATTAAGACTTCTGGAGAGGTGACAGGTTCACAGGATCATGATATTCCCTAGTGGTTCAAACTCATGTTCACAACTGCTCTTCCCTTGCTCTGTCTATGGATGCTGTAAGCTATCATGACTCACAGCATCCTCTATCATGACTTTCTGCAGTAGTATGTCTGCCCTGGAGCCAGCTGAACATGCACTGAAGACACTGAAATTATGAGCCAAATAAACCTTGCCTCTTTCACTTTGTGGGCATCAGATATTTTCTCATTGCATCAATGAGAAAGCTAACTAATAGAAAACTGGAGAACATCATGTTGCACAAAGGAACCTGGATGCAGAAAGGCAGGTACCACATGTTTTCTCTAATAGGTGAAGTCCAGAAAAAAAGAGGACATGAAGGCAGAAAGGAGACTATTAGAGAAGGGACATCAGGAGAAAGCAGAACAAATAGAAAAAGAGATATAATCAAAAGATGTTATATGTGTGGATGAATTTGATGAGGTCAGTAAAGTCCCCTCAGGATTTATCCTGTAACTCTGTACTGCACTTTGTAGATCCTTTGTCAGTGTCAGCCATGTGGATGAGTCACAGCCATTGCTTGACCAATTTGCTCTCTGTGAAAGCCTGAGAGAAATTTTTCTCTCCATGTGATTCTCCTTGGGCACACTATACATCATCAATCACATTCTTCTGTGGCTCCATAATCTCCTTGATCAGAAAATTTGGGACACTACTGAGTTACATGTTATAGTACAGGTTCTCATATGTCCTCAGTCTTCACTGACCTTAAAAGGCTAGGGTCAAAAATGACCTTAAAAGCCTAGGCTCTAAGGCTGTCCTTAGAGCCCTTCCTTTTCTCCAATTTTTTATCTGCAAACTTAGGTTGTTAACCCTCCAGAAGAGAAGCTTATTACTACCCTGCAACAGATGCACTTCAGTTTACCCTAACTATCTGGCTAAATATCAAGCATCTTAGGCATAACGTGGAACAGGTATTTTCCATCAAGTATTGATGTGTTGGACTTTAAGTCCTTATAGAATATGAAGAAAAAAATTTAAAAAATAGGAATAAACACATATTTTTACACAGAAATTTAGAAATCTAACCATATACAGCATTGTAGAAGGACAGTCCTGACATTTTTTTCTTTTTCTTGTGTCTTTTTTTAAAATTTATTACCCATTAAAAAAACTTCTACTTATGAGACAGTGTGGTAATAATTGGTATGCCATGAAAAGAAGTATGTATTTAGAAGACAAGAATGACAGGCATTCCAAGCGTGACCCTTCTATTACACATTGCTATCTTCAGTGCAGTTGCTTTGTACACCATGAAATGGAATAGTTAACATACATATTAAAAAGTAAAATTAGATTTTAAAAACACAAGAAAGGGCCAGTGAGATAGCTCAACAGACTAAGCATGGTCACTGACAAGCAGTGACTGTCCCGAACCAGCGGGTCAGTCAAGTAAGGTCACCTGGGGGAGGAGCGGGGAATTGAAGAGGGGACAAAGGACAGGAGACACGAGAAATGGAGGCAAGACAAAGATTCTGATCAAGCCTCGTTTATTTAGGGGAGGTTCTGGGTATATATAGGGGGTGATGGAATGAGGAAGTCTCGGCTCTTGGGGTCAGCAGGTATCTAGGCAACGGGGAGGGTGCAACCCCTAGGGCATAGCACGTGATTCACAGGGATGGTCAAGGTGAGAAGGGCCATAAACTTGACTCAGCAGGGGAATAGAATGGATACCTGTTAATGGCCTCCAACAAGTGACCAAGGTTTGATCCCCAGTCCCGAATTCCATGCTGGCCCCACTGCAGGGCATGCTGAGCATGAGACAGAGTGCAGGTGTGGTGGCACATGCCTATAACCCCAGCAATGGGAACACTGAAAACAGGAGAGCACTAGGAGTCTGAGCTGCATAGTGGGACCTTATACCAAATAGATAAATGAAAAAAAAATAAATAAAAACAAATAAATTAAAAAAAAAACACTAGATCTAATGGTTATCTCCAGAAGTGGCTGGAAATGGAAAACTGAGGATGGGGTGGAAAAGAAACTGACTTTTACTGTAGGATTTTTAGATTTTAAATGTTTACATTTTATATTTTTACATGAATTACCTATTTGATAAAAATTGTATCATATAGCTGAAGGTACATAGAGTTCTGAGCTCAATCTCCCGCAGTGCAAACAATAACATAATGACAAATTTCATCATTTCAAATAATGCTTTATGAATAAGAAATAAGACTTTATAGAAATACATGCTATTTACCTAGTTTTGGAACCATTTCCTCCTACTTCGCTTTGTGCATCATTATGGAAGTGTGGCTTCACATAGCGTTGAACTGCGTTTTGGTTGACCAGGTACTCTTCTCGGCATGCTCAGATTCTCACAACTTTATCATATGAGCCTTTTTAAAAATTTGTTTCTAACATGTTCTACTAATCATTCAAAGTTTTTCACTTTCTAACAAAAGACATTTTCCGTTCTCTTAAAGTACCCTTTTTGGCATAATTTGTGTAAAATTACTAATTTCGCCAAGGGCCATGGCTTCTTTTAAGTGGAAAAATATTGTATCAGAGACTACAATCTGAGCCTGAGTGCTAGAGGGCACTGTGGGAGTAACATTGCTCTTTTTTTTTATTTCACTGAATGTAACTAGTAAAGTCTTGTGCTTTTTTCTTGTTTCATGTTGTGATTTACGTGCTATTTCTAGCACTACAAAATTCTTTTATACTTCTTTTTATCATGAAACAGTATGTATAAAAGTTTTTGCTTAATCTGTTCCAAAAAAAGTATGAAATACATTTCAAACTACTCTGTGCAAAACTTTTTCTTAGCTTCATCCCCCTGAGAAATGTGCAGTCAGATTTATTTATTCTAAGATGATTCATAACTCCTCATTCTATATATTTGT
>NW_004524639.1:8821127-8825113 GCF_000260255.1 Octodon degus
TTTTGCAAAGTTAGTAACACATGACACTAGGTTGCCTAGCGATTAATAGCTGACCTTAACCAGACAGGATATTTATCTCAGGGGTGAGGTAGCTTGTTTGCTTTAGGCACTGAGGCTTAGTCTCACCTATACACATTGGATCGATTTCCTAGCATCGTGGCTCCCAACATATTCCTTCTTTTGGTTTTCTTTTGCCAGATAGGTGTTCCATTGCAGTTGGAGAAGGTGTATTTGGAGAAGTCTTTAAAGGACCTTTTCATACTTGCAGATCAAGAATTAGATAGATGGGCTAAAAGGATAGCCAATATTTTAGACCTAGCTCTTCAAGGTCAGTGAGGACTCAGGACATAAGAGAACCTCTGCTGTGACATCCTGTAACCCAGTGGTGTCCCCAATTTTCTGATCAAAGAGATTATGGGGCCACAGAGGAAAGTGATTGATGATGTAGAGTGTGCCTAAGGAGAGTCACATGGAGAGAAATCATTCTCTCAGGCTTTCACAGAGAGCAAAATGATCAAGCAATGGCCGTGACTCATCCACATGGCTGACACTGACAAAAGATCTACAGGGTGCAGTTATTTGTTCTAAATTTGAGGGCCTTTTCTCTTAGAAGTTGTTTTTTCTTTTCTTTTTTTAAATTATCTTCAGTTTTATATATGGACCAAAGTCACATAGTGTAACTATATGAGTGGTTGATACATTGTGGCAGTTTGGCTGATCTCGGGATCCCCACATTGGACCATGGGGGACCTACCCCATAGGAAGGGGAGGACTTGCCCTAGGGCAAGAAGGGGCTGCCTTAGGGCGGGGAAGGCACCAAAAGTATATAAAGAGGTTGAAGGAGTCGGTGTTCCACATCCTCGGAGGAACTTGTCTTTGTAGTCAGCTTAGGCTTCATCTCCTGGTTTCCAGCACAGACTCTTCAGCCTCTGGCTTAGATCCTTCAGCTTCCATGGCAGATCCTTAAGCTTCCACCTCAGAACCGTTGGCCAACTGATAAGAGACTTACACAAAACACTGCAGTGAGCTTCAGAACTTCAGACTAAATCCTTCAGTCTGGGGTGTGCAGAGCCCTCTGCACACTTCCTCAACTGACTCTGCAGCTGAGCATCATAATCCAAACTTATAATTTCTTGTATATTTGTGCATCTTGTGTTATATCTGTTCCTTGTACTATATCTGTTCTCTAGTAAAGCCCTGACTAATACAAACTACCATGTTGAAAACTGTTCTAACACTAGAAATAAATCCAGCATAAGAATTATTTTATAATACTCAAACATTCTCGATTAAGAGAATCAAACAGCCAATCATTTTCAATAAACAATCCTTCATTTCTGCCACTGTGTAATTAAGTAAGCAAACCACCACACCTTAGTTTCAGTAAGTGGGTCCCCAGTAGAAACACACTGGTGTACCTATGCAATTACTCATGCATACATGGGTCTTTAGTAAGTGAAAGCTTTCCACCACTTTTTTCCTGGTAGATAGGAAGGAAAGAAACGGGAAAATGCACTTAGCTATCTGGAGCTGTTGGAGAGATTCACACATTCATTTTCCGAAGTTCTGCTTCTTTCTTTTTTTAAAATTAATTTTCATGAGAAAGAAATAGCAATGAGACAGTTTCAAAATAGGTCATTACACAGTTACAGTAATTAATACATTGCATATTGTTGTCTTCATAGTAGTTATTCAGAGTAAAAGATGCAAAGTTCTGTTTCATATACAATAGTACAAGGTTTTTTATATATGGTGTCTGATTGAATAAACTACTTCCTACTCATATGATTTAATTTCTCGTAACAGTGTAAGTTCTCTTTTTTATATACTAAATTATATTTAATTTTATTGAGTGACATTGCACTGACCAAAG
The DNA here is from genome assembly GCF_000260255.1 of Octodon degus. Lineage (NCBI taxonomy): Eukaryota > Metazoa > Chordata > Mammalia > Rodentia > Octodontidae > Octodon > Octodon degus. The sequence goes on from NW_004524639.1 coordinate 8,823,001, forward strand.
TGTTCAGTTTAATTAATGATTTTTCCGATTAGTTTTATATTTTAGTGAGGGTCTATAGGTTCTCACTACATAGATCAGACTCGTGGTGATCTGCCTGTGTCCAGCCTCCCAAGAGCTGGGATTCCAGGCACAAGGCCGCCATGCCCAGTCTCAGTCATCTTCTCAGTGTGCTCTGGAGATCGAATTCCAGCCCCTGTGTCTGCCCAAGCAGGTGCTTTAATTCACTGAGCTATTTGGCTGGCTCTCCAATTAGGATTTTAATGACTAACATTTATAGTCTGTAGTGTTCCTGCTGGAGATCAAGGTGGCACTTAAAATACTAGAATTCCATATGATGGATAAAAACAATACCTAGAAATATACATTTTAAAGATTTTGCGCTTAACAGTTTTGATTTTTGGATTACAATTCAAAGACATTTACTAATATCTTTATTTTAATTGCATATATTCTTGTTGTAGATTTTGTGTGTGTGGTTTTGGGGAAGGGTCTACAGTGTGTTCAGGGTCTCACTACTAGATCGGCCTGCTTACAGCCTCCCAACATCTGGGATTACAGGCACACACCACCACACCCAGTCTCAATTGCCAACTCAGCGTGCCCCAGGGGCGGAGCCTGCAAGGCAGGCGAGGGAATGGAACCCCTGGCCCTTGAGCCTGCCCGCAGGCACTTTAATCTGCAGCTATTTGGCCAGCCCTCCCTGTTATAGATATTTAATTACATGGAAGTTATTGAATAATTACATGACACTATATGAATTCAAACTTCTAAAAACCAATTTAAAAGTTAGGAAATTTAGCTTGTGTATATAAAAATAAAACACAGTAATTACTAGAAAATACATATTTAAAATTTACTCAAGTATTTAACATTAGTATTTATAGTTTTGAAAAATTTACAGATGATCTGTTTCTTCCAGACTTTCTGAAAGAAAATGTTTAAGAATTCTAACATCTCATATTTCTGATTTTCTTATATAAAGTGCTTTTCAATCACCTTTTGGAATATAACATTATTCATTACTAAGTTCCAACATAAACTTAGATATTTGAAACATAAGATTCAATACTGAGGGCTGGGGAGATAGCTCTGTAGCTTAAGTGCCTGCCGGCAAACACAAGGTCCTGAGTTCAATCCCCAGTATATTAAAAAAAAGAGATTTAAAATATAATGACTCATTACAATGAGAAAGTACACATTTATTCATGTCCTGTAATCCATCTCTCTTTTCAGGCATTTCCTCTTAGGAAAGGTGTGTATATTTACTTCTTGTCACTTGGACTCTTGAGAAAAACACATAGTAAATCCGTCTAATCTAGAAATAGAAGAATAAATCTAAATTTTGAGATCCTAAGCAGAGACATTCCAAAAAATCATGCCAGTGGAATAGATTCATACTTGAGACAATAATTACCTTCTGAACTCAAAAAGGCTCAGTCTCAGAAGAATCCTAGGTAGCAGAGGTAGGTAAGAAGGAAGGATAGTCTCATTAGTGTGTGCCTGCAATTCACATTATGACATCCATCTCTATCTTTCCCTTGGGGCCTTCTATGGCCTTTTCTTCCATGGCTACTTATTGTTTCCTTGGTCTGCAAATAGAAAGTAGGCAGTTCTGGATTCTTGTTTTCTGAAGATCCACAGTTCTCAATCTGGTCTCTTGTTGCTGCCCTGCAGCTTGGGAGAGAAAGTGGAGTCTTCAATGCTTGTATCTTACCCTATTTTGCTACTTAGGGGAAAAGCTGTTTCCTGTCATAGTATGGCCTAAGACATTTTGTCTTTGACAGAGCATCCACTTCCCCTAAAGTATTCACCTTTGGGAACTCAAAAGCCAGAATGACTTGCCAGCTAGTTCTGTTCTCTACCCTGCCCCATGGCTCTCCTGAGGTAATAAGCAAAGATCTACTGGCTTGAAAGGAGAAAAACAAATGGTATGTGTATGTGGGATTCCTGGGATAATATACCCCTATCACATAGATTAATTAAAATATACTATCACAACCACATGCCACAATAGTCCCTGTCTTAGTTACTCTTCTCTCGTTGCTGGGACAAATACCCGACACTCAAAATGAAGGAAGGAAAGGTTTATTTAGCTCACAGTTACTGGAGGTTT
>NW_004524639.1:8827008-8832106 GCF_000260255.1 Octodon degus
TCAAAATGAAGGAAGGAAAGGTTTATTTAGCTCACAGTTACTGGAGGTTTCAGTCCATACTCAGCTGGGTCCAATGCAGAGCAGCACAGAGCAGAAAGCAACCTTTCATGGTGGCAGCAAAGAGCAAGAGCACAAGGGAGGGGTAGCAGCAGCTCAAGCAGTTGGCTTCTCTTCCCACCTTACATTGTAATGCAAATTGCCTGCCCCAGGGTGGGGGAAGTACTCACACCTATGGGTAATCCCAGCAGTACTAAGACCCATAATCCCAGCCTTGGATCACACATAATCCCAGGGGATCATGAGTTAACACAAACTCTAGAAATCCTCACCCCATGACTGCATGAGGCTTTAGGGGGACAACTAGACACAAACCATAACAGTCCCTTAGGAAATGAGAGCTACAGGAAAGGCTCACATCTGAAAATAGCCCAAAACTAAGTAAAATGCTCCAAAGATCCTGTAGGAAATGTATTAGAAGGAACATGTGGTAAATACACATAAAATGGTATATTGTTAGGTCATAAAAGTATCTTGTCATTTTCAGCAAAATGGATAAAACTGGACAATATTTTGTTAAATGAAATATGTTAGGTAGAAGAGGATGAATAGCACATAAACTCATAAATAGAAAGAAGTTGTAAATAAGTTGATCTTACTGGGCATCGTGGCATTCTCTTGTAATTCCAGCACTTGGGAGGCTGATACAGGAGGACGACTGTGAGTTTAAGGTCAGCCTGCACTACAGAGTGAGTTCAAATTCAGCCTGAACTGCAGAGTGAAACTTTGGCTCAAAAAAATCTTGATCTCATAGAAGTAGAAAGCAAAATTATGATCATCAGAAGGTGGGAAAATAAGAAGGGAAAGAGGTTGAGGGAGGGGTCAGCAATGGGCACTAGGTTACAGTTACATGGGAAGAAGAATTTCTAGTGTGCTCTTTCATATTATGGTGGCTATCCAACAATAACATGCTGTCCATTTCCAAATAGCCAGATGCAAGAATTTTATGTGATTTATATTAAATGATTCAGATAAGAGATATGCTAATTGTCCTATTTAATCATCATATGATATGTACATGCATTGAAATATCACATCTTATCCCATACTATATACAATTTTTTAAAAATTTTATTTATTTATTTATTTATTTATGTGTGTGTGTGTGTGTGTGTGTGTGTGTGTGGCCAGCTCAGTCCACCAGGGGGCGGGGCTGGCTGGCATGTGGTGCTGGGGGATTGAACCGCGATTTCTGTGCTTTGCTAAGCTTGTTCTAAGTAGGTGCTTTAGACCACTGAGCCATCTCACCAGCCCCAATATTTTTTTTTTGCTCCGAATGCCTGCAGGGCATGATTGGCTGGTTTGAGTTGTGGGGATCGAACCACAGCAACCTGAGCCTGACTGCTTTGTTGAAGCAGCCACTTAAAGAACTGAGCTAAGGGGCAGGCCCCACAATTTTTACACATCAGTTAAAATAAAAAGGACTTTAAAAAGGAAGAGAGGAGAGATCAGGTTAACCAGCCATTTTAGGTGGAACTCTGGAAAACTTTGGCTTCTAGCTTTAGAGATTTGTATTTCGTCATATCATTACTCTAAAAACAATTTATAGCCTTCATTGAAATATTTTTTGACTGAGGTGGGGCAAGAGAAGGTGGATTCCCTAGCTACTGTTAAATATTTGCAAGAAAATAAGCTAAGTTTTTAAATTGCATTCTAGCCATTAGTGACCTTGAGACAGAAGACAGGGTAAGTTTTTGAGATATTTCCAACTTGAAGAGACTTCCATCCTCCTCTACTGTCTCTTCCATGCCTGTTGCCAGACTGTAAGTCTCAAGAGAAGACAAAAAGGCACTAATATAGGCAATGACATAGTGAGGCAAAGAAAAAGAAGAGAAAAAAAGAAAAAGAAGAGAGAGTTTTCACTTCAGATTTTTTTCTTCAGTTTTGTGATCATAGCTGGTTGACAGAGCCACAGGAAGGGAGTAGGGACCTGTACCCAAACCCTGTCCTCCTGGAGAGGAATGTGCAGTTCAGGCTGATGCAATGGTAGAGCAAGCCTTAACTAGCCTGGTAGAATGTGGGCACCTACTTCACAATGGAGCTGAGCAGTGCATAGTCCTTTAAAAACTATTCCTAATTGCCTGGATTTGGTCATATCTTACAATAATAATAAGCTGAAAGTTAATGGTATTAAAAAGAAATAAAGCAAAAACTCCAAACTCATGGAGGGAAGCTATAAGTTCATGATTCAAAAATATATGGGTGATTCAGTCAAGGGCACTTAGGCCACTGAATTTGCCAATTGACCACAATGTTTCTTATGATAATTTTCTTTAAAAGACTCCAATAAATGGATATTATCAATAATCCTATATTTTATCATTTATTGCAAAAGATAAACAAATAGCTCAGTGGATTAAAGTGCCCTCAAGCAAGTGCAGGGCCCAGGGGTTCGATCCCTGGGCCTGCTGTGCCGGCTCTGTCCCTGGGACGTGCTGACATGGCCATTGAGACTGGGCATGGTGGCATGCTCCTGTAATCCCAGCTCTTGGGAGGCTGTAAACAGACAGATCACTGTGACTCTGATCTAGTAGTGAGACCCTGAATATCCTGTAGACTCTTCCCTAAAATACAGAAAATAAAGATGGAAATAGACTCTCTCAGACTAGGAATATTAACAAAAATGTAAGTGAATTTACTGGAAGTCTACAGGATCCTTTCTGAACTTATTGTTCTTAAAAAACAAAAGTAAAACTATTATCATTGGCCTCATGTAACAGAACAAAATTGAAATAAGCTCCTTTAGAAGCTCTTGGGCCACCATGTGGAGGGTGGCTTTCAGATAAGCTTAATAGTCCAAAAATCTATTAAAGTCAGAAGCGTGCATCCTGTGTTTAGTACTTCTGGAGTACACTTATGCTAATGAGCCCAGATTTACAGATTAGCAATGCATTTTAACGATTTGATTATAATCCTGAAGTGATATGTAAGGCTAAAATTGTACATTATAGTGTCGTTACTGAGTGGAGCTCCTTTGTTTTCTTTTTATTTCTAAAGGTGTGAACACATGGTTGGGGAGAGGGAGGAGATTTATCGTCATTCCAGGAATGTTTATGTAATAGGTCCCTAGTTCATAATAAAATAACTAGAGCAGAAAACTGTAGCACTGCACACTTAGCAGAAGACATTTCCAAGATGTGTTCAGTGTCTGAAATGATAAACTGAGTAAGGCACTTTCTACCTCCAAAAGCCACCCCCTAGTAAGTGCCTATCAATAAAGGATTTTGTTTAAATTAATATATAGCCAGTAATAAGGCATATAAAGCCTCTCAGAGTCAAAGATAACATATTAGTAAACAGCTTTTAATAACTTCATTTATGTGAATTGCTTATTTAGCACTGTCATTCAGTTTCGAGTAGAGTCTCCAGGGAAGACTCAAAGCTTGATAGGAATTTTGCAGAGAGGAAGAGCCTTGGCAGTATGAGGTTCTGCTTAGGGCTTCCTGGCCTTGGGATGCACAGCATAAGGATACCAGGACAAGGACAAAAGGGATCAATGACAAATTCTACTCGCTTCCAAATTTGGCTCTGGCTAGTCCTATTATTCACTTCACCAAGAAAGCTGGAACTCGAGATAAGCTTGCACAGTTTTATAACACTTTCTAACTTTGTAATGAGGTCTGTTCATTATCTCTTTGATCTTCACAGGACACCATGAGGTTAGTACAGTCAGATTTTATTATATCCACTTGGCAAATGGCCACCTCCATTTTCATCATCTTCTCTTTTGTGGTGGATCATTCTTAAGCAAGGGAAACGTTCATGGAATGGCATAGTCTTTAAGGAAATAACCTGGTAGCTTGAAAAAAGATAATAGCTGCTGCTTATCTGGATTGTGTTTTCACAACTGCTTTACCAAGGTATGGAGACATACATAATATAACTGCACATCTTAAAAGTGTGTCCAGTCATACATTTTGGCATACAGAAACGTGTGAAGCCATAATCACAGTGAGATGCCGGGCATGTCCAACACACCAAAAGGATCTTGATGCCCCTTTGTAATCTCTCCTTCCCTGTCAGGCCTTCTTTGATCTTTTTTTCTTCTTTTAATATGAGTTGCATATATTGATCTTCTAGGTTCTTAATGTAAAAGAGGAGGTCAAATGTTTCATCTTTTCTAACATAGGCATTTTCTACTATAAATTTCCTTTTAGTATAGTAGTGCTTTTGCAGTGATTCTGAACTTTGATAATTTGTGTTCTTAGATTTATTCAGTTTATAACATCTAATAATTTCTTGAATTTTTATTTGACGCATGGGTTATTTGGAAGTACATTATTTAGTTTTCAAAATTAAGAGATTTTCAGATATTTTTTCATTCCAGTAGTGTTCCCTTATCCATGGTTTTTCTTTTTGCTGTTTCAAAAAGAACAGTCAGCCACAGCCTGAAGACATTAAATGGAAATTTCAAAAATAAAAACTTTATCCGATTTATATTGCCCACTCTAGTGAGTAACGTGGTGAAATTTTGTGCCATTTTGCTCTGAACTGCCTGGATGTGAATCATAACTTTGCCCAACTTATCCATGCTGTATACTCTACCCTTTCTTAAGTCACTTAGTGGCCATCTTGGTTATCAGATTGCCTACAGTATGGCAATGTTTGCATTCAGTGAACATTTATTTAACTTTATATTTGCTTAGTGCATAAAAGTAGTGAGGCTGGTAATTCAGGTATGCCAAAGATAAGCCATAAAGTTTTCCCTTTCAGGTGAAAAGAAAAAAAAATATATAGGATATGATATTGCTCCATACATTCAGGGATCCATAAGGGGTCTTGGAATGTATTAACTGGGCAAGAGCTGGGCATCTGGTTTAACTTAACTTTCACCAATATCTCAAATAAATGGATGTACTGATTTATAATTTAGATCCAATGTGGAATAGGGTTGGACTTTTTATAACTTGAGTCCTTTGAAATATATTGAGACTTGTTATCTGTCTTGGTAAGTGTTCTATTTGGACCTGACAATAATTTTTATTTTGATGCTGAGTCAAATGCTCTATAAATCTAATTTATATCAAATTGGTTTATAGTA
>NW_004524639.1:8835700-8839846 GCF_000260255.1 Octodon degus
TATCAGTTATTGAGAGAAGGGTTTTGATATATCTAACTCTATTTGTGTATTAGTTTTTTTCTTCTTGCTGTACTCTCCATTTTGCTTCAGGCATATTGAAGCCCTGTTATTAGTTACATAAACATTTGGGATTATCATATCATCTTGAATAATTCAAATAGTTATCATTGTGGAATCACTTTTTTATTTCTGGAAGTGTTTTGGTGGTACCAGGGATTGAACTCAGGACTTTGTGCTTGCCAGGCAAGCACTTACTCCACTGAGCTATCTCCCCAGCCCTTATCTGGAAATGTTTTGAAATCTAATGTTATTAAGGAATGATACATATTTTCCTATTTTTCCTTATTTATATTTTTAGATATGAAAAGCATTTCTTGTGGATATCATATATGTGGATCTTGATTTGCTGTTTGTTCTGATGACCTCTGCTTTTTAATTCATGTGATTTTGATAATATGTAAATATTGATATAGTTAAATTTAAATTTATCATTTTGTTATTCATTTTCTCTTCACCCCTTATATTCTTAGTCCTTCTTTCCTCTTTTTTTGTGTTTTTGAATTAATTATTTTTATAATTTGTATTTATTTCCTTTTATCGTATATTGTCTATAACTTTTTGTTTTATCTTAGTGGTTGCTTTTTGGATTGATAGTGAATATCTTTAATTCATTACAGACTAAATTAAATTTATATTATGATACTTCATACATCTAGTCTGAAAAAACCTTACAGTAGTTTACTTTCATGTTTCCCATCCCAACTTTTGTGCTCTCATTGTCATACGTTTTACTTTTACATACTATAAACATCTGCTACATTATTATTTTCATTTAAATGATATTTTTTCTTTTAAGCAGATGTTAAATATAAGAAATATATTTCATATATTGAGCCTTACAATTGCCATTTCCAGTATTGTTTCTCCTTTCTGTAGGTCTAGATTTCTATCTTTTAACATTTTCTTTTCCTGACACTAACTGGAGGTGAGGTTCTGCTAGTACATAAAGAAAGTTCCCGAGGAGGAAGGTAAGAAATTAATTATTGTTATTATTTATATATTTAAAGAGAAAAAAATCAAAACAAGATAATAGGATGACAAAAATGGCTAATACATTTGCATTGTCATCTTTAACTTAGTTCCTCAGAGTAAATGATACAGGCATTTAATTGTCCAAATAATATTTGCACAAATCTTTTTTTTTTAGTGAAATAAGACAAATTAGTAGTCTAACTATCTTAACTATCATATATATATTAAATATATTATATATGTGCAAAAATCATTTTTTTCATTTCCCTTCCTCCTTTTCTCTATTCCCCCACCTCAGTTTCTCTTTTTTTTGAAGTTTCTCCTTATTTTACAATATCTATTGTACATTTTGAATCTTGTTTACTCTGTTAGCATCTCATACTAGGGAAATAATATGTTATTTACACATGTGTATCTTGTTTATTTCACTTAAGTATGGTCTCAGGTTGCATCCATTTACCTATATAAGTCTCCAGTTTATCGTTCTTATGGATAAGTAGTCCTCCACTATATAAAAACCCACCTATTTTTTATCCATTCCTCAATTGAAGAGCATTTGGTTTGTTTCCAAGATCGACCTATTATAAACAATGCTGCTATAAATATGGGTACACATATATTGATGTCGTATGATGTTTTTAATTCTTCTGGGAAGATACCCAGATGGGGAATAGCTGTGTCAAATGGGACTGCTAATCTTAGTACTTTGAGGAATCCCCACACTGATTTCCATAGTGATTGTACATTCCTACTAACAGTGAAGAAGGGTTCCTTTCTCCTCACAACCTCTTCCTGCTTTCGTTATTGGTTGATTATTTGATAATAGTTATTCTTTCTGGGGTAAGGTGGAAACTCAGTGTTGTTTTAATTTGCATCTCTTCACTGACCAGTGAGGTTGAACATTTTTTCCATATATTTATTTTTGTCTGTATTTCTTCATCTGAGAAGTATGTACTCATCTCAAATGTCCATTTTTCAGTTGGGTCTTTAAATTTTGGAAGCTTGATTTTTTTTTACTTATTTATACATTCTTGATAGTAATCCTTTGTCTGAGAAAGATCTGGCAAGCAGTTTTTCCCACAAGATGGGTCGTCTCTTCACTCTTTTGTTTCTTTCTCTGTCTGCTTATTAATGAGAACCCGGTTGTTGATTTCTTGTGATCTTTCCTGTGTGATCTGGGTTGTACCCATGAAGTTTTGTTCTACATCATTGTCTTCAAGAGGATTTAATGTTTTGCTTTAATATTCAGATCTTTGATCCATTTTGAATTTAGTTTAGTGCATGGTGAAAGGTATCAATCCAATTTTAATCTTTGACATGTAAAAATCCATTTTTTCAGCAACATTAATTAAAAAATGCTTTCTTCCAGTGAATGTGTTTGGCAACTGTGTCAAAGATAAAGTATGTCTGGAGCTGTTTCTACATCTTCAAATCTGTTCGATTGATCTTTAGTTCTTCTTTTTTTCATTTTTCCAGTTGTTTTTATCACAGTAGGTTTATAGTATAATTCCAAGTCAGGGACTGTGATGCGCCCTGCCTTGTTTTTGTTGCCCAGAATTTTCTTTGCTGTTCTCTGTCTATTCTGTTTCTAAATTTAAGGTTGTTTTCTCCATTTCTGTGGTCTTTATATATGCTGTTGGAATTTTGATCAGAATTGCATTAAATTTGTTTAACAGTTTTGGAAATATGACCATTTTCACTATATTGGTTCTTCCTACCCAAGATCTAGGGATATCTTTCCATTTTCTGATATCAGACTTAGTCTCCTTTTTCAGATGCTGTAGTTTTCAATGTAGAGATCTTTCACAACTTTCATTAGCCTGATACCTAGTATTTCTTTCTTTCTTTCTTTTTGGATGCTATTATGAAAGGTGTTGTTTCCCTAATTTTGTTCTCAGTGCTTTTGTTATTTGTATACAGGAATGCTATTGATTTTTGAGGTTTCACACTGTATCTGGATATGCTTCCAAATTTGCTTACTAAATCTAGTAGATTTTAGTGGATTTTGGGGGGTCCTCAATGTAGAGTATCCTGTCACCTGCAAATAATGATAATTTAACTTGTTCCTTTTCTATTCTCATTCTGTTTCTTTCCTTCTCTTGTCTAACTGCTCTGGTTAAACTTTCCAAGACTATGCTGTGTAAGAGTGGAGACAGTGGATATCTCTATTTTGCTCCTGATTTTAGAGAGAAAGAGTTCAGTTTTTATTCATTTAGTATGATGTTGGTTATTGGTTTGTCATAGATTGCTTTGTATCAGATTGATATTAAGACATTACAGTCCAATTTTCTGTAAAGGTTTTCTAAAATCATGATTGGTTGCTGAACCTTGTAAGAAGCTTCTTCTGAATCTATTAAGATGGTCATATGATTTTTGGTTTTAGCTGTTAATATGGTGTATTACATTTATTCATTTACTTATGTTGAACCAACTCTGAATATCTGGAATGAATCCCATTTGGTCACGGTGTATAATCTTCTTGATGACTTGCTATATTGTTTGCCAGAAACTTATTGGGGGTTTTTGCATCTATTTTCATTAGGGAGATTAGCTTGTACTTCTCTCTTAGTTGGATCCTTCTTTGGTTTTGGTATCAGGGTAATGATTGCTACCAGGAATGAATATGAGTATATTACTTCCCTTTCAATTTCATCAAAGAGTTTTAGAAATAGTGGTGTTAATTGTTCTCTAAATTTCATGGAAAAATTCATCAGTGAATCCATCAGGGCCTGAGCTTTTATTTGCTTGTAAATTTTTAATTACATCTTCAATTTCATTGATTGACACTGATGTATGAGTTTTATATCTTCTTTATTAAGCCCTGGTAATTCATATGTATCTAGGAATATATCCATTTCTTCTGCATTTTCCATCTTATTAGAATACAAGTTTTCAGAGCAAGTATAGATGATGTTGTAAATTTCTGCAGGGTTGATTGAGATTTCACCCTAATTCCTAATAGTATGGAATTGAGACCATTAACATTGATAGTTAAAACTGATATGGAGTCCTAGCCCAGGTCCGGTGAGTGTGCGGAGAGTTTCCTGCTACCCTGCGCTGGTGGGACCAGTCCCAGCCCAGGCGCAGGGTGGGCCGGACCCTCTCCCAGCCCCT
>NW_004524639.1:8844626-8877859 GCF_000260255.1 Octodon degus
TGGTATGTACTGACTTATCTTTGTCATGTTCTTTTCCTTTTGTTGGTTCTCCTTTCTTTTTTTTCCTTGTTTTTTTGAGGTGTTGTCCCTGCTTGGTGGATTCTTTTTGTGGGGTTTCATGGAATGGTAGTCATTGTTATCTTTTTTCTAGAATGTCCTTCAAACTACTGTGGAGTGCTGGTTTCATGGTCATAAATTTCCTCAAATGTTATTTTTCATGAAAAAAACCCCTTATTTCTCCATCCGTTTTAAAAGATATTTTTGCAAGGTACATCAATATGGGTTGAAGGTTGCATTCCTTCAGAATTTGAAATACTTCATTCCAAGGTCGCCTTGGTTGAGGGCTTGTGCTGAGAAGTTAGATGTGATTTTGATGGGTTTTCTTTTATAGGCAAATAGTTTCTGTTCCCTCCAAGCTTTTAACGTTCTATTCTTATGTTGAATTTCTAGAATCCTGACTTCAGAGAGGCCAGGTGGGTTGTTTTGGATCATTCCACCTCATTGCCCCTTGGGTTTACATTTGGCGGTCTGGATGTCTGGAATTCCAGTTTTTGAGTGTCTTCTCATTTTCTTTTCATTTTTAGTTTAATAACTGTGATAATTATTATACATTGCATATGTGGATTCTTTATTGCTAGTATTTAGAATCCTTAGGAAATGAGTACTTCTCTGAGATATATTTCATATGTAGCTGGTTTGGGGGTTTTGAGTCCATTGTAAGGTCCAACTTCTTCAATTTGTTGGGAATAAGAAGTTGCTGCCTGCTTGGGCCAGCCTCTGCTTATTTATCACTGTGCTAGAGTATTTTCTGTGACCTATATTAAGTCTCAGTCTTGAGAAGAACTGCTGTTTCAAACCATTACATCACTTTTTGAAATAGTGGTATCATCAGCAATAACAATACAAGCAAACGCAGACTAGAAAGTGACAAACTGAACTGATCATTAATTTCCCATGTTTAAAAATATGAGTGAGATTTGTGATTGTATAACAAAATCTAAAACAAACCAGAAAATTATATGCACTATATAAATTCTTACTATGTCAATTTTTCTCCCAGATTTAAAATTTAAAATGGGTTGTGGAAAAATAGAGAAGTGGAAGAAGAGGACAAGATCAGAAGTAAGGCTGGAGGACAAATGGGGATCATAACTTTGGGAAACTGGTATTTAAGACTGGAAGGAAAGAGAGAATGAAAAGATAAAAAGAAAACAACAGAACTACAACCACAAGGAGGCTAGAAATCACATTAATGCTCATTCAAAAAGCATATCAATGCAGTAGAAAGCAAAAGCAAAACCACCCCAAGGAAAAAAAAAAAGAGAGAGAAAAGGTCCACTTTCAGGTTGGACCCTTCTACCACTAGAAGACAACACATGGAATCAGAGTCCTGATCTGTGTTGATTTATCCCAGCAAGCAAGCATTAGCTTATTGGTGGAGAAGTGGATCATCTCACCAAACTTGTGCCTTCTGGCTGAGACCAGTAATTGTCTTGCAGCTGTCAGCATGCGTTCCCTGGGCCTGAGCCCACCTGGGAGCCACTAGATGGTGCCAGAAGCCACTCTGAGTTCTTACCTCATTGGGCCCCTCTCTATGATGGCTCCTATTCAATTCCTTTCTCACATGGGACACAGAGCCCTCAGCACTCACCACCAGCTAGTACAGTCCTTCATATCTAATGCTCCTCTCCACTGCTAGGTCTTTCTATGGCCGCCTCTGGGGCCGGCTGCAGTCACTGTGCGTTCACAGGTTTGAACCACTCCTCTCACACAATGAGTCCCAACTCAGGAAGAAGGTACTTCCAGATACTTCTTTCTTCTTCACTGAAGCTTCTCTCTTCACTCTCTCTGTGGGCTTCAATTCAAGATTCAAATCTTTCCTGGGTCCAGTGGACTTACTTCTCTCCTATTTGTCTCTGCACATTGGTGTATTCCAGTGTCTGGACAGTGACTCTCAGAGAGGCTGTTCCTGTGCTGCTTACCACCTTGCTGTCTTGGTGTTCCTCCTGAGAAAATGATTATTGTTACACATCGCAAAAATTAAATCAAGGTTTGGTTTCAATGACCTTTGGGGACATGGTCATAAACTTTGCTCAGAAGTGGGGATGTCTGAAAAATGTTCAGAGAATCTGCATCCTAGCACTTTAATGGAGCACTTGAAATGATCTTGGATGGTTAAGAGAGAATAACTTAAGAAGTGGGCATGCTGCAAATGTATCATTCACCTAGTATTCTAAGACTTGTCCTAAAATAGTTCAGATTCAAATATGGTAAAGTATTTTTGAGCAGTGTAATGGAAGGGATTACATAGTTTCAACCAGGTGATAAGTGTGGCTAATATCCTGTGTTTATGGTATAGTATGGAATGGGAGGGAAGAAATGTGAAGCAAAGTCTCTGCTAACCTTTGGTCTATTATTACAGCTCAGATTTGCCCTATTGGGGCTTCATTATGGTACTGGCAAAAAGGGCAGGAAATTAATCAAAGAAGATTAATTCCAAAGAGTGTAGAGACTAATATGATGTGTGAGAGAGGAGGGAACAGAAGATCTTAAGATTTTTCTCAAATATGCAAGGGTTCCATTTTTATCTAACAAGCCTTTGTAACATAATGCTGTTCAGAAAGTCATAGGCTTCCAGTACAGTTACTTATAGTCATTTATATCAATCATATCTTTATATTTTCCATAGAGGAAGTTATTCAAAATTTGCACTCTGACCCCCATAATGATAAAAACACCAATTTCTTGTCAGACTTGTACTTATCTACAAAAATAACTACTTTATCACTGTTAGATGTGGCCATATCCCATTACATAAGTCATGGGATTTTTGTGGTAGTTTTTAAAAAGAAAAATGTCATTGTCCTTGATTCTCTTTCTGCTTTTCCCTTCCATATTTAATTCCTGGATAAATGTGAAGTTCTTCAGAACTTACTAGAGTGAAGCCAAAATGCAAGTTTTAGAGTGCTACCTCTAGACTTTTATGGAGAATTTAATTGTCTTGTTTATTTAGTGTCTTTCCTGAAAGAAAAGTTTTCATGGATACATATAACATGTTGTAGTATATTAGAAACAGTCAATACAAGTTTCTATCTTTTATAAATAAAAAGTATTGGCCTAAAAAAAAGTTTTCTCACATGTGTTCCTCTCTAAATACTCATATCTACTTTAAAAAGCTTAGAAGAGAGACACTTCTAAAATATGAAAGTGTTTTATCAGTGACCTTCCAGGATCAATTCACAGAATGTATTAAATAGTTTATTGGAGTAATATATGAACTTCAGAGATGACATATGTTTTAGGGGAGGACTTGCTTCGACAGGTTCTGCAACCATATCTTTTGAAATAATGGGATGAAGAGCATTTTGGAAAAGAAAGTGAGATCCTTGATCCTTAGTGTATTAATTTTCTATTGTAATATGTAAAAAGGAGCATAGTGGGCCCCCAGAGTTATCTGCAAAAAAAAATCCCAAGAACCAATGAATGTGTTACATGGCAAAAGAGACTTGGCATATGTGAATAAATTGAGGATCTTGAGTTAGGGAAATCATTTTCTTATTGTCTACATAGACCCTATATAATCATAAAAGCTGTGATAAGAAAAGATGAAGAGGTCAGAGAAAAGAAGGTATGATACAGAAAGAAAGAAGATATTACAGGCCGATAAAAACTTGAAGGTTCTACATGATTGGCCTTTAAGATGAATTAAGGGACCTGAGTCAAGGAAAGCAAAAGGTCTCTGGAAGATTGAAGCGTCAAGAAGCAGATTTGCTGCTAGAGTCTCTAGAGGAAGCATATCCCCACCAGAACATTGATTTTAGGATTTCTGACCTCCAGAATAATTTCTGACGTCCAGATAGTAAAATAAAACATGGGGGATATTTCAAGTCATATGTTGGTGGTGATCTGGTAAAGCAACAGTAGGAAATAAAGCACACTATGTAACAAACGACCATACGGTAAATGACATAAAAGAGTATGCATATATTATCTCCTAGTTTCTATAGGTCAGAAGTTTAGGCACGGCTTAAGTGGGTCTTTTGCATGGTGCCTTGCAAGGCTGCAATGGAGGGATCAGCCACCTATGTTCTATGTTCTTATTTGGAATCTCAACCAGGGAATCTGTTCCTAAGATCACTAAAATTGCTGGCAGACAAAGTCCCCTTTTAGTTGTAGAACCCAGGTTTTCATTTACTTCCTGGCTGTGAACCAGAGGCTGGTTTTAGAAACTAAAGGCTGGGCCAGAGAGATGGCTCAGCAGCGTAAACATCTTGCCTGGCAAGTGCAAGATCCCAAGTTCAATTCTCTGCACCAAATAAATAAATAAATAAATAAATAAATAAATAAAATCAGGCTACCTGCAGTTTCTTGTCATGTGCATCTCTCATGGTGAGGTCTACTGAGAATGTGAAAATATGTATATGTGTAATCATGATAGTGATGTCTCATCACCACTGCATATGTACCTATAATGTAGCTTAATCACAGGAGTGCCAACCCACCACTTTTGCCATTTTGTACTCCTTAGAAGTAAATCAGAGATCAGTTCCACACTTGAGGGCAGGGTGGTTATGCAGGGTGTGAACATGGGAGACACTGTAGGTTCTGCTCATGATAGTTGGTATTTGAAAATCACAGTAATAAATTAATCTTGAAAACTTCTGTCTGGTGAGATTTGGAATTGGGCAAAACTTCAAGCTTGGCAGAGATAGGGACGATAAAGTTCATGGGCAAATACATATGCTCTTCAAAATGCATGTGCTAGAATGTTCATAGTGATCCTACTTATAGCAGTTAATAGTAGGGAAAATAAGGGCTGGCCAAATAGCTCAGCAAATTAAAGCACTTGCAAGCAGGTGCAGGGGCCTAGGGTTCGATCCCTGGGCCTGCTGTGTCGGTCCTGCCCCCGGGATGCATTGTGACAGCAATTGAGACGGGTGTGGTGGCGCAGGCCTGTAATCCCAGCACTTGGGAGGCTGTAAACAGGAGGATGACTATGAGTCCCATGTAGTAGTGAGACCCTGAACACCCTGTAGACCCTTCCCTAAAATTCAGAAAAACAAATAATAATAAGGAAAGTTATAATTTTCCCTCAGAAGTAAATTGGATAAATATATTAGTATTACTTTGGAAGAATATGTAATAAGCACAAATGAAAATGTATATTCTAAAACTTTCTGTCATCTAAAACATAATATTGAGCAAAAGAAAAGAATTTATGCTATAATGTTCAATTAACAGAAGGCAAAAAATAGAAAATGAATCAATGCTTCTAAAATTTAGCATAACCATTATCCTTGGGTGACAGTGACTAGAAGGAAACAGGAGAACTTTGAGAATTTTTGGTAATATGTTATGTTTACACCTGGGAATCTATTACATAGGCATGTTTACTTTGTAAAAATTCATTTTTCTGGACACTTACATATTGTACATTATTCTGTTTATGTGCATTATACCAAAGTTAAAGCTTTTAAGTCCTCACCCCTTCCCTCCCTAAAACAAAAGACAAAGGTTTTCACTGGCCTAGCAGGATCCAGTGGGATATATGACCTAAAGGCAGCAATGGCCTAAAGGCAGCAAGACCTAAAGTACAGTGGCTCAGCTGGATAGTCCATTTAGTGAAGGGACACAGAATTGCAGTCACAAATCCGCCTGAGGCTGGAGCTTGGCATGCTGTCTAGAGATGCATAGTATTCCCCAACTTTGCATTGAAAGTAGAGTTGAACTTCAGAGCACTGCTTTCTGGCTTTCCACCTGTTTCCAAGGACACTTGAAAGAAAATCAGCCAGAGATGGGCAAACCGGATCCCCTTTCCACTCCCGGACATCTGATCAACTAGTAGTATTGTCTCAAAGATTCTTCTCTGCCTATGATAACCCCACCTTTGCTGAGGTTCTGACTGACCTGTCTTTGTGTGCATACCACAATCTGTCAGCTGATGTTAGGGGAAGGCAACAGGGCCTAAAATGGGAAGAAAAACTCACTTTTCTGAGGCAATTTGGTGCCCCAGTGGAGCATTCTGGTGACAAGCTGCAGGCTTCATTTTGGCCTTCATGGACCTTTTATTTACTTTTTAGAACTCTACTTCTCACTGGAGTCCAGAGAAAACAGCAAGAAAATGGCACAAAGCCAAAGCCCTCCACTAGTGAGCTCTTTATCTTCCTCCTACAGGAGCTTTGTGTAGAAACAGCAACTCTGGCTGTTCCTTAAGCAGCTTCATTGTCAAAGGCTCAATAGAATTCTCCTTCTGAACAAAACGAGATACATTTCTTTATCTCTCTAATTAGTGCTTAGTCTTTAAAAATTGTGTTCCATCTGCAGCCTAGAGGATGAACTACCTGAAAAAAAAGAGTATTTTCCTTTGGAAGAAAGAAAGCTGATGCCATCTTTGCTGAATGGATTTTCACATCACTCAGGGAGCTTGATAAATAGAGATTCAGGAAAAAATACAAGAGTTGTATTCTTCCCCATCCTAGACATCCAGGCTCCAATTTCCATTATCTAGTAGTCCGGTGGGTTGAAATGGAGCAAATGCAGATCATTGTTAGCTACACTAAATGTGTGTTGCACCAACCACTGTTTAATATGTGTAATGCTTTCTGCCTTCACAGTTATGCATTTTCTAGTCTTGTGGCAAAAGACCAATCATCAAAAAATAGTGTGCTGGTGGGGAGCAGAAACACGTATAGAATGCATTCAAACTTTTTGTCTCCCAGATCAATTCTAAATTGAACCTGCTGGCATAGGGAACTCACTGCCTGGATCTGCTAAAGCTTATCTCTCTGAATAAATCTCTTCTCTTCTTTCTCCCTTTCATACCTCCCACCACATTCTGTTCTTATTCTTTCTGCTTCGTTTTGTCTTCCTGCCTGCCTCTTTTTCACTGCTTTCTGAATAATGGCACCATAGCATTTTCTGTGACACATCTCAATGTGTGATCATTTAAATATCTCACAAGAGTGACAAAACAGTAAGACCCATGCTAGAGCACAGCTAAATGTTTAGTATTTCATCTTGATTAAACAATATCTCAAAATAGTTTCCCAAAAAGATGTGGGATATTTGTAACATGCACTGACAAAAGAATTTTGAAATTGAAATAGTTGTGGACTTGCATTTTCTTTATATTATAAAGTTTAGCCACCAACTATGAGAGAACAGAAAGTGAGAGGCCAGGTAGCAGAACAAATTTTTCTATTCTGCTCTTGGAAAATAGAGATATATTTTTATAATTGAAATAAGAAGCTTGCATCCCCTAGACTCTCTGCATCTGAAACCAAAGATACTCTCCAGAGCCCGTGAATTCTGGTTTCGTCCATAGTCATTATACTTTGTCAGAAATACCATTCCTACCTCATGCATTTAGTTCAGATTCCATTTTTTCCACAGAACCGGGTGCAGTGTGGCCCTTTTTCCCATTCTGGATTAGGTGCAAGAAGAATTACCCCTATGCACAATTTTACTTCAGACATTTCTATTGATTTCTACCACAAAAGGTCATGTTTTTGAGATGTTTGAGACATGAAGCTGTAAGATCTCTCATAGCAGCTGAAGTTGATGGAATGAGAAACTTGGAGAGAAGTTGTCACTTATCAGCTATAGGATCACTCCTGAGCCTGCACACTTATTCTGTACTACAGGAAATGCTGTTTGAATTGTCCTAACTGCTCAAGATCCACTTAGCTTTTGTATTCTATCATGTGGAGCTTTATTTTTTTTCTCTGAAAGTACTGTTGTCCTAGTCTTCATGTTGCTATAAAAATGTCATAGACTGGTGGCTTATAACCAGCATTTATTTATTTCTTCCATTTCTGCAGGTTGGGTTGTCCAAGATGAAAATGAGAGTACATTCATTGTCTTGTGAATACATACTTCCTGCTTCACAAATGCCAGTCTTTTTGGTGGGTCTCCACATGTCAGAAGATGTGAGAGAGCTCGTAGACCCTCCTTAATAAAGGCACTGATGCTGTTGTGAAGGCTCTATCTCATGATCTAATGACCATTCCACGACATCCACCTTGCTAATACCATCCATCAGCTTAGGGGTTAGGATTTCAATCTATGAATTTTGGGTGCACAAACATTTAGAACAAAGCCAGTTTTATTTGCTTGAAACATCTAGTAGTTTTGAATTTTATCTTATATTTTTGGATTTTATGATCATTATCACACAGTATCTGCAACCAAGTCATCTCATTTAGAAATTCAAAGATATGAACTTTTTTTTTTGTTATTGGGAAACAAACTCAGGATCTTGCACTTGCCCGGCAGGCACTGTGCTGCTGAGCTATATCCCTGGCCCAACGTGAACTTTTGTGAGGAACTCCTTAAACACTATAACATTGTAGGCTTAATTAACCAAGATATAGCACCATACCTACTCATCTACCCCATCAAAAAATAAAGGGTGAGTTAAAAGAAACTGTAGGGAATACAGGTGCTACCTTCCAGTAAGGAGAAACATAGAGTCTCATCTTCAGCCCCAAGCTTTTCAACTGTTTTCCTCTGGCTTTATGTCTTGAACTGATCCCTAGAGCCTAAAATCATGGTTCCATCCATTCAAATTTAGATCCCCTCCCTTGCACGCATATGTACACAACATTCTCCTTTTGATTCTTGTTCATTGTATAACCCCATCTGTGCAAGTTCCATTACTATTCTCCTTCTCCAATAAACATCCAGTTGTAGTTCTCTCTATCAGAGAGTGCCAACTATTCATATACACCAACATATATTTTTTTCCCTAGCACAATGAAAGTATTATGGCATTAAAGTCCCACATCCCTATGAAGCAGTCAACATGCTCTTTGTTGCACAAACAAGGAAACTGGTGTGCAACAAGATAAAGTAATTGACCCAGGATGAAGTGATAAGGTGGGCAGCCGAAGCTGAAGCTGGGAGACTCCAGAATCTGCCTCTTAACGAGATTCCTATTGAGACTGTTTCACAGTCTGGCCTGAATGGCACTGCTTTTCCCATTCTTCTGAGCCTCCCTCTCAAGCTCCAAGCAGGTACCTGGCACTGCATCATTTTCCAGTACTTTCCTGGAATTGTAGGCAGTTATTTCCATCAATTTTACTTCTTTTGGAGGTATATGAGATCTGGGAAAAGGCATCATACACACACAAAAAAATCTTCCAGAGAGGCTCCATTGGTTCACAGATTTTCCTTGTCAAAGATGAAGTAAGAGGTATTCTGTGTTCCTCCGAGGGTAAGAGAGTCATAAAGGCCTACCCTATTCTGGGGCAACTACATTTAACACATTTTAAAGTCTTACAGCTCAAGAAAGGATCTCAAGAGCAGCATAGGAGGCCTTGATCAGGCACTCTTCCTCTCATGCTTCAGAGCACTCTGCACTTGGCAGTGCTCTAAAATCCTAGGGAAGACGTCTGGGCTCTCCACAGGGTGGCTATGCTCTCACATCTTTTATTTTCGTGTGCTCCTACTAGAGTGTCCATTGCATTCCATTGTGTGTCTAAGGTTTTCTCTGTTTCCTATTCTCCTTTATACCAAGTTTCTAAAATCGAAGGATCATATTTCCTATAGTCTAGCACAGAGGTGCACTTTAATTAGATGGCCCATGTATTTTTGTTAAATTGAAATCAAATGGATAAATGCTGTGTGAAAGTAAGGAATTTGGCACAAGTTATAGGGAGATCTCTCTTTGACATAAGGCAGGCAGTAGTTAAAAAATAATGATTCTTCATTCTTTCCTATCCTTCCTGCTTTCTGATTTCTTACTTTCCCCTCTCAATAGAAGACCATCTAATCTGAAGCACAGAGTGGGATGAAAAAGATAAAGAAATCCCAAAGTGAAATTTTGGCACAGAAGCAGTGTGCTTTGAATTAGCTCTGTACATTAATAACAGAAACCAGTGAAGGGGCATTCTTCAGGTTGAAAGGAGAGTCTTCAGATTAATAGTGCCCAGGTTTCTGATGGATACCACTGTCTCTTTTGGGGTCTTGGCAAGCAAAAACTTCCTGGATTCACCTGTGATCAGGAGCCCAGGGAGATTACATCATAGCAAAAGACACCAAAGCAAGATGTATTTGCATTCTTTCTTTCCTGGGTGACTGAGCAGAGGCATAATTAGGGGTCGTAGCAATTAGAGGTACAGAAGATTGCCAAAACTAGATATTAGAATGTGGGTGACAAGACAAACAGACACTTCAGGAATGTCCATTCAAGGATTGTTAGTATACCACTTAAATCTTCTGTGCTTACCTCGTGATGCCCAGGGTTTTTTATTTTTAAAATGCATATATTTAATATTACTAAGCTTCTCTTCTGAAAGGTTAACAACTTAAGTTTGCAGACCAAAAAGTTAGAGAAGTAGAAGGGCTACAAAGACAGCCAACATTTTGGCCCTAGCCTTTCAAAGTCAAGGAGGACTCAGAACATAAGAGAACCTGCAGTGTAACAACCTGTGACTCAGTGGTGTCCCAAATTTTGTGATCAAGGAGATTATGGGGCCACAGAAGAAAGTGATCGAAGATGTACAGTGTTCCTAAGGAGAGTCACATGAAGAGAAATCATTCTCTCAGGCTTTCACAGAGAGCAAACTGGTCCATGTTTGACCAGTTTGAACAATGACTGTGACTCATCTACATGGCTGACACTGACAGATCTACAAACTGCAGTACAGGGTTTCAGGGTAAATCCTGCAGGGATTTGACTGACCTTATCAGATACAAAAGTTATATTTTTTGTTATATAGGTCTTGCTTTATCTTGGTCTTAACCATACAGCAGAAAAGTGTGAAAATGAAGTATCAAAAGTAAAGCCATATTAATATGCTGAACCGTAAAAGGATCAAGTCAACAACTTCTGACATTGCCAGTCCTGTGGATAATCCATTACTATTATGGAATACGGGACTATATTGAATTACTTTGCTTAATTCATGCACCTTCAATATATGAATGGCAATTGAATACCCATCTCTGACAAAACTAAACAAAAAAGGGGGATATAAATGAAGGACCATTTTGTAGTGAAATATACAATATAGTTAGCATAGATATACAGCTACTTTGTCTTAGTTCAATGAGAAGATTTGAACTAATAGTGTTTAGACAAGATATCATGTCTGCATCTTGTACTATGAATAATTACTACAAAGGCAACAATATGTAGTGTATTAATTATTGTACTGTCCTACTAATCTGTTTTGAAAACTGTCTCATTGTTATTTCTTTCTCAATAAAATTAATATAAAATGCATATATTTAAGATACACAACTTGAAATTTTGATACACACATACATAGTGAAATGATTGCTACAATCAAGCAAATTGGCATCTATCAATTTTCATAGTGCCATAGTGTATATATGTGGGAAAAGTGCCTAAAAAGTACCTTAAACAATGTTTAGTATAAAATCAATATATTAACTATAGTCTTCATGTTGTATATTAGGTTCCTGGACTTATCCTATAGAACTGCTACTCTGTGCCCTATGAGCCACATCACACTATTTACCTTCAACTGTTACCCTATTTGCCTGCTTCTGGTATTCACTTTTCTACTCTATGTTCTGATATATTTAACATTTTGTACCCAAAAGGGTCATTCATCACATCCCCTTAACAGTGTCATGTCTTCTCATAGAATTGGTCTGCATCACTCTTTAATTTTGGTCTTATATGTATATAATTTGCTTGTAGTCACATGTTACATATGTGATATCTGATTATGCACGAGGCTTCCCCAATTTTATCATATGAATAAATTAAGTTTAGGGCATTTCTCTACTGCCCAGAGTAGAAGTTTAATTAGATACCTAATTGCTTGATATATATATATATATATATATATATATATATATATATATATTCTGTCATTAGTATAAAGGCTGTCTATATATGTATTTCTTTAGACCTTTAAACTGTCTGATTTATCTATGAAATAATTTTTATAGGGCACCAGTTTATCCACAGCAGATGGTTTATTAAGTAAAAATCAGCTTTAAAACAAACATGTCACAATTATTTTATTCTCTGCAGTAGAGTTCCTACTGTTGATGAACTCCTAATTGGAATTTGGGTCTGGCAAGGAATAAAAAACAGAGACATACTGTGAGGACAGAATGCCAAAAATAGCACGCCGAGAAACACAAAAGACCAGCACAATCCCAACTTGTGTTTTCTTTAACCCACTTTTCTTTCCTTTCACATGGAAGAGAGCATTTAGTGTTAGTACAGTCTCATCCTGGTGACCAAGAGATAGGAAGCTGAGAGGCATGGTCCAAGCCACCAATGAGGGAAGACACAGGATTTCTGATGAATTTTACCCTTGGTATGCTGGAATCAACAAAGTCCCCTGGTCAAGTGCCCTTATCAGACCTTCATAATATCCAGAAAAAAATCCACTACTAATGTACTTCTATAACTTCCAAGCTGAAGTAGGCTGAGGGCTAGAGAGGCATGACAGCAGCAGCAACTTCAAAATGGATAAAATTACTGGACTTTTACTATACGATTGGCTTCATGCTAAATGCTAGGCACATTGCCTTATTAAATACTTCAAAAACCCTGTAAATGCTGGAAAAGCATTGCTGGTAATTAAATTGCTGCTAAGACAATGGAAGGATTTAATACAAGGTCAGACAGTAATAGGTGATAGAAGTGGTCTCAGAAACAGCTCTGTGTGAGTCCTAACCACTGTGCTATTCACCTCGGAGGTTTGTGTGTGATCACTGTCCATTAATACATAGGTTCAGACATGGTTATGAAGTCAGCAATAAGTTGCTTGTGTGCTTGAATTAGTGATGTATAGGACAGGGCAGGTTTACAGTGGGGGTGAGTGCATACACATGCACTTGTACACTTGCACATGAAAGTAAAAGTGCTGTGTCTTATCTACTGAAATATAATACCAGAAAATCTAATGTAGTTGCAATAAAGGAGGCCAGCAGAGGCTCCTGAAAAATCCCTGAACCTTGCCTTCATTATTCCTAATAAAGTTTTGCTGGCCCAAAGACTGAAATTTGTGCAAACTCTTTCAAACAGACTGACTGCCTCATTGTTTGCTATACTGAATAATGAAGTTTGAAAAATCTACCCGATCCTTGGTGCATTTGCCAACCCTTGCTGAAGAAGCAATGCAGACTTGGGACCCACAAAATGCCACCGTGAAAGAACCCCAGGTGGTCTGCAAAATTATTAGCTTCTGAAAGATAGCCTTTTTTCTGAGTTGAAGGCACCAGGCACACTTGGCTTCTAATTCACCATGTGGCATATGTTATTCGGCTGGGCTGCTCTACTCAGTCTCTGGTATGATATGGTGCTTAAGGCTGTGGAATTATTTGCTTACCCAATTAAAAAATACCCTGCTCTAAATCCTCATTTGTTTCTCCACAGAAGTCCCCCTCCCAATCCTAAGGCACTGAATGTCTTTTCTGCTTTGCTCCTGGCTTGCCCTTTCTTTGTGATCTATTTTAAACCTTTCCCCCCTTCTGACACAAAAGTGCAGTGGGGGAATGGAGCACAGCCACGCACCTTGGGCCTGTGTTCTCAGCAGGTATTAATCCCTGAGCTCTGTCCATTTCTTTTCCAAGGAATACTTTGGATCATTTCTCTGTCAATGTGTTTTATTCAGAATGCAGCTCTTACTGAAATTCTTGAGGAGAGTAAACTAACAAAAACTAAGGTAATTTATTAGGAGACCCGCCCATTTTATTTTTACAACTCCTCATCTTCTGCTCCGTTCTTTAGTATCTTTAATCCTATCTTCTCTCTAATTGTGTTCATGTGTTTCTCAAATAGCTTGTGAGCTTTTATCACACTGCTGGCCACAGTCATGCAAGTCTGTGGGCTTTCCTGAAGTCAGGAAGACTCGTGGGCCTCCAGTGTCTCTCCTATGCATCCACTGTTGGGCTTGAACATCTTCAGATGTGAATGGTGCCCCTATTCCCCCATTCAGGCAAATCCCAATGAGCAAGGTAAGTGGTTCCTGGGATACATCCTACATATCCAGATTTTGTATCACAATTATGAGGAGATCTTGTTTCTGTGCATATTTCTGGGTCTTACCTTCAACTTACAAGATTAGACTATGAAAATTGTGTATGAGAATATGGTGGACATTAGGTTCCAAAATCTGCACTTAAACTGCACAGCTGGACCTGGTGGTGCAAGCCTATAATCCTGGCATTCACCCAGAAGGCTGAGGCCCGGAGGATGGCCATAAATTCAAGGCCAGCGTGGGTTACATAGTGAGTTTAAGGTCAGCCTGAGCTACATAGCAAAATTCTGTTTCCAAAACAAACAAAACAAGATAAATAAATAAATAAACAAGCCACCTAGAAGATGTACAGGAAATTTGAGAAGAATTATCCAATTCTCAAGCAAGAAAAAGCATGATTAATCATTTCTAGTAACAGAAAGATTGGTAACAATGTGGAGACTTTCTGCATTGGAGCAAAATAAAGCTCAGACAAGAGATGCAATGTTAAAAGCTGCTACAGAGGGGGGAATATGACAGATGACCTGTGAGTAACCAAACTCAAGCTTTAATTTTTGATATTAGGAGAATAAGATGTCTGAGACAAATGTCTATGGGGTCTGGCCTATCCCCCAGAAGTTTTCATCTTTTATTCAGAAAAACAGAAAAAAGAAATCAACCATTAACAAATACTGAGAAGGATGTAGAGAGAAAAGAATACTTCTCCATTGTTGATGGGACTAGAAATTGATACAATCACAATAGAAATCAGTATGGAGGGCTGGTGAGATAGCTCAGAGGTTTAAAGTGCCTGCTTAGGCAAGTTTATGCAAGTGCAGGGACAGGGAGACCCGTTGATCCCTGGCACCATGCAGCACCAGCCCTGCTGCAGGCAGGCCAAGCTGGCCACCAAAGAAGAAAAGGAAAAGAAAAAGAAAAGAAATCAATGTGGAGAATTCTCAAAATCTAACAATAGATATTCCACTTAACCTAGCTCTTCCCCTTCTAGTTATCTTCCCAAGAGTTAAAGACATCAAAAACATACTAATATGTGCATAATCATGTTTATAGCAGTATAATTAATAATAACTAAATCTTGGAAACAACCTATATGAGTGTCAACAAATAAATAGATGATGATAAAACAGTGTTTATACACAATGGAATATTATTCTGATGTAAAGATTGATAAACTTCAATCATTTATTGGAAAATGGATGTACCCTGAGACTCTAACGTAACTAAAATAACTCAGATCCATAAGCTTTAATGTCATATGGTTCCTCATATAAAAGCTTTACATATCTACATATATAGATAGTACAAAGTAAATTACAGATAATAGGAAAAAAGAGAAAAATTATTATAATACAGCACAGATGATGTATATAAAAGTGGACCTTGACATAATATAATTGTCTTGCATGTTCCTTGACTGTTAGTGTGGTTCTTAAACTGGGCATACAATTAACTTTGTAAGGTCTTATAAATAAATGAATCTGATGCTGTCAAAATAAAAGTAGGTGGAGAGGAGGAAAACAATTGAGATGTGTTATGTACATGTACCAATTCCTCATGGTGGATAGAATCATTATGTACTGTAAACATTTACTAGTAAAAGTCAAAACACTGAAAAAATATTTCAGAGAGTAATTTATTTTCTCTTATGCATCATAGGGAAAGAGCTCATTTCTCTCATTTGAACTAGAACTCAGGTTTGTCACATCTGCGTGAACGAGGCTATGCCACTGAAGCAGTGGGTTCAATTAGTGGTTCTTAAAATGTGGCCCTATGATCACCTATACACCTACATCTGAAATCCTGCTTGACATGCAAATTCCAGGCTCCATCCTCATGCTGAGTCCCTCAAATTTGCATTATAACTAGACTTCCAAGTGACACTGATATATGATAAAATTTGAAAATCAATATTCTATAGTCTTTGTTCTTACTAGGATGTTCCTTAACTCCATCTCTGTGTATGGAAATCTTGCTTATCCCCAAAGCCCCCATCTTTCCGGATTTGTCTCAGTCCTAATAGAAGCAACTTCTTTTGTTGCTATGGAGATGGCAAAATACAGAAAGACATCTCAGCTTGGAGAGAGTACAGGAGAGAGTTGGGGTGCACTGAGATGCATCAGTTTTACTGAAGGTAATGGGAGGGACACAGAGTTTGCAAATGCCCTTGACATTTGTGCACTTGAGTTCAGGTTGCAAAAAGCCAGGAAGCCACAGCCAATGCAACAAGATTACTCAGGTTGATTTCAGTTGTAATAACTTTGACACACGCAGCAATCATGTTTAGAGACAAGAACTGGGGGTCATGTCAGAGCTGGGCTCCAGAATGAGAGGAAGAAAGAAAAACCACCAGTCTATCTAACAACTGCAGATACGTAAGGAAGATGGTATAGTCTGGTTTCTCTTCCAGCACTATATTTGCTTGTAACCACCCCCTTTCACTTTCACACGCAGAAATGCCTTGCCCAGATGCCTGTGTTACTCTACTCTGGCAAGGAGAACTACATCATTTATTTTGTTTTCTTTCCCCATTTATATGAAAAGTATGATGGTGTACTTTCCCTGGGCCCTTTTACTGAAGTTTTCAGTGGTGCTGGTGCCGAAAATGCCAAGACCGCGCAAGGCACTGGGCATGGTCCAAGGCTTTAGCCTTTAGCCCAAAGTCAATAGGGATATCTGTCTAGGGCAAAGTGAGATTTGGGAAGTTTGTCAGTATCTTGCTCAGTTTCAGCAAAACTGTCTTTGGCTCGGAGGTTGAAAGAAAAGAAGTTTGCTTTCTTGTAGTGCTGAAGGATGGAAAATTCAAGATCAGGGTGCAAGAATAGGTAATCTGTAATGAGGACCAACTGCCTAGTTAGCAGATGAGCATTTGGTCCTCATTTGGCCCTTCCTCTGAGTATGCACGAAAAAGAGGAATTATAGAAGAGTAAGAGAAATAGACAGAAAAGCATATGGTCTCCCCAGTAACTTTTACAATCTTGTCTGATTAGAGACACCTTTATGACCTTATGACATTAATTTCTTTTTTTAAAAAAACGTATTTGGTTGTTACAGGGTCTCACTATGCTGCTGACTCTGATGCTCTTATTTGACTCATAGTGATCCTCCTGTTTTTAGGCTCCCCAGCGTTGGGATTATAGGCATGTGCCACCACACCCAATCTCAATCACTGTCTCAGGGTGCCCGGGTTGGGACGGGGGTGGCATGTGGTGCCTGGGATCGAATCTTGGTCCCTGTGCTTGCCTAAGCTTGCCTAAGCAATTGCTTCAGTCTGCTGAGCTATCTCACTGGCTTCATGAATTAACTTCTGGTGTTCCTATTTAACTCCTAATGGGACTCTAGTCCCATTAGGAGTTAAATATTCAAATAAATTTGAATGGGGTCCAGGTACAAAATTCAGTCCACAATAATCAGCATCATTTGTGTGTATTTGTTTGAAAGACTCTATCCCCATCTCCTTTTTTTTAAAAAAATAAATGTATTTAGTACAGAGTCTTACTTCTAGATCGGACTCGTATTGCTCCTCCTGTTTTTAGCCTCCCAAGAGCTGGGATTACAGGTAAGTGCCACCATGCACAGTCTCAATCATCTTCTCAGGGGGCAGGGCCGGCATGGTATTCTGGGGATTGAACCCCAGTCCCTGTATCTGCCTAAGCAGGCACTTTAATCCACTTAGCTATCTGGCTGGCCTGCCCATATCTCCTTAATCTGTCTCAAAGTAGGGTCAGATGGACACTTAAGAACCACTGCTTTCAACTATATGCTTGTATTTAGTTCACTTTTTTCTCTATTTTAACTTTCCTCAAGCTTTTATTATTACCCAGTATTATCACTTAGTGGGTAGTATAACTTCTTGGGGAAGTAGGGCTTTCTTCATTTAGGAAGGTTTTTGAGTCATTGGGGTGTGCCCTTTAAGGAAGACTTTAGGGCTCTGGACACTATAACCCCACCCTACCTCTCATTTCATGACCACAATGAGGTGCACTGGTTAGCCAAAACAACAGGGCCAACTGATCATGTACTGAATCCTCCAATATTATGAGCCCAAATAAATCTTTCCTCTTTGATTAACACAGGAATTGATTTAGAGTAGCATCATGTTGAGTAACACAAAAGGCTGCATTTTTATTAAGCCCGCAGAGGGTGCTGCTGTTGATCCATAGGCCATATGTCCAAGTTTTAAAGTACTTCCTCTGTAATTTAGGGACAGAAAATTCAAGTGGTTTACACTGGACTGGCCAAGAAGTAAGTGGAAACGTGTGAAACTAACAGGGGTGGCAGGGATAGTGCTTGATAGATCAAAAAGTCATTCAATAGCACCTTTTAAAATCCATTGTGCTCTCAAATAGTGCACAAACTGCTTCCATTTGTGACAACTGATTTCTAAATCCTTTGGTAACAAACATTTTTGAGATTTACTCAAGTATTTCAGTAAATCTCAATAAGTATTTACTTCGCCCCGCTGCATACTTTGATGAGCTTTTTTACATTTTAACCATCATTTCTTACACCATTCCTCTACCTATTCTTAATTGGATCTGCTTGATGTTGCTTTGTAAGCATTTTAAGGGTTACTATTATTTTAAAATATGTGCCCTCTAGAAGCAAACAGCTTGTAACTCTTCAAGGGCAGGAACTGTGCCTCATTTCCTTTGCCTCTTCTCAGTGACATTTGTTGTAGTGTTCAACTCACAGTGGGCATTTGGTCATGGGTGACTAATTGATTCACTGCCAGGACCAGGACAGTGTTTCGAATAGAAGTGAGTTCACAACCATAGCTGATATTCTGAGATAATGATCACATCCTATGTGTTCAGCATAAAGTTTCAACTAGCTTGAAAAAGGCAAACCATACATTTTGCTTTTTAAAGAAACATTGGATTTTTCTAATATTAGAACACGAGGCAAGCTTGCTGCACTGCTATTGTTTTGAGTTTAGCAGGATATGTTGCACTAGCAACTTCTGGACTCAGTCAATCTCCTATTTTTAGTGTTCTTCATTAAATGAATTGTTGATATGTAAATATACAAGTTGCTATGCAAAATTGCCCTAATTTTCTTGTGAACTTGCTTCCTGCTGTTTGTAGAAAAGTATTGTGTTACTTCACATTCTAGAATATTTTAAGTACTTGGAGTTAAATTGTGCTAAACCAATTGTCAAAACTTGGGAGTGGACTGTAAAAGAAAATTAATAGAGATAAAACCAACCATTTGCATGTTGTCTTGTTATTCATACATATGCAAATCTGCATGTGGCATAGATATCTGCACACATTGTGTTATGGCTAAAGATTCAACTGAAGTTCATGACCATACACAGGGAAGAACTATTAGCAAATTAATTAAGAACTTGTCTGTCATATTAGTGTAAAATTCAGTCAGTTGTAAACTTAAAGACCGAATCATTCTGTCACTGAAAACTGATTTAATAAGATATTCACTGACCTCTACTAGAGAAGACACTTTTGTCCAAATAAACAAAAAGTGTTGATGACTGCCTAACCAGAGAAGTGTAAACAGGAATGAAATTGAATACTCTTGATTATGATTTCCATTTATTTATTTATTAAACAAATATGGATTAGTTTTCAACACTTTGTGTCTGACACAGTACCAGGCATGGGGTAAACAAAGTTATAAGAGTTCCCTGGACACCCTAGTCCTATCTTCTTGAAACTTATGAATTCCAAATCCTATAATCAGTGTGTGAAAGCATATTGGCACATTTAGCAATTACAACAATTTCATATGTTTCATTTATATAGTCAAAGAATCACAGTTAAAAGTTGCTTTGAAGTGCCTTTAAACCTACTAGTCCAGTAGGTAAAAGTCCTGTTTTACAGCAGACACGACTGGTGCCCGCCTCAGATCTCTAAGGTGCTCACCATATCTGAGCACACTCACTTGATGCTTTTCACTTGAAGCAACTGTAATTCATTGCATATACACTTTCTCTGGTCTTCAGAATTCATAGGCTCTGCGTGAGGGAGCTAATATGTCTCCTCACTCTGCCCATTAATTGAGCTGCCCTCACCTCAGTACTGAGTGGGGCTGGTGGATGAACTCTTCATCTTCCTCATTACCACAGTGATGACCTGCTCAGGAATGTATCTGTGTTGGCTTCTCTCTCTTTCATGCTGGTGCTTCCTGGGGTCACCTCCTAAATATACAACTTGCATTTACATTCTTGCCCCATGATCTGCTTTGGGGAAACAAACCTCAGTCACACATTGATCCCTGGCTATGCAAGCATACATGAAAAATTTGTATAAGAACAAAGTAAAGGCAGATGTATTTGAAAATTTTATATAATGTGAAATATATGGTAATCATTCCCAGACAAAATATAACTAGATTGTTCATTTTGTGAAGTATTAGATGCAAATGATTAACTAATTAAATTATTTATGGGAAGCCCTTATCTTTGAAGAAAAAGTAAGCTTTCATAGTTTGGGTAATATAACTCCAAGTTTGGTCTAGCAATTTCAAGGTTTTGTGTCTTTGAACGGTACCTTTTAATGTTATGAAAATTTGTTTTAGAATATGGTCACCTTCAATCGCCTTTTCTTTTCCAACATCTAAGGTCTTTCGGGGAGGGGTGCTATAACACTAGACCTCTCTTTCTTTAATTTCTTTGTTTATATTTTGTGTCTGTTTTCTGTCATCCATAGCCTGTGTCTGTTCTGCTGTCTTGAATAGAAAGTTATCCCCTGTGTATAGACATGGTGTACAGAATTTCCCTTGGGAACCTCCTGAAATCAGTGCATATATTTGTCTTTTCCTATTATTGATGGTGAGGAAGTCATCTGATTTTTATCAGACTTCGAACATTCCTGTCTATGAATAATGTAATGTGGGAAATGAAAATAGACAAGCAACAAAACTGTTGAGCTTTTTGCAAGACTGAGGAAGATTTACAATATGAACTTTTTATATTTGTATATTTTATGCATGTGTGCTAG
Organism: Octodon degus; assembly: GCF_000260255.1. NCBI lineage: Eukaryota > Metazoa > Chordata > Mammalia > Rodentia > Octodontidae > Octodon > Octodon degus. The sequence goes on from NW_004524639.1 coordinate 8,865,556, forward strand.
AACTTTTTTCTTTCTCATTTTAATTCTTTCATCCCATCACTGTAACTGTTAAAACTCTTTCATTTATAAGCTTAAAAGTGGCCACTTCTGAAGAGTACAGCTTTCCTTGGAAAGAAACATAAAAGATTCCCTCTGATCAGAAAAGGGGACTTGACTTTAGCACCCAAGTCTTTATTATTTGGACTTCATGTGTCCTGTTCCAATTGCTTGTCTAGATGTGTAAACTCTTTTTTTAAAAAAAATTAATGCACGCTTGAAGTACATAATAATTACATTCATTACAGGAAATTGATACATGTACAAAACTCATCCCAGGTCCAGGGATATAGCTTAAGTCCCTGCCTGACAAGTGCAAGGACCTGAGTTCAATCCCTGGTACAACACACACACACACACACACACACACACACACACACACACACACCAAAATGAAACAAACAAAACCTCATCCCAATTCTTTTTTCCCCTTAGATAAGTGAACTCTTGCTCTTTTCCTGCAAAGGTCTTTGTTCAAAATGTTTTCTAGACTTTGCATAGATACATGTCTTAATTTTATTTTCTCTGTCTAATGCACATGCTATCTTACTAATTGTTATGAATTCTTGAACATAGCAAACATTGAGTAGATATTTTTAAATATGAGATATCATCCTTGATTCTTACTTACACTATCTTATATGGCTTTTAATGTTTGATTTCTGACACCAAAATTTATCCTGAACTTACGATTCTGAACCATTTCCCAAGGATAGTAAGTTATTTCATCTGGAATTGTTCCTTTGCCCCCAGCCCTTCCTTGGTTTCTTGAAGTTCCAGTTCCTTATTTTGTACTATGAGTAGCTGACTTGCTGACAGACCAGTGCAGATAATCTAACTACAATGTTCATACTATGGGAGCTGGTTAACAAATCTGACATCCGCAGTTCCGTTTTACACTTTATTTTGAAGGATAATTATGTCTTTGCTTAAGTAAGACCCTATGCATTGAGTGCAGATGTCAGAGAAAGAAAGTGTTGACTAAGACTCGGCTCCTGCTGTGCAGTGCAAGATGCGTGAAATTCCAGCATATGTGCAGAAATCGAAACCCATCATTTACTGACAGACAATAATTTCTTTAATGAAGTCAGGAGACTATTTGAAACAGGCAATCATACTTAACAATATAGTTATAAACAGAACCCTAATTAATGAATTTTCAAACTGTGTTTCCCACCTCTATGGATGATATGGGCTATAAAGAGAGTGAGAATAATTAATATTTATTGAATGCTTATGTGATCCTGGGCACTGAGCCATGTACTTTACATTTGTCTCATTTAATTCACACAAATCTGTGATGAAAATTCTCTTATTACTCCCATTTTACAGATGAGGACATTGAGCTTGAAAGGTTAAAAAAGCCCAAGACCACACAGATACTAGATGCTAGATCTGTGATTCACACATAGTGTCACAACTAAACTGCTCCCCTCAAATTTTATGTGTTCAGAAGCTTTTAGATGGTGATTGGATCATAGGGGTACTAGAATGATCAGTAGATTAATTCACTGATAAGTTCATAGCTGAATATGCTCTGAGGGGGTAGGGCCTAATCTTGGCCACTTATTCATTGCTGGGACAGAATACCCAACGCCCACAATTTTAAGGAGGAGAGGTTTATTTTGGCTCATATTTCCAAGTCTATAGTCTGCTGACTCCAAGGAAGAAACAGCATGGCAAAAGAATATGGGCAGAGGACAAGCTACTCCATCATGGTAGCCAGGAAGCAGGGAGCCAGAAGGAGCCAGGGAGGGAGATGCACCCTTCCAGCTCATACCCTCGGTACCTGCCTCTAACAAGACAATGCCTCCTAACAGCGAGTCAGCTGTTAACCCATTGATGAGTATGACATGCTCATAACCCAACCACCTTCCAAAAGCTCCATGTCTGAACACATGAAGCTTTTGGGGAACATTCTAAATCTAAACCATAGCAGGCCTTCTTAGAGGCAACCACTGGGGTATAATCTGGAAGGCTTTATTCTTTTCTTTCTTTTTTTCTTTTTCTTTTTCTTTTGTGTGGCAGAACTGGGGATTGAACTCAGGCCCTTGTGCTTGCCAGGGAAGCACTTATTCCACTGAGCCATCTCCCCGGGCCAGGCTCTATTCTTGTTCCCAGCTCTTTTCTTCTTCCTCTCTACCTCCTGGCTGCCATGGGCTGAAGAGTTTTCCTCCATTGGACCCTTCTATCATACTATTTCTGTGTTGGTGTCAACCAACCAGGATTGAAACCACTAAAACTATAAGCTTAAATAAACTTCTGCTTTAAGTTTTGAGTATCAAGTATTTTGTCCCAGCAATAAGAAAGTGACCAATATAGCAAGATATCTTGACTTTAGAAAACAAGCTGGCTCTTAATCCAAGATGTTATTTTGCCCTAGACCATGCAGCACCCATGCCAAACAACTTCCCAAAGTCCATCAGTCAGAAAGGACAGCAGGAAACATGATATACTTCAATTAGGATAATTGAAAGAAGGTCTGTTCATAAAGAGACTATGGAGATGGAGGCATAAAGGATGCACAGAGAGCTGCATAGTAATGGCAAAAGGGACCATTATTAGTTTAAGGCTAAAGGGACAAGAGTATAGAGCATTTTCTAGCACTCAGAAGATCATAGTTATATAGAGGAAACAAATTTGAGAGGAGCAGTGACCTATGGATTAGAACCACAGTGAGGCCATAGCAGTCTCTTGGGTAGGAAGCCAAAAGGTGAAATATTCTGACCTTATTTTCTCCATCCCCTTGATTTACATGGGTTTACAGTTGGCTAAATCCATGCAGATGTCAGAGGGGAAGAAGCCAACTAATAAAGCCCATATAGATCAGCACTGCAAGGTAGAGAGCAAGGTAAAGGCAGAGGCCGACTCTAGAGAGGCAAATGGAGGATATCCATCAGAACTATGTATTAATAGAACATTTTTATTTAACAGTGTGCTTTGGCTAAGTTCAAGTAGCTTTTTACAATTTTCAGCTAAGCAGAAAATAGAACCACTTCACCAAATGGGCATTTTCTATCTTTCTAAGTGGTTATATCATTTAATGTCTCATAAGTACTGATAATGCACTCACTATTTTCTTTATTCTGTTGAATTTAAATCAGAGTTAAGTTGACATTTACAATATGCTAATTTTTTCAAGAGTTATAGTTCTATTACTTATGAATGATTCTAAACTTTTTCCATAACTTTTCTGTTTTATCTTTTATACATCAACACTTTCCTAATTCTGTCAAAAATGTCACACACTGCGAAATGATGGTCATCCTTGTCATATTCATCTTGGAATCAGTATCTAAAATCAAGACAGTTATCAATTACAGTTAATCCTACCACCAACTTCTTTTAAGTCCTAATTTCTCTGCTACTGTAACCATACTAATGCATACTTTTATCATTTCATATCTGGGTTTTAGTGTTGAACACTTAATTGCCATATTGATCTTGAAGGAAATGAGAGCTGAGATGGTGATGTTGAATCATTCCACATCCTTTAATACAGCCACATTATTTACAGGAATACAGCCACACTCCTTAGCATGGCATTCAAACTCATCCACAGCTCATTTGCCACCTGCCAAAGCCCCCATGACCCAAACCCTCCAGCTGGGGCCTTCCTGTAATACTTCATTCAGAAACACACTCACCAATGAGTTAACCCATTGCTGAGCTCCGTGCCCTCTTAATCCAATCATCTGTCCAGGAATCTTAAATCTAGTTAAGTTGACAACTAAGATTAACTGACACATCAGGCAACTCCAGTGAAGTTACTTAACTGCTTTCTTTGTGACATTTATTTCTCCTTCCAAGAGTTGGTTCATGTTTTTCCTTCTTGGAACAACTTGTTTCTTCTTCCATTACCTAAATGATCCCCTTTATTTGAGGTTTAGCTCAGTTCTCATTTCCTTCAAGATTGCCTGTACTCAGTTGTCAGGGAGATTTTGTACATTTCATTAGCAATTTTTAGATAAAAGTAGATATAGTAATATTAGTACCAATTATCAGTTGACAAGCTGCAGACCAGGAGAACCAGTGGTCGAAGTTCTATTCTGACCTTTTTTTTCTTTTTGGTGGTACCAAGGATTGAACTCAGGACCTTGTATTTGTCAGGCAAGCACTTATTCCACTGAGCTATTTCTCCAGCCCTAAGTTCTGTTCTGAAAGCTGGGAGGCTCAAACTCCAGAAAGAGCAGATACTTCAGTGCATTTTAAAAGTCAGGAAACACACTAATAAATCCCAGCCAGAAGGCAGTCACACAGGAGGAGGCCCTCTTATATAAGCATAGGAAAGTTAGCCTTCATATTCCTTTTTTTTGTGGTACAGGAGATTGAACTCAGGACCTTGTCCTTGCCAGGCAAGCACTTATTCTACTGAGCTATCTCCCCGGGCCCTCATATTCTGTTATATTGAAGCATTCAACAGATTGGATGGGACCACCTACATTGGAGAAGGCATTATGTTTTACTAGTTACACTAATCAAATGTTAATCTCATCCAGATATACCTTGATACAGTACCTAGAATAACTTTAGATCAAATACCTGGGTATTTTTTGACCTAGTCAAAATTTTAAGTTAACCATCACAAGTGTATCTGTTATTACTTAACTTTCTGTTTATTTTCCTGTGCTATTGTGAAATTATATCCTCATATTGATGCTGATACAGGAATAGCATTGAGATGGTGGCAGACTTCCAGTGACTGGAACTTTCTAGATCTGCTCAAAGTGTAGCCCAAGCCATAGTTAAGTCTTGGGTTAGCTAACTATACTCTGTACTTTGAAGTGCTATAAGATTTGTGGCTTCATGGAAATTATTTTATACCAACTGACTTTGCTAATTAAAGCAATTGTGTTTTTAAAAATTAGAAACATTGCTGACAAACATGTTGAAACATTTTTGAAATAGAGCAACTGGCTCTAAAAGGAAAGTATTTTATAAATCTGCATTTGTTCATTGTATTTGCTTAAAGGGAGGCATACCTCAAGCTGCTCTCTGGTTCACTTGGTCAATGAGGATTTTTGTTTCTTAAGTAAGTGAGATTGCCAACTGTGTTTATTTTCATGTATTATACTTTGTCAAAGCCTGGTGAATTTGAAGGCTAAACTATTTGGAGGCGTGAGTCCTTTTAATTGTTTTCTTTAAATCATTCTATTAGCTGCTCCTAATCCTGTTTCATTTTCTAAAAGAAGTGCAGGTAGGAGAAACAAGAAAGGCTGTAGATAGAGAGTTCAGTGCGGGTAGGAAGAAGAGTGCCCTTGCTCTGAAATCCTCTGCTCTGTTGTCTTTACAGCATGGGAGACTGGGAGGAGTGCCGCTGTTGCCAGGGTGCCATCCGGGACCCAAAACTGAAAGGTCATCAGGAGGAGGTGAGCTGGCTGCCAGAGAAATAATTAGCCTCAGCCTGTGATCTTCTACCCTCACTATCCCCTGTTGCCTGCTTTCTGCATATAAAATGGGTATCTGGGTGTGGGGGTGGCTGGGGAGAGAAAAATCAGTCCTTGTACAATTCAACGTGTTTGGCCCTAGGTGGCCCGCAAGGGAGCTCTAAGGAAGCTTCACCAAAATATCAGCAAAGGGGTAGAGAACATGCTTGCAGCAAGGCAAGCAATGGAGCTTTGTCACGGAAGTCCACATCAGGACAAAGGGGGAAAGCTCTTGAACTCTGAAATGCTCTGGGTGCCTCTCATTTGACACAAATCCACCCTTATCTGGCCCCCTACACACAAAGGGGCACGTGGCTTCCTGCTATATCCTTAAAGGCAACTGGATTGTAAAGCAGTGGAGCCGGAGCCGGCGGAGATAAAAATAATGCTGGGAGGGTCTGCACAGCACATCCTACAAAGTGGAGCTGTTTGAATAACAAAAAGCAAATCAGACAATAGAATCCCAATCAAAAGGAATGGGGCAGAGCTGAACAGCCTGGTACCATGGGAAGAGAAATTCAGGAATATGAAGCAACCGTGGCTTCTCTAAAAGGGGGCTTTTGCTTTATTTTTTTTATCTCTCAAAAGGTGTCAACTTAAGAAAACCTCACAGCTTCTATGGGCTGCTCCCTCTCAAAGGAAACTGAATTATTTAGCAATGTGATGAATAGTTCATCAAACCTCCCTCCAACAGGGTTGCTGCTTAGGCTCGGAGTAATTGGCCAGGAGCAGGAGGAGGGAAGGCTCTTGCCTCAATGCCTCTTTCTTCTCCCCGAGAGGGGGCCGGGAATGGGAGGGTGAGGGTGACTGCCTGGGGTGGATCTTTCATCCCAAATGGGAGGAACAGACAGAGGCAGAAACAAAAACAGTGGTCATTCCCAGGACAGTCCTGCAGGGGGAGCCAGCGCCCTTCAGTGAAACAAGCTGTTAGAAAGACAGGGTTCACTCTTGAGAGGGCACCGAGGAGCCTCTCATTCCAACTTGCTTCCTACTCTACCATCTGGAGGAACAGGCAGCAGGTGCTCCCAGGCCACTTTAGCTTCAGCTTCCCTATTGCAAGCCCTGGGATCTTTGTGGGCCTATAGAGGACAAGGTTGTCTTACAGATAGGTATTACAGCATCCAGCCACACAACCTGTGCTTCCAAGTCACCGTCTCAACAACCTTGTTTTACCCTGTCTTTCCTCCCTCCTGAAACCACACCCCTCATACATCCCCCTGCCCCACTTAATGGAGGTACTCAACATGAATATAAGGTGTATATAAGCCCAGGCTTACCTAGATTTCAGACTGAAGAGACTGCATTTTTCCTAAAGGTGAAAAACAACATGCATGATCAGTCTCTCTAGAATCACTATCAGGATTAGAGAAAGACAGCCAAGAAATACTTGTAGCTTCAGCTCGATCAGTTAGGTGAGAAGCAGTACAATGTAGTGCTTCTCTTTAGTGTGTCAAGTATGAGTGCAAATCAGAGCAGTGTTCACAAGATGTTTGACTTTGGACCCTTTACATAACCACACAAAACTTAATTTCCTTGGCTGTGAATTAAGGTTACTAGATAGCTCAGTAGAATAAATGCTTGCCTGGCAAGAGCAAGGGCCTGAGTTCAATCCCCAGATCCGCCAATAAATAAATAAATAAATAAATAAATGCATAAATAAATAAATAAGCCACATTGGCCGTAGATCACACCTGGAACAGATCAGAGGAATTTGAATGTCCAGCTCTTCCATGCCTCCCTCTTCTTCATTCTATTTCTTGCCTTCTTTTTGTCTGTATTCTGTTTTACTTCTACTGAAATGTTATGAAACATCTGCTTTATAACACTTAAGCATGGTTTTTGAAGGATTTTCGTTATATTACCAAGCTCAGTTGGCTACCATTTCATTGTTTACCATTCCAAACCTAACTTTACTTTGCACAAAGAAGAGCAATTTAACTCTACACATGTACAAATAACAATAAGCATCCCAGTAAACTTCTGTTCTTCCAAGATTTAGAAAATCATTCAGTACCATTATTCCTAATATGCTGCCCATCAGTTCTGAGATAGTTCTGTGAAAAAGAGCTGCACCCATTTCACTCCAAGTAAAGGATTAAGATGATCCATCTGACCAGGCCTGCCTTGCAAAGTTAGCAGTGAGCTCACATAGGCCTTTTCCATCATTTGCAATTGCCTCTTTTGACAGAGGAAATGTTCTGACTCGGAGCAGGTTATCCTTCCAAACAAGTGACAAAAGTTGCAAATTTGGGGCACCTGTGCGTAGGAAGCTCATATGCTCAGTTGTGAAAAGCTGCTGGCAATTATGGTGGCTATTGCCTGCTTAATGCCATGATGCTTTCTGTCACTGACACTTTGCAAGCTTCCTGTCATCTAAAGAGCTCAGGGAAGTGCAGATCATCATCAGGCTTCTGCATGTAGGAAGTGAGGGCTCTGCGGCCAGAGGACTTCCAAATGCTCACTAATAGGTTATAGCTGTGTTTGCTCACGCACTGGCTCGCTCGCTCACTCACTCACTTACCTGATGGTTAGTTACCCCTAGAATCTTGGTATTTCAGGGAATGCAACTGCATAAAGGACTATAACATGGTCTCTGTTCTCAGGGTGCTTATATTGTAATTAAAGAGTACACAATGTAATGATTCTACATTAAAAGGCCAAGTGTTGTGGTAGGTTCTCATGCCATCCATCTTTAATTATGTGACCAACTTCACATGGACGAAAGAATTGATTTGCTTTCTGTAGCCATTCAGGTTTGAACTAAGAGCTAAGAATAATGCCATTTGAGGGCTGACATCTTTGCGTTCTGGATATTTTCTTTCTTTCCTTCTTCTTTTTTTGTTTTTCAGAACCGGAGATTGAACTCAGGCCCTTGTGCTTGCCAGGGAAGCACTTATTCTACTGAGCCATCTCCCCGGCCCTCTGGGCACTTTCTATATATTGCCACATTCAATCCTTACAGGAACTTTATTAGTCCACTTGACTGCCATAACAAAGTGCATATACTCGGTGGCATAAACAACAGAAATATATTTTCTCTCAGCTCTGGAGAATGGGAAGTCCAAAATAAACATAGATGGTTTAGTTTTTGCTGAGGGCACTCTTTTGGATTTGTATGTGACTTTTCTGGCTATGATCTCCCACGACTTTTCTTAGGTGTGTGTGGTAAGGAGCAGGAAAGAAATAATTTCTTGTAAAACGACCGTTCTATCAGAGGGAGAACAACCTTTATTATCTTACTTAACTTTACCTTCTAAAGGTATACTCTGGTTTCTCTTCAGATCATATAAATCTTTCACCTTTTACTAAAGGTATCCCCTAATACAGTTACACTGAAGGAATAACTTCCACACCTGAGTTTGGGGATCAGGGCACATTTTAGTCCATGGCAGTGGCCTTATGCCTAGGATGACTTTATCCCTTTATCCAGATGATGGAATGGAGGCTCAGATAACTTCCTTAGTATTGCCCAATTAAGAAGCTACAAAGATAGGATTCCAAGTCTGACTAAAAGACAACTGTTTAAAAATTTATTTATTTATTTATTTTTAAATGTATTTGTCATAGGGTCTCACTATGCAGCTTGGACTCATAGTGATCCTCCTGTTTTCAGCCTCCCAAGCATTGAGATTACAGGTGTGCATCCCTGTGTCCAGTCTTGGGGTGGTCCAGCATACCTGGAGGCAGAGCCAGTGCAGCTTGTCGTGTAGCATGTGGTGCCAGGGATCAAACCCTGTCCCTGTGCTTGCCTAAGCAGACACTTAGCCCTCTGACCTATTTCACTGGCCCCAACTGCTTTCTTATGTACTCTGTCATCTGGTGGCACCTCCTGTCCAAAGAAGTACTAGATTTTGAACTGGTATAAGAGAAGTTGTGATGTTTAGAATTGGTAATACATTGAAGACAGTGAAAAAAAACCAAAGAAAATCTGTGTATTCAAAGTGGTTAGGATAGATACATAGTTACATTCTCTTAATGAAGAGGGATTTGTTCTAATGGTGTTTGTAAATAGGATATCAAGTCCACATCTTGCACAGCAATTAACCACTAGGAAGAATGTGTGCAATGTGCTAATTATTGAAACTGTCCTACCAATTTTGTTTGAAACTGTCACATTGCTATTTGTTTCTCAATAAAATTATGGAAAAAATAAAAACAAGACAGTGAGGTCCCCATTACAGACAGAGTTAAGTGGTGACCAGGTGCTAGAGAGGAGACTATCCAGCCAGATGGATGTTTGTACAGAGCAACAATGGCTCTAGTGCCCAGTGAAGCGGTGGATTGAGGGTACCCATTACCATCTTTCCTTTAATCATGGTCACTCAGAGCCCACCTACTATAACATAAGCCACCATTCCTCAAGTCTTTAACATATGCTGTTTTACAAGTTTCCTGTGTATTATTCATTTAACCCCTCACAACAATGCCATGAAGTAGATGCTATCATTATTCCTATCTTACATGATAAAAATATGAAACATGGAGAACTGGAAACATTTGTCCAAGGTTATGTAAGGGGTGTAAGTGTGAGAAGGAATCTACACTCCCAGCTATGTGGCATGACAGCCTAGGTTCAAAAAGTCGAGTGTCAATCATCTTCACAAATTTATAAGAAATATTACATTTCTTTGTATTTATATGAATAAAGAATTATATAAATATAAAACATTGAAAAATCACTGTAGTCTTTCAAGTTTCCAATTTTCATTGATTCATGTAATCATCTTCCTCCAGGTTGGGTTGGGAAAGAATCTCTTGTGACTGTATCTGAGATATAACAATACATCTTTTTGAGTACCTATGATGCGTCCGCACTTCATGTATCACATTTCACTTAATCTTCACTACAAGCTGTGGGTTACATATTAAGATCATCCTCATTTCCTATATAAGTAAGTGAAGATATAGCTACATTAAGTAACTTGCCTAAGGTCATACAGCCAAGACCTGGTAGAGCTTGGATCTCAGGCCTGTCAGAGTCAAGGATACTGCTGCTCCTCAAATGTGTTGTTGCATCCTGCATCAAGGTTACCTCAAATTTGGGGTAAAAATTATATATTTTGGGAGGTGGATACTTAAGCCATGTAGTAGTTTTTTAAAATAATGAACTCATCATTGTTCAAAATCTTAAGCAAAGGTCAGGAGTGATGAGTTTGACTTAGTGAGAAACCCCTAGTGGAAGGGGACAGTCACCATTCAGGATAAGTTTTTTCAGATGTATCTCCTAGACAAGAATGTCAAGGACTCACACCTTGGTGTTTTGGAAATTAGGAAGCATGAGCACAGAACCAAGAGCATTCATAAGATAGTCCACAAGACACCTATGCACCAGCAGTACTGCTTTTGTGTGTCTGTCAGAGTCCAACCCAAATGAAAAAGTCATTTACTTATGAATATACATTGAAAATACATGGTGTTCAGAGTCCAGTGCTTGGCTTTCTGTTGAGTTAGGAATGTAATTTTTTATAATAGGGAAAGAACCCGATTTTTATCTGGCAGTGTTAGAAGAAATGAGAAATATGTATATAGCATTAAACAGAAGTATGCATAGGGTTAGGCAGAGAGATCATGAACTACAACTGCACTAGAAAAAATAATCAACAACTGAGATCTTGTCTTATTGAGATATTTTTGCACATCAAAGGAAATCACCAACAGAGTAAAAAGAAAATCCATGAATTGGGGGAAAAATTCAGCCAACTATCCCTCAGACAAAGGCCATGGGAAAAATGAACACTTCTCCACTGCTGATGTGAGTGTAGACTGGTGCAATCACTATGGAAATCAATGTGGGGATTCCTCAAAAAACTAGGATTAGAGGTCCCATTCAACTCAGCTATTTCTCTAATCTGCATTTTTCCAGAACTGACAATATCATACCTCAGTGATATATGTGCACTCATATTTATAGCAGTGCAATTTGTCATAGCTAAATCTTGGAAACCACCCAAATACCCATCAACTGAAGAATGGATAAAAAATATGTGATTTTTTTTAAACAATGAAGTATTACTCAGCTATAAGGAAAGATAAACTTGAGGCTTTTGTAGATAAGTGGATGCAACTAGAGGTCATACTCATAAGTGAAATAAATCAGACCCACATGTATAAACATCATATTGACTCCTTATTATAACAACCTGAAAGAATAAATACAAGTTAAAATGTACAATAGATATGCTGAAAGGGTATGAAACTGTTGAAAGGGAAGGAACACCTTGGAGGAGGGACAGGAGAAAAGAAAGAAGGAAGCATAAAATAGATATGTATATACACAGGATAACTTGGATAATTGTACTGCTGTTTTCTACTGATCTATTAAAAGGAACCGCTAGTGCTTATTTTTTCCCTCCCTTTTACTTTTCTTTGACCAATTCTTTGACCAATTTTGCATGCTTATATCTGGCAATCTGAACAACTAATTTGAAGATAACAATATGCAATATAACCACTTTTGTTGAATTCCCATTACTTTGTATACCAAAATTGTGTATCACTTCTAATGTTCTTTTACTATTTTTATTCTCATATTTTTAAAAAGAAATATGCATGCCTAGAAAGTGCATATATATATATATATTGTTTTATTTTTTCTGTATCTTAGGGAATGGTCTACAGGGTGTTCAGGGTATCACTATGAGATCAGACTTGTAGTGATTCCTCTGTTTACAGTCGCCCAAGAGCTGGGATTATAGCCGTGCATCACCACATCCAGTCTCAATTGCAGTCTCAGTGCGCCCTGAGGGGAGGGCTGGCTGGACAGGCCCGGGGATCAAGCCCCTGCCCCCTGGGCCTGCTTGCAAGCACTTTAATCCACTGAGCTATTTGGGAGGCACTGATAT